>NC_088602.1:114973988-115322752 GCF_036013475.1 Columba livia
ATTGACTAGAAGTGTACCTTTAACCAATTTTTCCACAGAAGATTTTTTTTTTCTATATTTTTATATCCTATTCTTTTGCATCTAGGAGAAGACTTCTGCCATGACCCTAAGGGCCATTTTTTTCTTTAGCAGTCACAGGTGGAACTGGCTCTCTCACTCCTCTTGCTGGTGAATATTTTAGTTGTTGTTGAATTTTCTGTTTCTTCTCTGCTAGAAGTAGCGTATCCTTATGAAGGCATCCTTGAAACAATTTTATGTAGCTAGTAAATGCATCTATTTGGAAATAATCTAACAGCACAATAAAAATGCTTAATTTTAATGGCTACCCATCTGTAGGTATCTGATTACCCTCTGTAAAGTATATGGTAAAACAAACACACCACATGATGGTTACAAGCCCTCAGTAATTTCTGCAAATGAATTTGTTCTATTTTAAGGCTTAGGAATTTTATTAAATATGGCTTAGATAAGCCTCAGCAAATTATTTATTGGGCAATAATCCTTAAAACGAATTTACTTTTGCTGGTGGTTGACCAGCTATAGCTGTTTAACAAACCATTCATAATATAATAAGTACAGGCATAAATGCTGCATAAACATCAACCAAGCCATTTTAAATTAACGTAATCATCTGTTCATACTACTTGTTTTGATTCAGTGATTATAGCAGCCTTTTACCAGAAAAGCCAACCAGAGTTATTTTGTTTGATTTTATTTTGTATCTGTACTTCTTGTAAGTTTGAGGAGAAAACATAGGTTATGCAATTTGTAAGTCATGGATTAGGTGGGTGAATATTTTTGCCCATATGTTACAGTTGTTATTGGCTAGTCTTCTGAAAAAGTTCTTTGCAAGGAGAACCTTTTATTGAGTTTCAAGAGTTAGTTCATCTCAATTTTCACATGATCACTGTAGACAGTGAACCCCTGGCAACTGTGGTGATTCACTTACCTGATACAAATCTTACGAGGTGGAGTACTACTATATTGACTCTTTTTAGTTGCAGACCATCAGATTATCCACCAAATTTTCAATTTGTGTTACAGAATGTCAGATGATGAAATAGCCTTCCACAATGTTCTTTGGAATCCTGAATTTTTATCACTTCGGTGAATGTTTCCAATGTCATACCTCTGCTTCATGTTGAAATTTTCTTTTGAAAAGTTCTGCTAGTTTGTGGATCTGTTGCTGGTGTTAACTGTTTTCTCTACATTGCCCTTGAATTTTGGAGCAGGGATCTGGATTTTTTCAATTGATTTTTACCTTTAAAAAATTGCTGTGTTTTGTCTATTAATATCTATAGCAATAAAATTTTCTTTGTGCTTTCTCACATAACTAGCTTTTGTGTTCAGGAAAAAATGACTGGAACCACTGAATTCCAGATGAGAGCACAATAGAAGGGAGGAACAAAGCTTTGCTATAAGAAATGTTGATCCTGACTGAAAGATGGAATAAAATTACAAGTTTTAACTTCTCCATTGTTTCATGTTCCTTTGATTTTCTTCAGCCATTACTGTGAGAATACTCATTGGGCAAGACAAGCAGGTATCATTCATTCAATTTTATAAACAGAACTAAAGGATTACAAAAGTGCTTTTGATTTTAAAAACAAACTGACCAACAAAAAAAAAATTCATGTTCTTCTAACGTGATAACTTCTGAATGAAGCTGAAGTTACGTGTTCTTTTCTGCAAAGACTGGCTCACGCTTTCTCGAGGACAAGGTGCACTGGCATACAAGAAATACTTTTGGTTTGAACAAGGACAAGGTACTCTTGACATACAAGAAATACTTTAAGAATCACTAACTACATCAGTAAGGGACTGATGGAAAATAATAGTTCAGTTAGTCTTCTACAGTATATAGAAGATATTAATTTTGTAATGGTAAGCTGCCAAAACATGTATTTCCTCTGGTCCTTTAGTTTTCCCTAAGTCTTGCCACTACATGTTCAATAAAGTTATTCTTCTATATATACCAAAGTTCATTTAATGCATAAAATTTTAATGCAGAGACAAAAACACAGTTTAAAGTCTTATGTCTTTTAAACTGAATAAAAATAAATAATAATAAGTTCTTCAGACATTTAAATAAAAAGAAGGATGAGCACAGCATTATGAAATGAGAAAGATAATCTAGGTATAATTCCAGAATAAAACTCAGGACACAAGCACTGTGGATAATGTGAAAAAATGCAGGTTAAAAAAAACAATTGATGATTACAAGTGAAGTAGTCTGAAAAGAATGCCATATGCTCAAATTATTTTAAATGGACAGCATTTTGTCAGGATTTTGAAGGAGCTGGTATTTGAATACTTAAGTTACTCTGAGCTTGATACCATGACTGACTTTAGAATGTTTTTCTCAGAAAGAATTGGAGATATAAATGGACACATGCAAATATTTTACTCATCCAAATACTTTACTAATGGCAAATGATATTGCTGTAACAATGAAGTTAACACAGAGGCATTAATCCTGAGCCTAGACTTCGGGATATAGAGGAACAGAGAATTTTCTAGTTAATCTTTAGAAAAGTAGTTGATTAAGTAATACGAATTTTTTATTCATGCATTAATTGACTAGAGGAGAAGATTCAAGAGGTTTTGATAAAGAGAGTGTTTAGAGTGATAAAGGCTTGTGATTAATCTTGTGTCGGAAAGAGGTTCCTTGAAGATCATTTTAGAGTCAATCATGTTTAATTTTTTTACCTAATACAATAGCTAGGAGCATGTTGATGAAATTTGCTAATGGCACACAACTGGTCAGGATTCTAAAGGTATTATAATCTAGATACCTGTGAAGGGAAGAAATCTGCATTGTGAGAGTAAACAAGTTTGGCTTCTGTAATAAAATGGCACCTGAAATAGAATATCTTTGTTTACTGTTGTGACAGTGAATCAGGAAACTTTGATGGTGGAATGCATGAGTTCAGATGGGGACAGGTCAGAGCTTCACCTTATTATTGCTGATTTATAAAGATGTTGGGAAGCTGGGAGCAAAAATAGGGAATTATCAAAGAAATTACCAGAGATTTTCCTTTTTGGTGACAGCACCAGCCCCAACACTTAACCCCTTGTCTGCCGTAATAAGTATTGCTTAGTCTTGTCTTATTTGTTCTTATGAGTTAGTACGCTGGAATTCACAAGAGCTTTTCAACACCTTTAGTTTTGTCTCACACACCATAGGTGATGTTAGGTCAGGCTGTGCACACTCAGGAAGGAACCGAAATCAGGGTGTATGGGCATCATTGTCAGTGGTGGCTGCTCTCCCAGCAGGCATAGCAGCCACACAACATCTCATGACAAGATGCATCGCATTGAAACATCTTGTCTGAGCCTCCTCTTTAACTCCTAACACTCCCCTTTTGAGAGTATAAGTCTCTGTAATTTCTAAATACATGCCCATTTATGAATCAGCATATATTATTAAATTGCAGGAATCACACGTCTGTTGATTGATGTTACGTCAGTTATAATAAGATTGCTTGCACCTTCTGGCACACGTCAGAGAATATCTGTAGTTTGGTCCTGTGATTCTGTCCCTGTCATAATAGTTGTTCCACTGGCTGCAGCATACTGCTGTTACCAGCTTCCAAAAGACATTTTTGTGACTTTTTTTTCAGTCTTAAAATAAGCTACTATTTTTCATTCTACAGCTTGCATTTACAGTAAATATAAACACAAATACAGACCACAAGTTAAAAACTACATAACCACATAATTCATATTCAGAAGGATTTCTTATATTCTTTCATATATATTTCAATATTTTCCGAATCAGAATTCTTTAGGATGATTGTCCAGAAATGATTAAATCACTCTTCAGTTTCAAAAGCAATATTTTAGGGATTTTGGTCACCTGGGAGTTATTTTTTAAAAAAATAAACGTCAGGAAAAATAAATCTACTTTAAAGGCAGCAAAAGGGCACTTTCTTTTGCTATTGGATGAAGTAAAAGGTATTAGAACTTGACAAAGTTAACCTGGCATCTCTATCACGAAAATGAATGGAAACATTTTCACTTCAATACCAAGTGGCACTTCAAAGAGGGAACTTAGGTAAAATCTCAAAAACCAAACAACATCAAGAAGGCAATATTAAGTGAACTTATGCAAATTTTTGGGGGGATAGTCAGTTCTCTCTTACAGATCTAACTTGTGGTTAAAATGACATTACTGAAGCATGTGAGGACTCACTGTATTCACTGCTTTATGTTTATCTGTCACGGAGGTACCCCGAGGTTAGTTTAAGGGACAACAGGGTCCAAAACAACTTTTATTAAACCGGTGAGAAACAGGGTTTTAATACTCCAAAGTGACTTAAATAAAGGTTCAGATATCAGTTGAGGAAAATTATTAAGGGGCAGCAACTAATACAATAGGCGGTCCACAGTGTGCATGCACGTGGCTTCACCAAAACAATGCCGGAGCCGTCCCTGAGTCTCAGAGAAGTACACACTTGCCTGAACACGGTGCGGGATTATTTTTAAAGAGATACACGTACTCGTAGTGAGTACGGGAAGTGTACACTCGTGATTCTGCAAGGGTAAATTTATAATACACTCGCAATCCTGCGAGGGTTAATTTACTTACACGTGCAAATGTGCACGGAATATTACACGTGCTTATGTGGAAGCACGGGAGGAAAATACACTCGCAATTGTGTGAGGAAATAATTTAAACACGTGCTAATGTTGAGCACGAAAAGTTACATGTGCAAATATGCACGGAAAGTATACGTGCTTGTATTAAGCACGGAAAGTAAGTGTTCAAATGCTCACGGAAAGTTACACGTGCAAATGTGCACGGAAGGAAAACACACTCGCAATTCTGTGAGGATTAATTTTACACGTGCTTGTATTGAGCACGGAAAGTTACACATTCATATGTGCACGGAAAATATAAATATACTCGCAATCCTGCGAGAAGTTTTACTCACACCCGTGGCAGCGAGGCAAGTGGAGTCTCCATCCTGGGGGGCGCTCTTGGCGGCAGCATCTTGCTCGTGCTCCGAGAGACCCGCGACAATTGGCGGAGTCTCGACGAGAATCCCGTTTTTATATTGGCTGATCAGATCTGACTGTAGGCATTCTAGAAGCTTCTCTGCACCCCCACACTGGCTGTGGGTGCCCCTGAAGCCTCCAAACACACCCACACTGGCTGCAGGCGCCCAGAGGCTCAATGACGCCTCGGCACTCCCTTCTCCTTAAGGCCCTGGCCAGGGTGCTCTGGGGCCAAACAAAAGAAGCTGTTAGCCTCAAGTAGCAGAGAGAGAGGGAGATGTGCCTACTCCTTCCATACTGAAGGAGGGAGGGAGAGAGAGGGGGGTTTGCATTCTGCCACATTGTCCCAAAACTTTTTCAGTATTTCCATACTGGTTTAAACGCTCATTATCACATTGTGTATTGTTTTTTTTCCTGGAAAGCTGTCCAGAGAGAAAACATATGATTCCTCTTTGGTTTCTATCTTGAGTCTCTTTTATTCCTTTAATAGAGTTATGAAATATAAGGAAATTGTTAAATGTCTGCTGTTATAAGCTTTGCAATGTTTTCTGTGTATGTGTTTATTTTAAAACAAGTAATTATGTCTTTTTATGAGTATAATTTGACAATATATTATTAGGAAAAACCCTGGAATGTTGTAGAATGAAATATCTAGATCTTATAGTTAATTTCTTTTAATTCATTTATTTACATAAATTAACAGAGTTTTTAGCCTGTCTTTTAAGATTTTATCTGGGATCTCGCAGTACTTTTCCAAGTGAGAAAAATGGCTAAAGCAAGGAGGAGATGACCAGACTCCTAGAACTGAAAAAGACTCTTGTAGTGAAGGATTCTGCATCCCATTTCATTTATTTCTACCAACAGTTTGAAAAGATCTGTAAGGAAGTCAACAGAGTTTCTCTAATTTAAGTCAGAGAACAACTGGATATAAGTTAGTTTTTCTAGTTATGAGCACTCTGTGTCAAGTGGAGAGTACAGTATAGTGTTTTGTCTCACTATCAGGTAAGTTGTCCATGAAGCATACAGAAATCCTGGAGTGAAGCGTGATCTCTAGCAGAGCCATCTTTAGTGCAACAATGAAGAAGACTCTCACCCATCCATTTTGACCCCATTTTCTTATTCTTATCAAACTGAACTTCTTGGCAGAGCATGCTTCCCACTTACTCACACGTCTTCTGGGCCCAAGACCTTCATAATAGTCTTTGAAGTTAAAACTGAAGCTGTTGAAGTAATGTGAAATTATAATATAATGTCTTCACTTAAAAAAAACCAAACAAACCAAAACAAAAAAAAACCCAAACAAAAAAAAACAACTAAAAAGGAATATGGTGATTTTATTTTAATACCAGCTTACTATAATTTATATTTATATTCTATTTATAAATTTATATTGACACTGTATACATAAAATTTGTGTCATAATACATTTTAAGCCAAAGGAGTTGCCATGAGAATCAGTATCAAGACAGGATTTGAAGTTGAATTTCCTAAATTAATACTATAATTCTTCTGACACTAATGAATATGCTCTGTTACTTACATGGAATCTTCAGAAATCTTCTGGCCTGCCTACTCTGTTAATGGATAGTTGCCAAAATCTCATGCTCCTTCTAGAACTGCAAGATGGGAAGATGATGCAGACATCAGAGCTGGGTCTGTGTTAGGTCCGGAAACAGAATTGGTGTATTCAAACAGCACTTGACATGACCTAGTAAATACCACCTAGAGAGACTATGAAAAGGCTTATAATAAATAAGTGGAATTATGGGTATATTGGATTAGGTCAGTAAAAACTAATGGACGCTTGCAAGCATGATCCAAAGTGTGAACAATTTCTTATGTATATGTGTAAGTGTATATTCAGTACTAAATAAAACCGCATAAGATTAATGAAGTAATACTATAAGTTTGTTCAGTTTATAAAGTTATAAGAACAATCCTGCTGTCACTAGATGTAATGAATTTTTTCATTGAATCAAAGACAACCATCTTTAGAAACTTCACACAAAAATTGCATGCAAGCTAACTTAAATGCTCAACATTAACAGACCATAAAATTTAAGACTGTGGGGGAAGCCCAGTGGGAAAGCAGAACAAGATTAAATTTCCTGTGGTATGAAACTAGAGGAATATAAATAATTTAGAAGAAATATTGCTATTTGAAGAGGAAAAAATGAAGAAAATGTCCTAAGTTATTATAAATGTAAGTAATTTTAATGGCTTTACTCTGGATATGCTTCAAACACTAATCAAAGACTGAAGGTCTATGAATACAGCAAAAGTCTTCCTTGACTGAATTCCAGTGGTCACCACCCAGAGGAAATATTTGATGAAATGATAAAACAGTTACACAATTGGAATTTTTCAATGTTTTATTAAATATGGATAATTCAGAGTCCTATATGTTAGTGTGCAACATTAATAATAGAATGTTAGATCAGTCTTCACAGAAAATTACAGTGAACAACTACTATTATGCAGATTTCTTGTAAATTCCTCACAGCAGGGAGTTAGTTTCTGAAAGAATACCAAAATGGGTAATGGAGTCAAGACAGTGGAGAAAGAACTGCATTGTATAGTTTTACCGTTATGTCTTTTTACTTTGGCTTTTTTTCCAGTAGCTAACTAAATATGGACAGGCTTAGCTTTAAACAACTGTTTCCTTACAGTGACTGCTCTCATTGATCACAATATTCCATTTTCTTTCCTGATGACAAATTTGTCATCTGAGGCAAGAATGTTAACATGAAATGAATCTTGCTATAGAGATGTCTTTTCTACATTTCTGTTTGGCATGTAACATCCTCACTGTAGGTAACTGTGAAATCCATCCATCCTTCACTGCAGTTAGTATACCCCTCTTCTGTCCACTAAAAGTTTTCCCTGATGTTGATGGTTTCAGCTTGTGTTCGTTCTCCTGGTGATGAGCAAAGACAGACCTCTATTTCTGTTTTCACAGAGTAATTAAACTGTCCTAATTGAAAGGGAAAATCAAAATATATTGGTCTCTTCACTATAAATTGCCCCCATGAAGTCAGAAGATCAGGAACATGCTCTTAAAATTTGAGGGAGTAGAGGGGGGGAATAGGTGGAGAAAATCCTTCAATTTGCTTATGATTTACAGGCAAATCCTATTTTATCTACAGGGTCACATTCTGGAAGTTAGAAAGGGCTTAGGAAAATATACAGATATTGCTTTTTGTTTTCCTAAACAAGCCATCAGCCTCTGCTACCTAATATACTGAAGAAAAGTACTAAAAACTAATTGGACCATTCCTAGTGTTTCTTCAAATCCTGTCAAAAACTCCAGGATTGTTTTTACAGTTTTTACCAGTGCTATTCACACACCCTTAAAAATTTGTTGGTTGGTATTTTATTTCCTGGAAGAGTAAGTTTTAAATAAGATTAACTATCAAGAACCTCTAAGAAGAGTTTTTGAAAGCTTTTGTTATGAGGACTGTTCACTTGTGATCTGTGACTGTGTCAATCACATTTTGCTTTTCCGGCTACGATTTCTCAGGAAGGTGACTATAGGTGATGTACAGACATTGGCTTCCCTACTCCTGTATCATATAATAATTTTGGTCTGCATATTAACGTACATTAAATATATATATATATATATATATAATACTAATGTACACTTCTCTATTTTCTTGCTATGCACACGACTATAGAAACAAAGAAGATATAAGGTTATTCACTTTTATGACATATTTGTTTATCTTGGTTCTCTCCCATGGTTTAATTACATTATTGGTTTAACATCCCAAGAGAAAATATTCCCTAGTTGCTTGACGTCAAATTTGCGTTTGCATAACATTTTAATTTAACTTACTGTTTAAGTACATAATGAGATCTGCATGTTTTAGGATAAAAAACATAACAATGAGCCTGTTTTGAATACTTTGCATTAGAAAGGAGGGTATGTACTTTGAGTTAACTTCCACAAGGTATACAAAGTATAAGACATACTAAAATGACCCTTTTGGTCTGTATGAAAAAAACACTTTTTTCTTTAAAGTGCAGTAACCACAAGCATATCTCCAAATCTTTTGAAGATCTCTTGAAGAATATAGACATGAAGAAATTGTATTTATATTACATGTTCAAAGTTATCTTTGCTAAAGAGGCAATTGCAAATGGGTGAGGTTTTTAATTTTTAAATTGAAGGTGTAATTTTAGCCCCTTTTATGTATTGACACAAATGGAGATAAAACCAAATAAAAATAGCAGTGGCTAACACGTGTAGCTTTGCACTTCCCAGCCAGGTCTGATCAAAAGAGAAATTGTGAGTGCTGGGAATTCTGCTTTTTGCAAAAAATAGGAGTCTGGAGCTGTTTGGTAAGCTGGATGAAGAAGATGTGAAGCAGAACTGTTTAGGTGCAGAATATTCTGGAGAGATAGACTCAAGAGTACAAATGGGGGGAGTGTCTGATTTTGGTAATTGTTTATCTAGGGAGACAGGGTTTATGTGTATGGTTTTTGCATGAGGTACTTTATCAGTCTCCCCATTAGAACAGTCCTGCTAGACATGAAATACGGCTGATCATTAGAAACAAAGGAACAGTCATGTGCAAAGGGTAAGTTTAAAAGGGCATTGATGGTGGATGCCTTTTACCGCCCACTTTGCCATGCTTGCAGTGACATCACACTATTAACAATAACAAACATGATACATTTGTATTGTAATCTGCCATTAGACAGAGATTAATTTCCTTATCTCTTTATGGATATAGCTTCTAGCAAAAGAGAATCCTTACAAGCACTAGTAAACACCTCTGTGAAAAGAATTGCTATTGTCACTCTGTAGCTGACCTGAATGGTTGTTCATGAGTTTCATCCAGAGCTTGTGTAGGTGGAGGCCACCAGCCTCTCCTGTATCCATGTGAATAAGGAATCCAAGGTTCTTAATGTAATTTCAACCTTCAATACAGGTAACAGTTTGATCTTCTCAGATGTTGCCTTTTGTGTATAATTCAGGAAAAAAATAAAAGTAAAGTATTTAAAATGTTATAAGTATATCTTAGATTATATATGTTGACAAACATGCATATTTAAAGCCTCCTGGGTATGCTTAGGGTGTAGTTGAAGTTGTTCTCCTTTTGGGAGCCTTTAAAACTAAGGCTGCTGACACATTGCAAGATATTCATTCAGAGAAAATCCTCTTTATGTGTGACTGACCATGAATATACCATATGGCATTAATAATAAGCATGTGTAGGAATACTGTTCCTGGGCTTGTGAATGTACTTATCTTCAGGAAAAGTTAAGAAGAAATAAATTGTGATTTTCTTTAAACACAGTTTTCGTCTGAGATGTAGGTCAGATAAACCAGCTGATTTTGTTGAAGAAAATCTCTCTGTTTATTTCCTCTTTCTTCAAGGATTTTATTTATATGATTTAATATATCTCCTTGGAAAAAGGAAACTTGCATGGTGTATCACAGACTGACAAACTCTTTGAGCAATGCTTAGTAAATTACCAAATGCTTCATAATAAGTTATAAAACTAATCAAAAAATAGTTATAGAGAAAGAATTAATAACTCTCTGATTATCTCAATTGTCAGTGAAAAAGAAGAAAAAAGATTGCAAGTCACTGCAGAACATTTAATGTGTGTGACATTATTAGGAAGTTTTCTGTTAGCTCCACACTATAGAAACATAAAAATGTTCATAATTTGTGGGGTGGGGGGGAATGGAGTGAAACTGTAGAGCAAATATCCACAAAAAAACCACGAGTGGTAATGAAATTTCAGAATGAGAATGAACTTTAAGAAGAATCTGACTTCTATGCAGACTTCTCTTTGGCAGGATTTACATATTAGCATTGAAGAGGAAGGCAAAATCAATCCGATTCCTAAAGAAAGCCCTACATAAAAAAATATCGTTGGAGACAGTGAAGGGAAGGGGTGAGGACGGAAGCACTCTGCTCTTTGTATCAGTATCTCAAAAATAGGCTTTTATTTCTTGATTGTACCTCACACTGACATGGATAAAGGAAGCAAAAATCATCAAGGCAAAGATTTCAAGAAACAGTCTACATCATTCAGCCTTCCTGTGAACAGGAACATGGACAGAATATTAAGAAGAAAAAATGCTGTCATTAATAAGCTACAAGGAAGTACATGCATACAGAGTACTTCCACATTCACTCTCCGACCATGAGGATGTAAAGGCTTAAGTTACAATATCAAGGACCAAAGAATCTGCCCATAGATGCTGCTCAGGAAGCGTGACACTGAATGGGGGGAGGGAAGAGAAGAGAGGGCTACTTCTCCTGGGCCTGGGAGATAGTAATGGGGCTGATATTGAGTGTAAATTTTCAAAGCTGTTACAGCCAAATAACTCTGCTCAGTGCTTGAAAACATACCTGCTATAATAATAACATAGTGTAATGCTCAGTTGGATCTGTGGAGTCCCTAAGCTAACTGGTATGAAAAATAATATGCATTTTGAGCCTAGAAGAATGAAGAAGTAGGGAAATGGCATAAATCATGGCACAGCCAGCCATCAAAAACATCTACCGTGATCACACTTCGCAGTTTATAAACTGGAATGTGAGTTTCATTTGGTTTCTGAGTCAGACTCCAAACATTAAGGGAAAAAAGTCTTAAAACAAACAAACAAACAAAAACAACAACAACAACAAAAAAGCTAACAGCTTTTGGGCTTTTTGGTTTAACAGGCTTAGTAGCAGGTGACAACAGAGGAGATACCTTGTAGCCATATGGACACCTAAGTAAAGCTTAATGTAGCATGGCCCTCAGAGGAAGAAAAGAGTTGTCTTGGTTTTTCCTAATTTTTTTTTTCCTTTTTTGCTGCATCTAACTAAAAGAGTTAATAGGAGTAGGTTTAACATACCAATCATTGCAGTTTTAACAACACAGTTGTCTTGAGAAAGACCTTCTAAGATGTTTTCTGGTGAATTATCAGAAATTAGTTCTTTTTTACTTTCTGAAGAAATAACACCAGTGTTAGAGAGTCTTGAACACTTTGCATTTTGGTGTAAAAACTATGTGAACTTAAATGTGTTCCCTCACTGTATTAAAAAAAAATGTATAGCCTTTTATCCAGGGGAGCCCCTGTTCATTCACATGTAATTGCTTTTTAACTTGTTTAATTTACAAACTTAAAATGATCACCATAAAATCTGTATCAGCCAGGAAATCACTCTGAATTCATTGAACGGATACTAGTTATCCCACACTGCTTATAGCATTTCCATATCTGGCCAAATATATTGCAGCTGGAAAGATCAATGAATAGCACTTAGGCAAGACATAACTTAACACCTTTTAAAGTAATAAATGGCTATTGTGTTTTCTAGCAGAGAAATTCAGGTCTATTGTTAAAGAAAAATCTGACATATTTCTTATGTTTCTTCAATAGAGAAATTGGTCTATATATTTCTAAGCACTGTTCCCTACCCTGTTGTGGTATGTCACTTAATTTTCTTCACACTCTCTTGCTTCTGTGTTCAATAACAAGTTCAGTAGCGAAAGAGAAGAAGCAGAAATAGAATGGAACATAATTTTCTAATAGCCTGTATAAGTGGAAGAAACATTAGCAAATATATGAGATCCCTGTAACCTAGTGTCCTCAGTTCTCATAAGAGACAATTCTAAAAGAGCTAAATGAGCTGCCTTGGTATGGCTCCCTGCTGATATGGATACTTTAATAGCCTAAAAAAATGCTCTCTTCACACCACCACAGCTGGTGACAGCTCAGGGACTTGCCTTGCTTGCTGCTGCTTTCAACAGAAGTCTAAGGCTTTCTTCAACCTGTCTTTTCCATTTTGCAGTAAGAATGTGATTCACTCAATTATTTCTCTATTTATTTTGCCATGAGCATCAAGAACTTCTCCTAATGCAGAATGAATCTTTCATTTTATGTTTGTACTGGTGAATAGGAGGGGAGACAAAAGGAGCATTCTGTGTGCAAAGAAAAATGTTTGGACTTGAAGATCTGTTTTACACTTTTCTCAAGAGCACTCTTTGAATGAAGAGCAATAGAGCCACAAAATATTAACAGCCATTCTGGGGGCTTTGTCTCATCCCAGCCAATCTGGCATGGAAAGTCTTGAAGTGTAAATAACTCAGAGTTGTTATTTAGATGTATTAATTTGGCTTTCATATATAAGGGAAATTAAAGGAGACACTGCAGTAGGACCTTAATGATAGTTCATGTATCTGTTGACAAATACAGCTCTCATGGGAAAATATTTTGTCCTCTCCCTGGTGGAAAAAAAAAATAATGTTTTGTGGCTTCTAAAGAGGATGTTTAGATAGACGTTTTGCATTAAAAGGAGACAAGAAGTATAAAATGTTGCTTTTATATTTTTAAACTTCATTTTCTCAGCCTAAGTAAGAGTAGGAAGGCAAAAAAATGCAGTAAATAATACTTTTGTTATTCATTTACACATGTAGGGGATAATCTTTCCTTGAAACTAAGTAAGATGTAGAATATAGTAAAAACTGCATAGACTTTTTTTTGGCATTACTATATCGACATCTAATGTGTCTGTTTAAAATGCCAAGCTCATTGTACCTGCACATTTGCTGTAAAGAAATTCAATAATGGAATCAGGGTTTAGCATGTCTTATGAAACAAAACGTATCTTAATGCAAATTAATTCTACACTCAGCATAATGAGTTTCAAAGATATTAAGCCATTAAAATGGTTGAAGGACTTCAGTGAGATTTACTTGTCAGTTAGATTCTTCTGAATATTATTTACCATGGTATTGACCAGCTCTGGAAACAGTTCAGAAAACCCTGCCTGAATAATATTAGGTTGTTTCTGAATTTTCTTTCTATTAACAGTCTGTGATAGGAAACATAACTGTAAAATCAAACAAAGTACTTAGTCGCTTTTAGAGCATCCATTGTCAGTAATAAATTAAGGGTCTAGCCCTGTTTTATAGGAAAGATATGGATTTGAACAACATATTAGTCATAAAAACATACTTTTCCAGATGTTTATTCTCATCCCAGGACTATGAAATGAAGTAGCAGAGGCTCTGTAAAGGCTCGCCTTGTGTCCATTTAGATAAGGAAGCTGATGGTCTCAATTAAGAGGCAGAGTTAGCTGATTTTGATAACCATGAGCTATGTAGTAAAGTCAAATTAGTATAAACCTAGAAGGAATAAGGAAGGAAAAAAGAATGCATATCAGAGTTAGGTTTTGTTATTTATATATGGAAAATATCTCCATGGACATAACTGATATTTATACTGTGATTCATCTCTTAACTTCTGCTGAGAAGAGTAGAGAGGTGACATCGAACATAAAGAATCCTCCAAAACTTTTTTTTCTTCAATTGTATTTAAAAATTGAATTTCAAAATCCTAGGTGAGGTGTAACAGAAAGGAGTATCTTCTTTCTTCATGCTGCAAATAACAATTAAAATAGTGTGTTATGCATGGCATCACCCTTTTAGAACCAAACATGCAAAAGAAACTATTGAGTATATAAAGTTAACATCAGAAAACTAAAGATAATTGTATTGAAAATTGTTTAAAAGGAGGAAGAACAAGTCATGAATTATTTAATTCAGAAAGTGTGTCACTTAGACTAAAAGAAATAAAAAAGAAACTCCTGCTTCCTAAAACAACCAAACTCAAATTGACACATCTTTTATTTTGCTGTGCCTAAAATTGCTGATCAGGAGGCAGTGTGGTGACCTCTGCTCCCAGCCATGATCATGGCATTGAAAAGTGTCATTGTGAGAAATTGGGAAAACACAGAAATTCCAGCAATGACTGAGTGGACACACACAATAGAGGATATGCTTGTTACAGAAAAAATTGACACATTACTTATAAGATAAATGCAACAACAAGGCTGCCACCTGATGCCCTGCTTTTGTAGTTTCTTATTTTTTTTCTTTTTTTTCTTTTTTTCTTCTTTTCAGATGTTATATGCTTTCTAGTTACCAAAAATTGAACAGTTTTCAACACCGAAAAGAATATATATGTATATAAGCTGACACATAAGAAGAAGCTGGCTATATGGGCACTGCTGAAACAGTGACTTATGGGTAGCACTGGAGTCGTCTAACACTGTTTTTTCGTTTATTGCTGGGTGGTGTGCTGTTTAAAACAACTTAATTTACTAAGAATAACACATCTGGGACAGACGATGGTGTTGCTAGTGATGCACAAAGACTTCATTTAAAAAATTAAGATACACTATAAATTGTTCGTGTATTCCAGGAAAAGGGTTGGACATATTCTTGTTTAGAATAACCTAAGAAAACCCAAGGGTTTTGAAATGGCATTTTTAAGTACACATTATGCTGACATTTATCTTTTACTTGTGTTATACAACCACATTTTTAGATGTTACCTGATATCCTATTCCTTTCATCATTCATGTCCTTAATATTCTCCCTCAATAAAATGATAAATATATTTGTGGTAGTGGTCTTCAATTATAATTACACAAGACGGATTTAAAGTTTTTGAGACAGGATTATAAAATATGGTCTTCTGAAGAATGGAAATGTAACACTGCCACACCCTATTAGTAGTTTTCGCTGCATCTCTACCTCTTATGGTCTGACACTACTTTGTTCTGTAACCTTGTCAGAAGTGTAGGGCTGACTTACGTTTTTATTGCTATTGCATCTGAGACATGTAAGTACATTAAATACATGTACACCTCAGAAGAGTGCTAGACGATCTTTTTTGCCACTCACTGGTGAAACTCTTGTTCTGCAGTTTAGACCAGTGCTTAAGTAGCGGTGCCATGTCTACTTTTTTTGCAGATCTATCTCAGGCCACCATCGTTCTGGTTACTAGTAAAACCAAAGTTGTTACGGCAGAGTGAATAACAAACTCAAAGTTATTTAAAACATTTTCCAGTTTATGAAAAATGTATGAAAAGACATTTCCCAGTATATGAAAGTCCTTAAAGAAAGCATCAGAGGTGTTGATATCATTAATAATATTTTTCTGCCTTATTTTATAGAACTGTATTACATGGAAATACTTGGAGAGCAGCATACCACACCATGTACATGAGAGAGATTTGTGTCTTTAGTCATACTTGCAGGTCATCACAACACGTGTGACTCACACGTGGCATAGAAATGGCTTTGATTGACACACTGGTGTGACTACACTCACTGTGCTTGGTTTTTAGATGGAAGTTTAATTGAACAAGATTTGTTATTATTTCATATGTTTAGTAGTATGAAAGAAGTAGGAAATTAACCAAGGGGACACCATTCAGTCTATGTATTGTAACGCATCCTTTGGATTTAAAATCAGCATATCCTGTCTATAATAACTTTAAATATCAGCTTAATGTCCCTATTCGATTTACTTCTACTTTTTATTGCCCTACACATCTAGAAAGGCCATGAAATTCTCCTGGTGGAGAAGATACAGTTTAAGTTGTCAGATTTCTGATAGGACATTAGTTGGAGGGATATCTCCAAGGCATTATCCGATCTTGTTAACTCTGATCTTCCAGAAATATTATTCCATCTAAGGAGAGAAAAAGGTTCCAACTGACTTGTCTTGACTGATATTTTATTTCCAAATTGTTCCATTCAAGAGAATATGATTACTAAAGATTATTTTCAGAGTAAAATATTACTCGTTGTACATTACAGCAAGGAAATTTGGCCTATGTTCTTAATGCTTCTCCCAGTTTATGAGAGGGAGGGAAAGGCCATAAAAATGGCAACCCTGATCACACCACTGTGATATTTCTCATGGCAAATACTTTCTACAGATATTAATGTCTAAATGATGGATCTAAAAAATTTCATTTTTCCTACCCAAACTTTTCAGCATTTGAGTGAGATATGATGTTATTTGTCATATTTTGGTGTATAATATGACTTATTACACTCTTAAAAAGCTACATAGTCTGCCTTCAGGGCTGTATTTCACTCATATCAGGTGTTATGTCAGGTGATTCCAGAAGCAGTGAAATAAAAAGTACTAGAAAAAAGCAGAAAGCTAGTCTGTTCCTCTGTGTTTTTTATAATCATGCATTAAATCTTTTCTGTAGTTAGATATACAAGAGCTATTGCTTCCACAAAAAAACAGTGAAAGCTGAAGTACACAATCGGAGAAGGGAGTACTAGTTATCCCCTCTTATCACTCACTTGCTCTGTGACCTGAGGAACCCCCGTTTTGTACTTTTAATCTGCTGAATGAAAACCTTTTAACAGCTGATGACAGCTCTTGTGTGTTTCACGCTCGCACTTAAACAGTGAGAAATGCAACACTTCTGTTGTGATTGTATCTTCTGGACAGAAGTGTACTAAATAAAACAAAGCAAAAAAAAAAAAACCCAAATATTTAAAAAGCCTCTGAGTGAACCAGAAAGAACTGACTATACCATAAACCTGAAGTTTTCCTGCAAATCAAATGTAACTGTACAGGGAACTTCCATCAGAAGATTAAGGCATCCCTGAAAAGATAAAACTAGAATTAATCTGGGGTTAGCTACTCAGATGCTTAGGCAGCAGCTTATTAGAATTGTCAAATGACTAGAGATCAACATGTTGTCATGTCATGCTGCGAAATACAGCAGGGCATGCTGCACTGGAAGCAACAATTTATTCCAAAATTTGTTGATATTTGCCTTTAAAGAACATTGGTTTTGAAGTAATATAGCAGTTTCAGAACAGTCGGAAATTATCATTTCCCCTACAGCTCCATATGCAAATCTGGGCTGATAAATACTACCCTACATGCCAGCCCAAATGGAGGTTCATTTTTTAATAACACTGGTTTCTTGCAAATGCAAGTTTCTGGAGTGATTTCCTTTGAAACTTCACAAAGTTGGGCATAAGTATATTCCCATTAATGAGCAAAGAAATTCTGGTATTAAAGTTTCTGGACTATTGATGTTGACGCTTGTTAGCATTGCCAGTGTAAACAGCTTGCTAAGCATTATCTTGTGTTACAGGTGTGTCAA
Source organism: Columba livia (assembly GCF_036013475.1). NCBI lineage: Eukaryota > Metazoa > Chordata > Aves > Columbiformes > Columbidae > Columba > Columba livia. The sequence goes on from NC_088602.1 coordinate 114,991,934, forward strand.
ATATCTGACTAAGAGATCTTAGTAGCATCCGAAGTAGGAAGTTTCTAAACAGGAAAGTATAGGCATCTGAGATAGCACAGATCACCAGCATCCTTGTAAGTGTGCAACTGCAATTCTCAGCCTTTTCAAACTATGATTAGTCATCTAATTGTGCGTCCAAATTTAGTTGGTGCATTTTGCATGCATAATTAATTGATTTCCTAAAGATCTCTCCTGGTTTTTAATCACTGCTGAAGCTAGCGTTAAATATGGACTGAGCCAGTCTGCACACCAATTTCCTTTAGAAACTGGATGCAGACAGCTTGTGACAAGCATGAGTATTCCTAGAATACAGAAACTGGCTGCTGTCTAGGCTGGGATATGTGAACTTCACCATGGGTTCAATTTAATTCATTTATTGTCTGACTGAAGTGAAGTCATTTGGTCTTAATTGGTTACTGAGGCATTGCTTAAATATTGGCATAGGAGGAAAACTTTTTACATTTAAAGAGACTCTTCTGAAGCTCTTGTCATTTACACCTGTAATTATATGAAAATGTGAAAGCATAATAAAGAGTGACAGAAACTCTTGTTTAACTTGATTTCCAGTGCTGCAATCAGCAACTGGATGACAGTGTATCTGCCTTTTTCTGGTGTATGTTTTCATACTTTGTTAATCAGAGCAGCAATACCATTGACAAAAACAGAAGCTTTGCCCAAGTAAGGAGTTAATGATTTGGCCTACCTCTTTCCTCTAGTCTATGCTGTTTTGTGAATATGAGGAATGTTTCCTTGAGGTGTACATCCCAAAGCTCCACAGTTCAGTCAACATACACTGAAAACTGTAGTAGCATTAAACCGACGCTCTTTGTGAAAGAGCTGTGTATTTTGTCAAAAGGTCACAAATTTGCTGAATATGTTCCTATTAGCAACACCCTATTTCATTCCCCTTTCTCCAGCACCTAACAACAAATGACTTTAATAATAACCTTGCTACTGTGTTCTAATCTTTACCTCAGTCTTTGCTCAGTCCTAGATCCATTTTCCATTTGTTCTTTCTTGCCTTGTTAAGTTAAACTCTTGGTATGTAAATAAGCTTGAATATGTCCCATTAGCCTTTTCCAAAGCAAGAGGGTAGTGTTGGTTACAGGAAATAATATTTTTCACTTATATGGCTTCTTTTTCCTTGAAATCCCAAAGCACGTCACAAAGTTTGACTGCCTACGTTGTAGGGGATGAATGTCCAAATACCAAGGAAATGAAAATATGGAGAAAGAATAACTGATCCCATAGTCTGCAGGAGAGCTGCAGGTAAGGTTTAATTTGTATAATTACCAAATTATTTACATAATATTATATGTTCCCAGGATTTTTGTACAGGAATGTATTCAAAACAGAGGTTTTGGTAATACATTTTCTCACTATAATGAAGCATGCATTTTATTTGGTCGACAGTGTGGTGGTAGAAGTTATAGTAGGGTCATAAAGGGCCTAGAGATATTTGCGTGCAACAGATCAATAAAAGGACACCAAAAGAACCAGTCAAGGTGGCCTGTCTAGCTTTCCTAGTATAACAGGTACAGATATTGGGTGAGTACAAAGGGAACGAAACACAGGAAGTGATGAAGCTCATGTGTTCAAATAGGATTTTCCTATTGTTACAGCCAGACACAAATACTTGAGCTAACCTAGTAAGGCATTTCCTCTATTTTTATGTAGAGTTTCTTGCTGATGATGTATCCAGAACCAATCCTTTGTTCTAAGTAAAAAATCTCACTAAACTATTACAAAAAATATTAACGGAATTTTCTTTCCTTCTCCTTTCATGAATGTACCACATATGCTATTCACTTTAACTTATCAAATATTCTAATTTGAATTTTGTTTTTAAAGAAAGTGTGAGGCATTTTCAAATAAAAGGTTCACTAAAGGCCCACAGGTTTTGTTTTGTTGTGAGTGTTTTTTTGTTTGGTTTTGTTTATGTTTTGTTTTGTTTTAAACTACATGTTTGACTGAAGGAAAATCCCAAGCTTTAATCTGAAAACTGGTTCTGTTTTCATATGAATGCCTCATCACTGCTCAAAATGATTTCTTGTTCATACAGATGTGGCTAGTAAGTCTTTTCTTCCACTTATCTCTTGTGCTAATCTACATTCCTTTCACTCTGCACCTCACTTGTACACTCTGCTGTCTTTAAAGAACATCATATCCATTCGCAGTTAATTATATTCTTCTAAGAGAAGCCAACCATTAAAAGAAATTGAGTCCTCCTTTAAGCAATTTTAAACTTTTTTATTCAAACTATAAAATCTCCTTTGTCTTCCCATGGAGTTTCAAAATTGAAGTAACAATTATTGATTATTAGCACACTCTTTCATAGTTCAACTCTTACTCATCTGCGTATTCTTATGCCTTTCTTTTTGGTCTTTGTTTTGCTGATTATTTACTGTATTTAGCTACCATATTTATGCATTGGTTTATAATTCAGCAGAAAACATGCAGGGTGTTATGTGCCCTCATACATCTAGTGATGGAAAGTATACCACATAAAAAAAAAGCAGTATCTTGTACTGATATTCCTCAGTCTTCCAGTAAGACCAAGAATATTTACTGTTATTAAAACCTGCAGTGTCAATTCTAACTGACATGAGAGTAATGCTGTTAATATATCCAGAGGATATTGCCATAGTAGAACCATAAGAAGCTCTGTTAGGTAGCTCTGTTTATTTAACAAATGCCTTAATTAACAAAAAAGTGCAAAAAATTCAGTTTTCTTGTGGCAAAAAAATACTAGTATGGCATGAATTTGGTTGGATTTTCCAAATATTGTAGTAGAAATAACTTGGGAAAAGTTAATACTCAAAGTCAGACTTGTGACAATAAAGTTTGTCTTGCTTCTTGTCTGACTTGTTCTCTTAAATTCCAGACAAATTCTAGTGCCATTTTTCACACAAAATACAATTTTATGCCCAGCAGCATGTGGAATTTAAGATGATGGGTCCATCTAAGCTTCCACTCAGTGCAATTATGAGGTTCGGTATGTAGTTCTTTACAGTGACCAATGAAGGGATTCTGCATAAGGAACACCATTCTTGTGAATAACTACCTTTGCTACATTTTTCAAATACACGACCCTTGTTCTGAGTTTGCAGAGAATCTTTCTGGAGTGAGATCATGTCTGACTGATGCTTCTGCTGCAATAAATACCATGTAACGTAAAAAAATATAGAAATGTGATCTTTTTTAAAGGCTTGTAGAAACTTTAGCAATGTTTTCACTTCTAGTTTTAATTTGTCGTGTCTTCTAATTTCTGTTTCTAACATATTAATCCATTAGTGTAGCATCATAGAAATGTTACTAAATGGAAGTTTTGAAAACTAATTGCAAGATTTTCTTGATACAGGGAATTAACAATTAACTAATTAACACTTAAAGAACTAACACTTAAAGACACTTAGAGAACTAACCCTTACCCCACATCACTAGACTTAAAGAGCCAACAGAGAGCTAACCCTTTAACCCACATCACTATTGCCTAGCCTTGCTTAGCTTTGTGTAACTTATTGTATGAGAAGCAGGAGTTCGCTGATGCCTTGCAAAGATAATAATCCTTGGGTGCATCCTTGCTGCATCCATGGGTGAACTAGATAAGAGAAACTTGGGCACAGGACAGGAGATACGGCAGTTTTAACCAACTCAGCAGTCTGAGCCCTAACCAGCTCATCACACTGGACCAAAAGTGACCGTGTACAGAGAAAGAGGACCCGGGTTCACAATCACTGCGCAGCTGCAACCAGGAGGAGCCAGAGGTGGCCACTATGGAAATGGTCTCCCAGCACTCATTGTAATAAGAACCGCCTTCTCAGGGACAGGTTATGAATATGTACAGGTGTTCCTAAAACTTTCATGAATATGTAACACTTTACTGTATTTAACCAAGCTCACAGCTACTGTAAATTTACACATGACTTGAGCAGAGCTATCCTCTGTGTGTCTGGTGCCGTAAATACATACCTTCTTTATAATCTCAAAGGTTGTATGGTCATTTCCGTGCCTCATTCTTAACAGCTGCTGCTGATTACACAACTCTGATTCTGCTAAATTAGGAGAGGACTATATGCCCTGCTAATAATGCATCCATAGCCATTGCCTTCCACATAGATTGGAGCACCAGTTACCCACTGTTGCTGTGATAGGGTAAGGCATGAGGAGAGATTTATCTAGGTACATTTCATATTGTACAAGAATCTATAATATATTTCAAATATTTCTGAAGTCAGACTCTGAAATCCTTCTTGAAGTTTCTTAAATCAGATTACTCTTCCCCCTCAATTAAACACATCTATAAGCAGGGGTCTTATGTTCTTAAGAAAAAAATGCTGTATAGTACAACTGAGATGGCACATTTTGTAGCCCCTGAAATTCCTTACTAGAAATAAAACACGATTTCAGAATGAAAAACCAGTAGGCATAAAGTGCAAAATTAGTATTCAAAAGATCGGAGCCAGCCCAGCGAGAGCCGGAGCCGGCGGGGTTCAGCCAAGCACGGGGTTCAGCCGAGATTAGGAAGCTCAGAGTGAAACGTACAGGGACAGCGTGATTCCCCTCGAGTCCCGATCCCTGCAGCCCCGGCAGCCATTGCAAGAGAGCGGCTGACGTGGCGGGGGGCGTTCCCACGGTGACGGCGACCACACCCCCTCCCCTTGCCTTGAAAAATCCTTTGGGAGGGCAGCCACTAGTCGCTGCCTACCAGGTGTAGGGAGGAGCAACCGGCTTGTGTAGCTAGTGAGTCCCACTGACACTGTGATGCAGCAGCAGGTGTGGTAGCTTGTGTAGCAGGGTGCAGAGAGCAGCTGTTGCTTGTCAGCCCCTCTGACTTATTGCCAGAATCCCAGAGTGCTGACGACCATGGTCGCCTCCAAGAGGAGAGCTTGTCTCAAACAAACTGTGGCTACGCAGACTGAGGAGGTTCTGTCCCAAACGGTGGCTGTTCAGGTCTCCGGCTGCAGGGAGTGCCAGAGCCTGCTGCTGCCGGGGGAGGGAGGCCAGCTCTCCACCTGTGTGAGGTGTGAGCAGGTGCAAGATCTGCTCGACATGGTTGTGAAACTTAAGGAGGAGGTTGAGACACTGAGGACCATCAGGGAGTGCGAAAGGGAGATCGACTGGTGGAGTAACAACCTGACGTGCCAGTCGGAAAGGTCCCAGGGAGGTACCCCCCAAAAGGAGATGGACCTCCTGCCCTCTCAGACAGAGACGGAAGTCCTGAGACGTCCCTGCCCTTGTTGCTGTCGGGCAGAGGTAGGGGACCTAAAAGACGACGAGGGTTGGAAGTGTATTCCGGTTCGGCATCACAGGCAGCCCCCCTCCCTGCCTGCTTTGTCTCCCCAGGTGCCCCTCCGTAATAGGTTTGAGGCCCTGGATCTTGAAGAAGAGGTAGGTGAGGAGGTGGTGCCAAGCCTGCCTACAAGATCACATAGGAAGAGGCGGTTGACTTCACAACTTAAGACTGCCTCTGATAAGAAAGAAAGAAGGGTGATTGTAAATAGGAAATTCCCTTCTGAAAGGAACAGAGCACCCAATATGCAGAGTTGACCCTCATCTTAGGGAAGTTTGTAGTCTACCTGGAGCCCAGATCAAGGATATTGCTAGAGAGCTCCCCAAACTGGTGCACCCGACAGACTGCTACCCACTGCTGGTCTTCCAGACAGATGGGGAGGAAGCTGCTTCCAGTAGTCTGAGGGGAATGAAGAACAATTTCAAGGCCTTGGGAAGGATGGTGAAAGATGCAGGGGCTCAAGTGATCTTCTCTTCACTCCTTCCATCTTCAAGGGACGATGTGGGATGGAACAGGAAAATTCAGTCTCTTAATGGTTGGCTCCAAGACTGGTGCTACAGACAGGGCTTTGGATTTTTTTGATAATGATTGGTTTTATAAGTCACCAGTCTGGATAGTGTCAAGCGGGAAAGGTTTATCTCGCAGGAGCAAAAGGATGGTGGGGCAGAGATTAGCTGGGCTCATTTGGAGAGCTTTAAACTAGGCTCGAAGGGGGATGGGGTTGTAGCTGGGCTTGTCCCAGTGGGGCAGCATTCTAAAACTGATGAGGACCGGGTGGCCTCCGATGCCCCTAGGGAGAAATTGGTGTGCTCTGCTCACTCCCTGAAATGCCTGTACACCAATGCGCGCAGCATGGGGAATAAGCAGGAGGAGTTAGAATCCTATGTTCGGTCGGGAGATTATGATCTGGTGGCAATTACGGAAACATGGTGGGACAGTTCACATGACTGGAATGTGGTCATGGATGGCTATGCCCTTTTCAGGAAAGACAGGCCAGCCAGGCGTGGTGGTGGAGTTGCTCTCTATGTGAGAGAGCAACTACAATGTACTAAATTCTGCCCAGGAGTGGATGACGAGCGAGTTGAGAGTGTATGGGTCAGGATCAAGGGGCAGGCTGGCAGGGGTGACACTGTTGTGGGTGTCTGTTACAGGCCACCAGATCAGGCTGAGGAAGTTGATGAGGCCTTCTATGGGCAGGTGAGAGTGGTCTCACAGTCACAGGCCCTGGTTGTTGTGGGGGATTTTAACTTCCCTGATGTTTGCTGGAAGGACCATTCAGCCAGCCAGCCACAGTCCAGGAGGTTCCTCCAGTGCATTGATGATAACTTCCTCATGCAGATGGTGGAGGAGCCGACTAGGAGAGGTGCACTGCTGGATCTCATCCTCACTAACAAGGAGGGTCTGGTCAAAACAGTAAAGGTTGAGGGCTGCCTGGGTTGCAGTGACCTCGAGATGGTGGAGTTCAGCATCTTGGGTGGCAGGAACAGAATAGCAAGTAGAATTGCAACCCTGGACTTTAGCAGGGCTAACTTTGGCCTTTTCAAGCAATTGCTGGGGGAAATCCCATGGGCAAGACTGCTTAAAGGCAAAGGGGCCCAAGATAGCTGAATTGCATTCAGAGATTGCTTCTTCCACGCTCAGGATCAGAGCATCCCTACACGAAGGAAGTCAAGGAAAGGATCCAGGAGGCCTGCGTGGTTGAATATGGATCTGTTGGGTATGCTCAAGCAGAAGAGGAGAGTTTACAGGTCATGGAAGCAGGGGCTGGCCACTTGGGAGGAATATAAGGCTGCTGTTAGAGGATGTAGGAAGGCAGCTAGGATAGCCAAGGCCTCCTTAGAATTACAGCTGGCGAGAGGGGTCAAGGACAGCAAAAAGGACTTTTTCAAATACATAGCAGATGAAACTAATACCAGAGGCAATGTAGGCCCACTGATGAATGGGGTGGGTGCCCTGGTGGCAGAAGATACAGAGAAGGCAGAATTACTGAATGCCTTCTTTGTCTCTGTCTACTCTGCCGGAGGCTGTCCTGGGGAGCCCTGTACCCCTGAGACCCCAGATGAAGCCAGGTCAATGGAGGAGTTTGCTTTAGTCGATAAGGACTGGGTTAGGGAGCAATTAAATAGTCTGGACATCCATAAATCCATGGGTCCAGATGGGATGCATCCGCGGGTGCTGAGGGAGCTGGCTGTAGTCATTGCTGGACTGCTCTCCATCATCTTTGCCAAGTCTTGGGAAACGGGAGAGGTGCCTGAGGATTGGAGGAAAGCAAATGTCACTCCAGTCTTCAAAAAGGGCAAGAAGGAGGACCCGGGTAATTATAGACCAGTCAGCCTCACCTCTGTCCCTGGGAAAGTAATGGAACAGCTTATCCTTGGTGCCATCTCAAGGCATATCAAGGATAAGAGGGTTATTAGGGGCAGTCAGTATGGCTTTACCAAGTGTAAGTCACGCTTGACCAACCTCATAGCCCTTTATGAGAATGTAACAAGGTGGATGGACGATGGCAGAGCAGTGGATGTGGTCTACCTTGACTTCAGTAAAGCCTTTGACACAGTCTCCCACAGCATCCTCACAGCTAAGTTGAGGAAGTGTGGTCTAGACAATAGACTAGTGAGGTGGGTTGCAAACTGGCTTAAGGAGAGAAGCCAGAGAGTGGTAGTCAATGGTGCAGAGTCTAGTTGGAGGCCAGTATCTAGTGGAGTGCCTCAGGGGTCAGTACTGGGGACAATATTATTCAATATATTCATTAACGATTTAGACAAGGGAATAGAGTGTACTATCAGCAAGTTTGCTGATGACACTAAGCTGGGAGGTGTGGCTGACACACCAGAAGGCTGTGCTGCCATCCAGCGGGACCTGGACAGGCTGGAGAGTTGGGAGGGGAATAACCTAATGAAATTTAACATGGGAAAGTGTAGAGTCCTGCATCTGGGCAGGAACAACCCCAGGTTCCAGTATAGGTTGGGAAATTACATATTAAAGAGTAGTGTAGGGGAAAGGGACCTGGAGGTCCTGGTGGACAACAGGATGACCATGAGCCAGCACTGTGCCCTTGTGGCCAGGAAGGCCAATGGCATCCTGGTGTGTATTACAAGGGGGGTGGTTAGTAGATCGAGAGAGGTCCTCCTTCCCCTCTACTCTGCCCTGGTGAGACCACATCTGGAATATTGTGTCCAGTTCTGGGCCCCTCAGTTCAAGAAGGACAGGGAACTGCTGGAGAGGGTCCAGCGTAGGGCAACGAAGATGATTAAGGGAGTGGAGCACCTCCCTTATGAAGAAAGGCTGAGGGAGCTGGGTCTCTTTAGTTTGGAGAAGAGGAGACTAAGGGGGGATCTTATTAATGTTTATAAATATATAAAGGGTGAGTGCCATGAGGATGGAGCCAGGCTCTTCTCGGTGGCAAACAATGATAGGACAAGGGGTAATGGGATCAAGCTGGAACACAAGAGGTTCCGCTTAAATTTGAGAAAAAACTTCTTCTCAGTAAGGGTGACAGAGCACTGGAACAGGCTGCCCAGGGAGGTTGTGGAGTCTCCTTCTCTGGAGACATTCAAAACCCACCTGGACATGTTCCTGTGCGACCTCACCTAGGTGTTCCTGCTCCAGCAGGGGGATTGGACTAGATGGTCTTTTGAGGTCCCTTCCAATTCCAAACATACTGTGATACTGTGATACTGTGAACATGAGCCAACAGTGTGCCCTGGCAGCCAAGAGGGCTGCCTGTCCTGGGTGCATCCAGCACAGCATTGCCAGCCGGATGACGGAGGTGATTATCCCGCTCTGCTCTACACTGGTGCAGCCTCACCTGGAGCACTGTGTGCAGTTCTAGGCGCCCCAGTATACAAAATATATTAAGCTACAGTGTCCAGAAGAGGGCTATAAAATTGGTGAAGGGTTTGGAGAGGAAGCCGTATGAGGAGTGGCTAAAGTCACTTGTTTTGTTCAAGCTGGAGGAGACTAAGAAAAGACCTCATCGTGGTCTACAGCTTCCTCACAAGGGGAGGAGGAAGGGTAGGTTCCTAAACTATTCTCCTTAGTGACCAATGACAGAACCTGAGGGAATAGCAGGAAGATGTGCTAGGAGAGGTTTAGATTGGACATTAGGAAAAGGTTCTTCATCCGATGGTGGTGAAGCACTGGAACAGGCTCCCCAGGGAGGCAGTAACGGCTCCAAGCCTGGCAGTGTTCAGGAAGATACTGGACAACACCCTCAGGCACATGGTGTGAACTGTGGGGTGGTCATATGCAGGGACAGGAGCTGGACTTGATGATCCTTGTGGGTTCCTTCCAACTCAAGACATTCTGTGGTTCTATGATTCTATCATTTCCTCAGTTTTATGAGTGATGGACAATTAGTAGATACCAATAGCCAAAATTAAAGAAAGGGAAGATTTTTAAAAAAAAAAAAGTATGTTTCTATAGCACAAGTCAGTGAAGGATGGTACTTTATGATTTTTTGTGTTCAATTTTTGACAATCATTAGCCACAGACAAGACCTACTGAATGGATATGACCATGCTACTGTTTGTTTTTCTTTGTCAATATGACCTTATGGAATCTTCTCAGAAAGCAAAAGGGTATAGTGGATAGTTACAAGGCTAAACTGGCTTTCACGAGCAATAATTATAGAATCACTTTAGACTGGTTATGTGAATATCCTAAAGCAAAGACCTACGGGCCTGGGGACATATTTAGTTTCAGTATCACTGGGATTCAGTATCACTGAATCCCTGTCATGAATATTAGTTGATCATTATTGCTTTTAATTATTATAAAGTGGGTGATTTCCATAACAAAACTTTTATTTTTTCCTAAAGATACGAAAATACGTCTGGTGGAAAATATCCAGAATGAATGATAGTGTGTTATAGACACTAATTTCTATATTTTCTCTCCTTTTTTTTTTCCTTTGGTGTAATGAACTATTATACTTTTTGACAGTCACAACAAAAGAACAAGTGACAATATTTGAAGTGCTATAATGACTTGCCATGAAGTGGCACGACTTGGAAGGAAGAAAGACCTCTTTCTCTCTCCATGTCAGTAGGCCCTCCAAACCATGCACAGTTAAATGATCAAACATTCCTGTCATACTTAGGGAACAATTTAATGTGTACTAAAGTCAGTGGGAATCTTCCCACTACCCTCTGTACTAGCTTGTTAGATCATAGAATTTTCAGGATAGAGATTGTCTTTTCATTAGGCACAAACCATGCAAAATAAATATGATCTCAATGTTGATTACTTAGTACAGATACAATTATCATAGAAAATAGTAGTGGGTTTTCAGTCCAATGTGTCAATGTGTGACCTATGTAAGAAAAAAAATAGTAATCCTTTAAAATATTGGCCTTGTTTCTTCAGCTTTCAGTGCTAGGTGAAATCCCAGCCTCATTTACAATGACTTTCCTTTGGCACTGCCTTTAAAAGGTACTGCCTTTTCTCAAAATAACAGCTTTACATATAATCCTGCATAGTTTTAGTTAACATAATTTATATTATAACATCCTTTATTCTTTGCTAATTAATTCCCATCGGTTACTTTCTAACAAATATTTGACTAAAATTCAATAAAATAAATGTTAAATATTGAAAGGTAAATGAAGTATTTTATAATACTTCAGACTTGCAATAACTCATAAGATTCCTATAGGTTAGAACTTGTTTACCAACTAACACCAAATGTTTACCATAAGGTCTATCATTAGTGTTTGCGGGGTTTGTTAGTTTGTTTGGTTGGTTGGTTTTGCTGTTGTTGTTGTTTTTCCATAGTCAGAAGTATAATTTCTTTTTCCTGGAAGTCTAGATATTTTTAGGTCAATTGATTCATATCTATTGCTTACTGTGTGTTATTAGGTTAGTCATTTACTGACAAATGTTACACAGATTCTGAATAAGATTATTTTTATATCACTGTTTATAAATCTGAGTTCTCAACCAGGATCAGAAAGGACAAACCATTAAAAAAAAAAAAAAAAAAAAAAAAAAAAAAAGTGTTAGCTTGTGGCAAACCAGAAAATCTGTTATCATCTTTGGTTATCATGTCTGTGTTTTGAACAGAAAAGTTGCCTATGGCTGAAATCACTCAGTAGACACAACAAGTAGGCACACATGGCACATCCATGCCATGCACAATTTTCAACATACAAATTGGAATTTGGGTGCTAGCTGGATCCAGCTGGCCTCCAGCACAGCCTTGAGGCTTATATGTCATCTGCACTGACACACAGAAACGCCCAAGGAGCTTCTCTGCCAGAAAGAATCACTCAATGCCCACTGCTCAAGCCCCTTCACCTCTGACATACCATCACGATGTCTGGAGCTGGCAAAAAGTCAATGTTTGCTTGCATCACGATACTCCTGCCTAAAGATTATCATTCAATTCCTTTACATTGCCAGACTGACACAAGATGTATTTGTGAGGGGCAAAGACTGGATTCCAAAATATTAAAAACATGTCTATAGTAAGAATGTAATACTCCAACAGCTAACCAAGTCCAAAGGGATCCATAAATGGGAGGGTTTTTCCTGATTCATTCACAGCCCATTGTATAAAAGTAAACAACTGTATAATAAAATTTGCCACTTATAATAGTGAATGCTGGTCTCAACAGAAAAAAGTTATTCTCTGAAAACTGAGCAGCAGACATTCTACCCATTCTGTTGGCCTTGCTGTGATATGACAGCACCTAATAGAGCAGCAGGACAAACATCTGTATGTTACAACCTCCTGAATAATCAGATCTTGTATGCCAGAAAACTTAGATATCACATTCTGAGTAGACCTAAGCAGCTGTATTATTCAAAAGCATTGGCTGCTATTTGAAAACTTGTTTTCTCCAAACCAAACTTGCAAGTGAGCACACATTCTTTTTAATTCTCTGTGACCTTATTAAGTCACACCTCACTTCATGTGACTTCAGGGCTCCAACTTGATTGGTTTTACTTATTCATCTATTTACTTGTTTGTTTGTTTGTTTGTTTATTAGCCACCACCTTCACCTCGCTCTCTCGTGAGTCCAGTGAGTGATCAAGGGGTACTGAAAGACAAGAATTGCATTTGATCATAGTGGATTGTTTTCACTCACCCTGCCAGCTGCACTGAATGACTGACAGCCATATGAGGAAACAATAAGGGGCAATGATATGTTGGGAGAAAGGAAAAGAGAGAGTCATAAATCACTCTTTTGTTAAAAATTAATTTGTAGGTGGTGGTTGTGATAGTTGCTTACCACTTTTAAAAAATGTTTTTTATAACATTATGAAACTCCACTTTTGCTTGCTGTACCCAACTGTTGCCTCCCGTGTTAAGTACATGTAATAAGGGCTTCAGGGTAGACATTGCTTTTTTGTGTGTGTGTGATTGTACTAAACCTCATGGAATGAAACTGCAATAAATATAATTGTTAATACAAATAAGATATCAATTAATATTACAATTTTATTTATTATGAGGTCAGGAAGGGCAGATGATGACCAGTTAAGCCTGTCATCAGGGATGGCATTTTTGTGCAGTCACCTTTTTTAGCAGGATAATACAATGCATCCTTTTTACAGTCCCATAGAGCGCATTGTCTGTGTTGTTGTTTGACACAGAATTAGGAGGCTTTTTCAGATTATCTGTTCTTAGGTGTATCCACCTCCTACCATTTCCCAGTCTGTCACATGTTGACATTTAAGACACAGAAACTATGCACATATAAGACAAAGAAACTACGCAAGCTTGACTTTTCATTACTTGGCATGAATTTAACAAAGCTTCTAAGTCAAAGTAAGCAGCAGAGATGTAATACTAATGCAATGTACAGTTAAATAAGTGTGTTTAGTTACATTTACTGTATTTATAGCCATATTAGTTTTAAACATGTGTACTGTGACGGTGTCCAAAGACCCCTATCAAAATCAGGACCTCAGTGGAGACAGATAAGAAAATATCTCTCCTAGAGACTTTACATTCTAAATGTCACACAAGTAGATTAAGTCTGAGAAGGATATGACCTATAAATAAATGAACATGATGATGACTGACACAGTTTTATTTATTAAATATGTTTGTAGTTACTGCTTTTCCCTAGATAACTAATCCTGAGGAATTATCTTATAAACTTGCTGAAAATAATTATCAGAAAAAAAGTCCACAGCAGATGAGGCTTTGAAAGCTTTTGATAGATCCTGTCTAGGTCAGTGGAATATTTTGCCAATGAGGACTCTGATAGCACTAATGGAAGTCCACCTGAGCCCCTGCTGATGATAATACTACCAGCAGACACACTGATAAATTATAATGGGTACAGCAGCAGCGGCAGCTACTCCAGAAACATCCTTAAAGTGAATTTCCTTTAATGGCTAGGAAGACAAATGGCTCACATTTTATCATTGGATTCCTCCTCTTTCAGAAAATTGCCAATAAACTTCCTGTCCTTAGCTGAAGACTTGGCAGTGACTTGGACACAACAAATTTAACCCATTCAGTGGCTTTCATCTGTTTATTTATGTCAGTTATTTTTTCAAACTGTTCTTCTTAAGCCAACCGATCTCATGCCTTTTCATATCTGAAATTAGGTTAATTTCATTTTTAGATGGCTCATAAACTGAAGTAGTGTTTCTGGGGAGGTCAGACTGCTGTGTAGTTGTTATTCAGAAGTAACTGTCCATACTATAAGTACCTAAATTCACGAGGTACTTCCTATTGAGATTTGGGAGTTTCTTTGTGGTCTTCCCAGACCCACTCAGCATGAACAGCTTTTACCTAAATCTTCCTAAACCCAGCCAGAATCACAGAGCATTAACTGTGGGCACACAAACAAATGCCATCAAATTCATGTGGCTTAACGAGTTACCTTGCATTGGCTAAGCTTGTGTACTCTGTTAGCACTTCAATTTTCTTTTATTTAGCAAAGAGTTGCAATTGCCGCAGCTTGAGAGTTTATTCCCCCAACCCAAGTTGTTTGCTCTTGTTCTGCTGCTGAAGACCATCCTTGCAGCCAGTGTGGCAGAACTAATATTCCTTTTCTCTTACAGGTTAGTTTAAACACTTGTTTACTGCTTATTTATTTTAGACTGTTGCCTTATACTAAGTGGTTAACACATATGCAAACCGTTCTTCTGCTGATTTAATTTCAGAGAATGATGATCTCTGGAAGAGATATTGTGTTAAGCTCTATCTAGTTTCACTAGTGCTTGTCTATAAATACCTTTAGCTCTTTTAATTACAAAGTAAAAACACATTACTTGAAATCTATGTGAAGGAAATTGCCCCACATTTGGAATGGGCTTAACAACTTGCTGATGAATAGATGGCTCAGCTGACAGGTAGAAATTGACAGTGTTCTCATAGCTTGGGGATCTCACATCCAGGTCCAGTAAGCAGCTTCATACATTAGGCATTTTCAAAGAATATCTATGCATACCAAGATCTTCTTATGAAAGTCACTGTCAGAGACATTAATGCTTCCAAAATTGCCTGGTCACTGTAGAATAGCTATTCTGGCTCAGACATTTAGTGAGAGAAGTTAGGAGACTTGGATTCAATATCTTAATCGGTCTGTGGACTTTCAAAAACCCATTCTCAAAAGACTGCAGTGTAACAGAGGTTAGTTTAGGTGGAAAGTACTTTCTACATTCAAGTTGAAACTGTGCTTTGGGTAGCAAAAGAAACAGGATTATTTTGGCCAGGAAAAGCATGAATGATACAATCCAGTGAGAAGGGCATTTAGAAATACCTATCACTACCTACTACTGAGACCATCTTCTATGTAACTATTGTGCAAAGAGGAAAATAATTCCAACACTTCTGATCTTCTAATTGTCTCTCTTTGTAGTCCAAAAGCAGGAGATTTTCTAAGAACTTCCAAGAATGATTTTTGCAGAAAACTTACTTACTGTTTGAAGCTTGCAGCTATAGTATTCTTTTGAAGTCCACAGGTCTGTGAGCAGTGTCTTATAGACCACCAGTTGTCAAAAGACTTACCTGCAGAGCTATTATGTTTGGTTTTGAACATCCAGATCCTTAACACCGTGGCTGTAGATGAAACTTAAATTGCTGAAGGGAGCTGACTTGTGAATGAATGTGAGGTGTGACATCAGCATTAGGTATTTAGGGACTGCATTTCATTTATCTTTGCTTTCATTTGATGATATTTCTGGTCTCCTTCCTGTGCTATTCAAGTGCAGTTAAAGTTTAAGGTGCACATACAGACTGGTAAATTGGTTTTAGTTTCTTATATGGGGTTAGGCATATGCTTTTCTGTAATGCTTTAATTATGCTATAAATAATTCTTTATAATATTAATAACTGATCAATCTGCGTAGCACTTTAAAATGAAAAGGTTACATAGAGCTTGTAAGATCTGACTCCAAGGCACTTTGCATCTGTTTCTAATGTAAAAGAGAAAGGAAGTAGAGGTGAATAACTAGATTCTGGTTAGCCCAATCTTTCTTATCAATGAATGTTACAGACAACATTTGTCAAGATCAAATCAAGATTTCTATAAGTGTGTGGAGCAAATTGCACTCTCAGCATTTATGTGAATGGTACATGGAATTCCTACAAAAGTATTATTCTGAATCAAAATCTAACCATATGAATCCTTAAAAATGGGCTAATCATATAGCACAGGGAATAATTAGGCTTATTATTGAAGGAGACATGGTTTTGTCTATTTGCCTGTGGTAGGAGTTTTTTTAATGCTATTAATCATATTAACTACCATAGCAGTCAAGGAGCCTGATTGCACTGTACCTGTAGAGTGCCTAATAGAGAAGATAAAACTGTCTGTCCTCCAAAGACGCAGACCTAAATGGCAACAGGGACATAGGCTATGAGTATGCACAGGGATTGTCTTAAGTCACTACAGCTATAAATATCCCCTTAGGCCTTCTGCTTTGTTGATTAGATGCTGTGGTTTCTGGGCAAACACAATGGGTAAAGCAAGTTTTCAGCTGTCCAAAAAGTATTGCACAGAAGTATGCTGTATATCCTTTTTGCATGCTTCCAAACATGCAAAATGAAAATAACCCATAAATTAATTTGTGACTTAGTGATATTTTGAATATTAAATACATCATACTATAGAAATGCTGCTGTTGTGGTATTGTCAGATATTGATTAGGAGTTAGACTCTTTAATTAGGTATGGTTTCAGATAAAATGAAAAACCTTGTTTTGGATGGTTATGAATGCAAAGAGAGTGTGTGCAGGAATAGGAGTCAGTTCCCAGTTTAGACAAGCACGTTGTTAACTGAAGGAGGGTCTTCACAGAACAAGAATTAGCTTTTTTCGATTATTATCCTATTTTTCTTATGGGAAAAAAAAATCAGCAAAGGTTAAGCATGTAAGATCTTAGTAAGGATTTCAATGAAAGCAACCAATAAGTGCAGGAAAAATTTGCAAATGCTATCTGTAGTGAAAAATAACAATAACAACCAAGCAGTTTTCCACAGATACTAGAAAACCTCTATGCATTGTAAATTTGTCTCTTTATAGAATGATATATGTATTAAAACTTGGAACATAGGTCACACTTTAAGATGAGAGCATGCATTTTTGTAAATTGTGGAAAAAACGTTGAAATTGTGATTAGCAACCAGGAGCTTGAGTTCCCAGCTCACACAGAGGTCAAGACAAAATGTGATGCTTGTATAAATAAAAATGAAAGTTCAAAGTAAAATAGTGCATTAATATGACTCCAATAACAATTCCACACCCTATTTCAGAGTTTACAGTTTTAAAAGGATATTGATAAATGGTGAAGATTGAAAAAAGCCTTGCAAGGATGAATCATAGTCTGAAAAGACTGCCTTGCAGTAAAAGACTAACAAACCAATCTGTCTCAATAATAAGAAAGCTAGAGGGTTGGCTGATCATGATGTGTAAAGTAAGTATGTTGAAAAAATAAGGTAATACTAAAAAACACTTTAATATACAAAGCCAAAGTAAAGTTTGATTTTGTAAGGCTGCAAGTTAGGAACAATATTTTTACAGTGAGATTAATTATATGCTGGCAAAATTTACACAGATTATGTAGAATTTTCACCATGTGAAATATTTCCTTTTTTTTTTTTATAATGGAAAACTAACATTCTCTAGAACAACAGTAATTAGATGGCTTTATTAAAAATAACCACAAACAAACAAAATAAAGCAAAGAAAGAAAGAACATCTGATGAAGCAGTTTAGCTAAATGATATGGAAGATCTCTGTAGATAATGATAAAGTTATTTTCTAGCTTTGACTTTACACAGGTAAGTCTAGACCCCAGCATCTGCTTCTATTCTTCCAAGACTGAAACACTGGCTCTATTAAAGCCTGTACCCTTGCCACGAACTTTAAGGTTGCATCTCAGAAGTCATGTAACTACAAATTATTGTGCTCTAAAAAAGACCTAAATAGGTGATCTGTCTGTACAATTATCTATGTCTACAATATTTTGGGTTTGAACCTTTTTGAGAAGGTGAAAATAACACTAAATTTTTAGTAAAAAGTGCTAAGGAGAATGAAATTAGGATGTAATTAAAAAGGCAGGCACATATCATGACAAACACTGTATCTTTGGGAAGCTCTAATGAGTACTAGTTCTCACAATACACTACTCTGAAATGGTCATACTGGCCACGCAGGCGGGACTCTACAGTATATTTCTGTTTTATGTGGCATGTAACATACACAGCAGTACAGTGAGCACTTCATTTTACTATAAGTGAAAAATTTTGAATTTGAAAATATATATGCATATTTTCTGGTTAGTATTTTTGTTAATCTTTGTAATTTTCTGTAAAAACAGTTACAGATCAACCTTTTTAATTTTTATCAGCAAACTGTAAGAAGATAAGACACATAGGAAAAAATTTCTTTCTTGAAATTCAGTAAACACAATTAAGCTACTGAAACATCCCGTTCCAACAGCATAAAGTGTATTAAGACTATACTGGCTCACCCTTGCTTAAAAAGGAAGTCCATTTGCTTTATAAATATTTGAGGAAAAAGACAAAGCAGACAACAGGGAGGGACAAAGAGTCAATTGCTGTTTATGCAATTGTAGAAAGTCTCTCTTGTCCTGCTTCAAGTTTGCATTTTGAATATGAATTGTTTGGAATGAATAACTAACCAAAAAATACCCACCAAAATTTGAGAGGTACTTCTTATTTTCTTTTTTTTTTCAAACAGCTATACTTTCTTGATATTAATTTGAGCATCAGTATGCAACATGCTATATCTGAATTAGAAATGAACTTGTAGAAATTTTACAGTGATTGGACATGGGAGACCAAATCATGCCTCAGTTTGAGTGACACAAAAAAGGTTCCATGGGATGGAACCCAGCAGAGTTTGGCCTGTCTTCAGTCAGACTGCTGTGTACTGTGATTTCTTTAGATTTCACTGTTTACAAGTAGAGTCAAGTTGGGTTAATACTAGAATACAATGCCTCCTTGTAAGAAGCAATGGTGTTACTTAGCAAGTGGCATTCTTCTCTCTGAATGATTGCTCCTGGACTCTTGCTTGCTGTCATAAATATGCAGTGGATTGCTGCAGATGCCCTCCCAAATAAGTCATAGCTCCAAATTGTACATTTAGCTTTTTGAAAGTTGTAAGATGAGAAAAGTACATTTCACTGTTCTGACCAAATGCCTTTTACTTAAATCCCTTGATCATATACTTGTGTAGAGTCTGTGAAAAGTTCAACTTCATTGCTGTGTTTGAGAATATTCGGGTCATAGTTGCAAACAGTAGTTGTAAACATTAGACATGATCCTTTGGGAACCTGAAATAAATTGCCTCATGATATCACAACAGGTGGGAGATCATTATTCAGATTATTCAGATTCAGATTAACTAGTGCATACTTTAATGTCCCACAAAAGTATCTTGTTAAATGCATGACACAGTCATCAAAATAAAGACTGTCCTGCAAAATTTGGGACAGATGGCAGTGCAAGATGACATCTTTTCTAAATGTGTCAAAATGTTTCTCAGTCAGGCAATACGATTGGTTGCACATTCTGGGTGCATTATTAAAATAACAAAAGCAGTAAAATTCACTTGCATGAACACCTGCTGCTAGAGTCACTTAAAATAAGAAGGCAAAACATTTAATTAAGTAATATAAAAATAATGATTTCACTGACAAATAAGTTAACTGTTTAATGTATCCATTGCATTGCTTAAAACATTTAAAGTCAGTGAATTTCATCTGTGCTTAGATGTATAACATCCAAACCCAAAGCATATCTTCATAAGTAATGCTAAAGGAACTGTCCTTCTCACCACATAAAAAAACACTTTATAAGAACAGACAGACAGCAGGCCTACTGTTGTCTGCTAGACAGTATATTGAAATCAGAGAGTATATATTCCTTTACCACTTGAAACAGCAGAGCATAGAAGTGGTTGATAAGCCCGATATCACAGCCAGAATTCAGATTTGAGAAGACAAAGCACTATCGGATCTCTTCTGAGGATCTGACATGAAGGTAGAAACAAGGCATCTAGAAAAGAAGAGATTCTGTGTTATTTATTTATTTATTTATTTTTCAGTATTTGAAAATGTCAAAGGCTCAGCTTGGGAAGTCTAATCTAAGTCTTGTGACAGGAAGTCTCATCAAGGCATGAATATGATTTTCATTTCAAATTATGAATACATCTTCAAGACTTCTTTATTTTGTTCTCTGCTTCGTTCTCAGAGAATCTGGCCAGTACTCACCTGGTCCAGTTCAGGGTCTAGCACTCTGAGTAATATTAAGTACTGTTATTAAACTGATCAAAGGAACGTGCTGTGGAGGGAAGCAAGACATACGCGTTGGAGGCCTGAGCACATATTTGCTACACCACTCTCAATCTGAAATTACACACAGGAAGTGAACCACAGACCCAGTGTCATAGTACTTAGCAATAACTACAGGGTCCCCTCTTCAGCCCTTAAACTTGGTCATCACAACAGTGGTTAGCTAACTAAAATATGTACATTAAATAACTGGTCTGCTTATGAAAAAAAAAAAAAGTCTGTTTAAAATGGTTGGACATCCAGCAAATGTCTACTTTTCTATTTTTTATAGGAGAAAGTGGAACAGGAATAAAATGCTTCAGCGGTTGGTATCCAATTATACCATTAGCTCTATGTAAGTGCGTACGGGTGAACATGGTAACAAAAGGCTGGTACTGTAGAAACTGCAGCTCTAAAGGGTTAACAAAGAACTGCACTTGCTGTAAACGAGTAGGGAGCAGGGAGAGCGACAGTCTCAGTTGTGTGATGCCCCCCGACACTCACACAGACACGCACACACACGTTTGCTTCCCCGTGTGCCAATGCCCACCTGTTCAGCACCACAGGCCCCGGGCCGGGCTCTGCCACCGCCGCTGCGCTTCGCGCGGGGATGCGACGCTCCTCGCAGGAGGCTGGGGATGGAGATACGGTTTCTGTAGTGATGGGGCTGACTGCGGAGAGCTATTGGCTGCCGGCTTTGGAAATTTCATTCAGTTTGGTCCAATAGCAAGAGGAGAGAGCCTGGTACAGCCTGGACCTCTCCCCCCCACCCCGCCTCCCCCCCGCCGCTCTCTTCCCCCCCTCTCCCTCTCTCTCCCAGCTCGCCTTGCCTTGCAGATCAGTCTCTCCTCGGCTCGGTCTCTCTGCATAGGCAATCACAGCTCCTACTCGCAGACCCAACTCTCCCTCTCGC
This sequence comes from Columba livia, assembly GCF_036013475.1. Taxonomy (NCBI): domain Eukaryota; kingdom Metazoa; phylum Chordata; class Aves; order Columbiformes; family Columbidae; genus Columba; species Columba livia. Next base: position 115,012,922 of record NC_088602.1, read on the forward strand.
ATTGATTGCAATGAATTTTCTGCCTGAATGTAGGTCGCTGACAAACGAGAACACGAGTTTCCTTCAAATCCAGTGTTGCTGTCTTTCTTGCCGTTATTTTTAATTTCTCTCCCCACCCCCCCACCCCCCCCCCCCGCTCCTTTGTGGTCGTTGCATTCCTTTGGAGAAGCGAATCGCGTTGGATTCCAAAAAGGAGAGCAGGAACCGTGTGTGAATAACCCCGGCTGCGTGATAGCCCGAGTGGATTTCCTGAAAGAATCCGGCTGTGTAAAAAAGAGCCCTATGCTTCTGCAGCTATTCCAGTGTTAAGGTAGGAGTACTGGATTTGCCGTTTGACCGTTCATTTTAATTTTTTCTGTTGCTCTCCCCTCCTTTTTTTTTTTTTTTTTTGTTGTTTTTCCATGAGGGTGGGGGAGAGAGACAGAGGTGTTGCAGTTGGTACTCTGGCAAAGGGCGAGCAGTTTGCTGCAGTCGTCTATGCTTTTACTTTTCCCATCATGATAAAGCGATACTTTCTTTCTGCCGTCTCCATCATACGCGATCTCATTGTCACATATGCATATTTATGCAAATTTATTTCTTTTTTATCCGCTTCGGTCTCGTCCCCTATATCCCCCTTGCACCATAATTTGTTTGGAGGCATTTTGCTGCAATCAGCTATTTGGAAAGGCTCTGGGGTTCTATGTGAGATGTTTACAAAGTAGCTCTGCCTTACAGCCAAATAAACAGAAGAGTGTGGAGGAGAGGAGGGAAAAATATCTGCAGTACAGGCAGAGAGAGAAAGAGCAAAGCCACAGTTTCCTGCAAGCGCGGAGAGGGGCAGGAGAGGTACCTCATGCTCTGTGTGCGCTTGTGGTTTTCAGGGAAACACGAAACCAACACGTAGGTTTTTGGTTAACCACTTCCCTCGCCACCACCACAACCATAAAATAGCAAAAGGGGACGGGGGTGGAGGGGAGATCAAGGGAGGCGGCTGTTCAGAGGAAATCTTGTCTCTTCTTGGATTAAGCGGTTCACCCGCTTTGGCTTTAGCTGTTCCTTGGCTGGTTTTCCTTTTTATTCTTTTTTTTTTTTTCTCTCTTTTTTTTTTTCTTTATTTCTGTCTTGCTTTCTTTCCTTTCCTGGGCTGGGGTAAAATGCCCGCTTTTGTGGTGGGCAGCGGTTTCTGCACGTGATGGAGCAGGGACTGGCACTGGGGAGAGTCATCGTGCGCGGAGCGGTAGCAGGGGGTGTGGGAAGAAGAGAAAGAAAAAAAAAAAGGCACACACCACCAACACTTCCTCCCACCCCCAGCTCGACAGTAAATCGGCTTCTCTGCAAAGCTGGGGCGGGGGCGGGCGAGGCGGGGGCTGGCGGCGTGAAGCGCCTCCGCGGCCGCCGCGGTTTTGCCCCTTCCCCAGGGGAAAGGCCTTTGCCAGCCCCCCACCGCCCCGGGGAGCGGGGGCGGCCCCGCTGCAGCGGTTCTGATGGACGTCCGTCAGACAGCGGCGGGGAGGGGGGGAGCGGGGACGCCGGCAGCCGCCGTTCAACCCGCCCACCCCACACACATTTCCGCGGGCGCGCAGGGTCGGGGCAGGCAGGGCACGCCCCCGCGCAGGCGCTGCGGTGGGGTGCGGGGGGGCGGGTGTCCCGCCGTCGTGCCTTGAGCGGGGCTAAGAATAGATGCGGCGCGGCCGGGAAACTTGACCGGTTTGGGTGCTCTGCGTGCGGGGGGGAGCGAAGTTTGCGGGGGACGCGGGCGCGGCAGTGTCGGGGCGCGGCCGCCAGGTGGCGGTGCGGGGCCTTCCAGCAGCGCCGCAGCGCCGCGCGCCCCGCCGCGGGGCCGTCCCGCGCCCGGCGGCGCTCGGCGATCGTGCGGAACCCGCCGGCGCGAAGCGCGGCCGCGGTGGCAGCGCTGCGAGAGTCCCGAGAGCCAGCAGTGCGGTCTTAAGATATTTATTTATTTAATCCGGATTGCGGATGGGAGCGGGGAGGTGGGAAGATGTGCGGGATCGGAGGTGGGGACGCAAAACTCCCGTCGAAGGCAGGCTGGGATGCGAAGGAGCGCCTCGGTGCGTGGCTGGGTGATGAAGTGCGCCAGTCCGAACTGTAATAGCCTCGGTCATGGCGTGAGCAGAGGCGGATGATGGGTATTTAAACTGTGGCACAGGGTGCCTGTGTTCAGCTTTTTCCATCTGTGGGCTCTGTGGAGGTACTGCTTGTCATAAGGATGGCAGATACACATGTAAGTTTGGGTGTTTTGTATTTAAAAACAAACCACCATCACAAAAAAAAAAAACCCAACCAACCAACCAACCAAAAACTCCAAAACAGCTCATTAGGCATATTCGATCACTGTTGAAAGCAAATGCCTATAAAATTCTAGACTGATTTTTGTTTTTACATTATTAATAATGTTAAGGGCATACGTGTATATGTTTAGAATCAGGTGATCAGTAAGCAAAGCTTAGTTGGGTGAATTTACAGTTACACCAAAATGGAAATCACTGATTTTTTCTCCTTCTAAAACAAAAATATAACTGCTAATTTAGATATCTCATAAATGGAAGGGCAACAGTCCACCTCCTATGGGACACAAATTAAGTTTATTAATTATTAGATGTATAAATCTTCTGTTACCACAAAAGAAATAAACAATGTTTCTGGCACTCTAAGAGGTAATTATTTCCACTAATTTTAATTCCTAGATAAGAACACAACTTGGCTTTGTAAAAGTGAGCTGATTTTATATTTCAAATGAACCCTGCATTTTATTTTCATTTTACTTACAAAATATGCATTTGATCTTAGATCTGTAAATATCACCTATGTAAGCTTCTATATAGGTAGCATCTATATAGACGTGCATTAAGGCAGGACATTACAAATATTTTTTGCTTATAGGGGGTTTGCTTATAGTAGGGGGTTTGCTTATAGTAGGGGGTTGTGCCCATTGTCTTATGAAGCATATTCCAGTGAATCATTAAAGACTGAGAACATGAAAACATACTATGCAGTTTCTAGTTCAAAACAGCAAGATCCATGATGGCATGCAGTTTTCTAAGAATAATATGAGATGAAATTTAATTTTGACTTTTTATCATCTTGAAATTATTACTCCTTTGTGTATAAACACAGCTGTTGTTCTCTCCTCTGTTCATACATCTGTGTATCATATAGTTGCAAGCATTGTTGGTATGCTGTGTGCAAACACAACCTATTAAGTTCTACCAGGTACTAACACAGAAATTCAGCTTGGCATCCAAAACACCTTGTTTCTGAAGAGAAGCTAATTTTTATTTTTTTTAATTTTCGTTGAATTTAATGGCCCTTACATTTGGTCTCTACTGGAAAACATTTGCATAGACAATAGAATACATTTTCCTCCTTCTGCATTTCTGTAACGAGTATTTACTTGCCCAGTTTTGTTTTAAAATGCAGTGCTGTATCACAAATATGTAGACTGCAAATTCAAAAATTCCTGATGTTTCTTCTTGATCAGCAAAGTGCAGTGGTCAATGATGAAGTGTCATGTCTTTTAAAGACATCACAATTCAAGGAAACAAAAGCAAGCCTTGTAGCATGAATGAAACAGGCTAGCTCGATTAAATTAGGACAAGTGAAAAAAACAGGAGGTTTACTGGAGACACTGTGCTATCCTATATTTTTTTTTTATTCTTACAACAACTTTTATCTTTTTAGCTGATCCCATGTTCTTGGGCAAATCATTCACCTGACAAATTTTACATTTGATAAAATTGTCAGTCTTAATAAGCAGCCATCAGCTGAAGAGCTGTCATGTAGAAATGAAGGCAAGAGGCAGAAAGAAAAGCTGTTTAACTGAAGCTTTGTATTAAAGATACCATATAGAAACAAGGATTTGTTTGGCTTTTTTTTTTTTTTTATCAAAAGTGTGATTCAAGGAATATTTACTGACTGTTGCTTAGAGGTTTGCACATTTGTTTTTGACAGGTTCTCAATACAGCCTCCTCTTGGCCTTTCAAACACTCATGCTGCTATTTGATGGCTGAATCACATAGTGTCAGGAACAGCTCCACCTGGGTAGGACAGGAATAAGCATCATACTATAACCAGCATATAATTTAGTCATTCTGTCACTTGAAGACTTGTCATCGAGATTCAAGATCTCTTCTGCATGAGTAAGATTGGTTAGTAATGTGCGCTGAATTATAAGGCTGTGAGTCTTCTTTTTTAAAAAAAAGAAATCTAATAAAACCAAAACATAAACGTGAGCTGCAAAAATCAATATAAGGCTCTCAGGTCCAACTGCAGCCATCCTCTGTCAACAGTTCAAGTCAGGTGCTCTCAAGCAATGTTTGTAAAGCATTTATGCTGTGAGCCATTTCGATCCTCACACCTCACAGGGTTATGTACTCAACTCTGTCACCTTTTAATAGTTCTCTTCTTCTCATTGTGTTTGTTTTAGTAGTCCCCAGATTGGATTTGGAAAAAAAAAATAAAAAGAAAGCACTGATAAAAAACCTCCAACTACCAAACAAAAAAAATTACCTTGATATCTAGTGAAGGAAAAACAAGTTATATCGATAATACTGTTGGAAAATTATTTGCAATGAGATAGAGCACAATGCCAATCAACTTTTCACAACTTGAAAATGGTTTTAAGAGTAGAGAAGAGAAAATGGAAAAATACAGTTTACAGACAGTTTGGACAGTTTGCAGTGGTTAAATTAAAAAGGTAGGAAATTGTTCTGCAGATGTTACGTACAAGCTTATCTCTCTTTAACCAATGTAAACTAATGAAGATTGTTTTCTGAATTTTGACATTAAAAATAAGCTGTATATGAAACAGCGTGACTTCATGGTTTGCATGCACAGCTCGTATAAGTATCTGAATAGAAGCAGCCCTCACACAACACAAGCTTTTCCTGTGAGATCTTCAGTGGGGCTTTACCAGTGGCACAGCTAATTCAAACTGAATGCATGACCACATGCTGGAATGATCCCCAGCTAGGAATGCTCAGATTTGTGCTGTAATAATCTAAAAATAAATTGTAATCACTGATGTCACAATGTATGATTCTTTTTTTCGGTTGTCTTCTGTGCTGAGCCCACACACCACTTAGTGTTGTAGGACGTATTTCAGTAAAAGAGTGCCACTGACTAGCTTCAGTAAAGGGTTAGAATTTTCCATGCTTGTCTTTCTGCTGTTATTTATGTGCTCACTGAGATTTGCAGCTTTATGGGGAGACTGAGTCTTTCAAGAGAGGTAAGCTTTGAAAATGAATGGGACTCTTACTAGAACAAAATATTTGAGACAGTATCACAGTGGACGGATTCAGTTCACCGTGAAAACTAGAGGAGTACATAGCTGTCATAATTTACTGTTATTCAAAGATTTTCCTTTAAAAGAATTCTTTTTCATTGCTTATAGAGAGACTCCTTTTAAATATTGCACAGATTGAGATAGAATCATACTAAAGAATGTTTCCTTTATTAGATGTAACAATGTAACTATATAAGAGATCTGTAGAATAAAATGTTTGTTTTCCTTCCTAGTTTAGCCAGCAGTCAATTATAGCTAATTCTGCAGTGGCTGATAGGATTTCACATATAGAATGAATTAGCTCATTTTATTTACTTGTATATGAGTTTATGTTATAATAAATAAAAAATAATATTGAAATTTAGTTGCACAAATCATTGAGACTAAGCCAGTTCAATATTTCACCATAATAGATGACAGATGAAATAGTTGTGGCATGTTTCGATGGTAGCAAACTTCCATCTAACAGTACCTTTCAGATTTGCAGCTATTGATTGCAGTAGGCAAAAATATATAGTCTACTGCTTCTCAGTGCAAATAAGCCCTGAGGTATGACCTTTCCTTTGCCCTCCAAGTGGTGGTAATCACTGTCATTTAGGAGAGGTCTAGTACAGACAGAAATGGAAGAGGACAATCAGGAACAGGCATTTGTGTCATGAAATGCTGCTTGAAGAGGTCTAACGCTTGATTATTTTGAAAATGCTTATTGCTGTAGTGTCTAGGTTGGTTACAGGCCCAGTACAGACCTGGAAGGAACAGGTTTTCAAGCTTTTGGATTGTGCTCTGTAGTGTTGCTGTCAAATTAATGGTCTTTCCAAGTCAGGTTGACCAGCCATGTTGATCAGTGCCATCATGTGGTAATCTTGTGATACTGTTGCCAGACATCTCTGGGTTGGCAAGCAAGTTTTTTATGTTTTAAAGTTTGTTTGGACCCTTAGTGAAAAAATATCCAGATTAATGGCAGCAACTGTTCTTTCCAAAAATTATTTAGAAATACTACAGAGGGGGCTCAAATAAATTAATTGTATTATCTGTAACAGGATTTTTTTTGTGCTTTGGAATGTTGGTGGAAAGTAAGTAGCTGAGCTTCAATAACTCTTCTGTTTGGCATTTTTAATTCCAAAAACATACTCTGAAGTAATCATCTCCAAACACCTATTTGTTCTATTCCAATAAACAAAAACTACCTTATATGTCATACTTTTGACCTCTGCTATATAAAAGTTGTACTTTCTCTCCATCCAAATGTAATAAAACAGGGACAAAGATGATAGCCTCATTTTGAAATAAAGAATTTGGGATGGAACCAGATTCTTCATGTTTATTTCTGTATCTTCATTTCATGATGGCTTTTGTAGTCCTGGTATTAGTTAATTTTTAAGATTTCCATAAATCTTAAGCTTGCAAAATAGATATGCTAACTAGCTTTTCATCTGTTAAATAAAGTTGTTTGCACATAGTGTGCAGAGATCTTTTGTTAAAAATGGCAGGGAATTACTCAAAATTTATCAGTAGTAAATTATTAATTAGATTTTTTTTTTTCTGAAAATAAATAAAACTTTCCTTTCTTTTTACTGCTTTACTCCACCACTTTATATTACTTATCTATGAAATATCTCTTAAGTATTTGGGCATATATAGAACATGTTGCAAATTACCTGAAATTTATATAAGGAATATATTTGTGTTTTGAGATATGATTCTACCTTTTCTGGTCTGCTGTGAAAGAGTCCAGATCTGTTTTTTTCAATTATATATTATTCATGTGAGAACATATAAGATATAAACCATATGCTGTCTAACACACAGCAAATTTTTACTCATTTTCTTATTGGAAGCAGCATAGACTAGTAATATTAGCAGATTTTTGGAACAGGACCAAGATTAACAGACCATTGACAGATTAGTGTCATGGGTTCATGTCTTGTTGGATTTAGTGCAAAGATTCCTGTTAATTACAAAAGGCTTTTGGTCAAGTCCTATAAGTAAGTGGTATTGGGACAGAATTATATGGAGTATTTGCATAGAATTGAAAACGTCATGCAACGTAAAAGTTTTCTGTCAACTTCACATTCAGTTCTGCTAATGAAAATGCTTTCAAATCTTTCAAAAATAAAAAAAAAAAAAACAGTAGACTCTGAAGAGTAATGCGTCTTCATTCTTTCCTTGTTATAAGTATGGATGATAATACATTCTAGAAAAGTATCCTAGATGCTGTAGGAGCATGTACTGTCTCAACTCATCTGTCGGTTACTGCGTTTATAGAGACAAATGGTTGCACAGACTTGTTACTATCGGTGATTTCTTCCTGAAGTTTCTTGGATTTGGTTTTCAACAGAAGCTGGGTATAAGTTGGTAACCAAACTGATGGAGTACACATGTCCAGTTTGTACACCTTTTATGCAGTCGTCTTGTTAGCTGTGGCTGTGCTGAAGAGACATTTTTTGCCTTATCTCCATACTAGCTTTGTAATACTGTTCCATTACACTATCTCCCTGTATTTTCAATTGTACTGTTTCTGAAGCGTAGGTTTCAACATTATTTTACAGTGACAATATTATTTTATTGTGGCAAAAAGGGCAAAAATTCTCTCCTGGATTCCAGAAGAATCGTGGAAGAAGAGCTGAAACCCATGTGAATCTTTAGCACATCTGCCATTACCAAAACTCTCTGAAGTCTGTAAAGTAATAGGGCTATATCTGGATTTCATGGGATGTCTCAGGCAAGTTAAGAAGAGTATTCCAGCAGCAACAAGAGGAAGCAGCTAGTGAGTTATTGCTGTGTGAAATGTTCCTTTCATCCAAATTTTAAAGTAGATGGTTCAATGCGGTGCTTCAAGAGAACTTTAATCAGAGTGTTGCTTCTCAGTCAACTAAATAGTAACTGATTTGTTGGTTTAAGTGTCTCAAGACAAATACATCTCTGTCACTAATGTAATTATTATAATGTTTTCCTACTGCACTTTACATCATCTACATGAAAGCAAATGATAAGTTCTTAGTACACAATAGCATGCGAGGAAGTAGAACTTTCTCCAAATTATGCACAGCTGGACAGATGAGCTGTGGTGCCTGTGGCTGTGAATTCATATTAACACAGCCAGTAGTATTTCTGCTGCTTGAATTAGAAATGCTCAGTGTGTGTAGTTTCCAATGTGCAGGTGGTGAATTGGGGGACAGATGATGCAGATCCACTGGTTTTGACAGATTAAATAATAGCAGTTGGCATAACTGGATATTAATCTTGGAGTTGGAGGTGACCTCCACAGGGAAGAGCTAGCATATTAATTTTGTGCTTGTGATAATATTTTGTCTTAGTTCAGGTGTCCAAGTTATAGTGCAGGATAGGAGGACTTATTGCTTCAGTCTGAACAGGTCAACAGTTATTAAGAAAATACATTACTTTGTTTAATCTTGCATTTGTTATGTCTTTTTCTCAAGATCCTCTAGCTGAACAGTGTTTGAATTATGGCTTTTGAAGATAAATGCTTAGTATTTGTATTGCTTTGATGTCATCTTTACGTATAGATAATGTTTCAGATACAGTCAGTGCTTTAGGACTTTGATAGTGCAAGCAGCTGGCACTTATATTTAAGGAACACAGCAGATTAGAAGGGCCAGAGAGATATTTTATACTACTGGACTGTGAAGGGCATGCTGCATTGATTTGCTTGCCCTGATCTACTTGCTATAGAAGTGAGATGTTACTGAAATGCAGTGGGTTAATGGTGCAGTTAGCATGTACCATTATCTTGCATTGAATTGTTATGGTCATTGAGTGACAAGCAAAGAGCCCTGTAAGAGCAGGCCCATGTTCTTTGCACTATAGTGTAGCAAATAAATGCTTCTCCTTGGAATTGTCAGTCTGTATTTTCATTCCACTGTTTGCTTTGGAAAGAAGATGTTTTGGTGAACAGTCCTCCCGCAGAAATCTATTTTGTCTAAAAGTTTTGGCTTCAAAAATTACAACATATAGTTAGAAACTTTCATTTTATTTATTTCTGCTTTTCCTGCAAGGTTTTGTTTGTTTGTTTGTTTTGTTTGTTTGTTTGTCTGTCTGTCTGTTTCTTCCTGTAATTTTTGTCTTAACATCCAAGGTCATGTGAAGTGCTTTCTTCCATTCACAACTTATTAAAGGTGTCATAGTGGTCAATATGATGATGACGGCTTCAGTAGCTGAAGCAAAAACCCCATTATCTCTTGAGCGATTTGCATTAGCAGTTCTGTTATGCTGAATTTGAGTGCCATTTTGTGAAGAATTTCTTGTTGGCAATAGGAGTTATATTAGTAATATAAAAGTTAGATTAGCAATGCTAGAGAAAGTACAGGAGATGGGAGCAGTTGTAATACTGGTAGTGTGTTGAATTCTTTTGGCTATTAGCTAGATATGAATGGAAAGCTAGATAAATCTTGCATTTTGTGTATGAGTGAATGATCACTGGACCGTAGCACTTCACAGAAACATCCTCTGTGGTAGATTTTAGTTTCTATTTGCCCCTGGAGCGTGGCCATTTGGTTAGGCTTGATACTTCACTGTTTTCTGAAACCAGTTACAGCTGATTTGTTCAAGAGAAACCAAAGCTGGTAAAGTTGGAGAAGGCACTGTCTTGAGCCAGAGTTGTCAAGACGGATGTTGGAGAGATGGTCCAGTTCCATTTTGGAAGAAAATTAATGGGTTTCTTAACAGCAATGATAGCATATGTAACACCACTTTTACCTCTTCACTCCTGAAAGCTAAGCGCTAAGCAAAATTTTGTCTAACATGAGGAGACTGCATATTCCTGTTCTTAGCTTTTCTTCTGTGCAAGATGAGGATGCTTCTTATATGACACAACCACCTTTCTCTTATTTACCATCCCTAACTTGGTGTGATGTTTTCCTTTGCTTACTTCTTATCACTCCAAGGTACACACCCCAGTCAGAGACTGTAAACAGGCAATTAATGGCAGACAGATTACCATCTTCAAAGGAAGGTTAGCATGATTAACTTTCACAGAAAAAAAATATTAATGTAGAAGAGCAAGTGGGATGAGGTAAGAATTCAGTTGCAGTTGGGGTAGAGTCTCAAAACAAATAAACACAGGGTGCTCACTAAAGAAACAATATGAGAATGTGAGAGAAGGATAAGAATGCAGAGATGACACACAGGGAGAGTAGACATACTAGAGTATAAAGAGTAGAGAAGTAATAGGACTAACAATTAAAATCCTGGATTCTGGAGAGCTTATAATAGCGGGATATGAGTCAAGGCAAACTTACAAGCGTAGGTCACGCTTTTGGACATGAGACTTTGGTTTAGGCTGAAGGGGTACAATATATCAGAAGTTCACTATATGAATCAGGATAAAAATAGATTTCTTAGTATCATCAGCACTCTGTAGGGATATAGATTGAAATTGAGTCTGTTTTCTTCTGAATAATATTTTAAAATATATTTTGTCCAAATAAAGCATTTATTAAAATATCACCAATGCTTTTTGAGGAAACTAAATCCAGTGGTATCATCAGTGAATATATTTCTGTTTAGGATTGATTGTTTGTTTCTTTTTATCCCATTTTTCCAAAGAATTATAGTAAGTTATCTTTTCTGTTTAGTTTCAAATACATGGGGTTTTTGAGTGGTGTTTGGTTTTGTTTGTTTGTTTGTTTTGGTTTGGTTTGGTTTGGTTTGGTTTGTTTTTTTTTTGTTGTTGTTGGTTTTTTGTTTTGTTTTGGTTTTGTGTTTTTTTTTTTTTCTTTCCAGTGTGACAAATTTTGCTATTAACCTGCAGTTCCTGAGAGAAATTCATCTTGCAACGAAGTGCATGCAGAATGTAGAAAAATTTACCTGGGATTATATAAGGACAGGCTTAACGACTATGTGGGTTTTGACGGTTCTGTCACTGATATACGGGGGGAAAAAAAGAAAATTAGAGTAAAATGTATCTTCATCCTACTCCTATACATCACTCAAAGATGATAATGTATTAGTTGAAGAGTTTGCGCAGGGGTTACTGTAGCATTACCTTATGTCTATGTTAAATTCCATAGTTACAAACCTTTTATTTGATCGCTTTTTAAAAGAAAATAGAATTGATGTACCTCTCTTTAGCCCCAAATGTCATGTTTTAAAATACTGGTGAGATATAAAGCACCCAGAAGAAATGAGTTTTTTTCCTCAGCATATACAGAATACTAGCCTTCCTTTCAAGTCCTTCATAAACAAGCTTCCCCAATACACTCAAATGGACATGTTTACATCATCACTTTCAAGAGCCATTTTTCTTCACTTGCTGTGAACGGTTTATTTAAAAGATTACAAGCATGACTAAGATGTCATCAACACTGTTTTTTGCTTTGGTTTATAGCATTGTCTTCAGTGGCACTGTGCCTAATATATGAGAGTCTAGAAGTATTGATTTAGTGCTTGAAAAATGATAGTCAGGTTCCAGGATTTTTCTCCTCCTTTTGCAGCTAACATCTCATCATTTAATGTATTAATTTGGCAGGAGTCTCTTCTCGGCTGAGAAGAACTTGTTCTCTGAGGAGTAAATTGTTTACCAGCTAGTCCCTTATGTTTGCCCTAGTGAATGTGAGTGAAATGGTCCATCACAAATTCATGTAACTGCTTTAACCTCCTTGACACTGTGACTCTGAAAAGTTAAGACGAGGACAGAGGTGAATGACAGGAGGTGGTGAAAATTAGATTCTTGAACATGATGTACATTTTACTATGTGTAAATAGGCTTAGTACTTAAGCAAATGATTTTTAGAGATAAAAGTATCTTTTAAATTTATTTATCCTCTTTAGATGATTCTTGTTAAACAAGAGGATTTTGTCTTATCAGAATTTAAAGTCAGGTGGAAATGTTTTGAATTCCAAATCCATGTTAACGTTCAGTATGTGCTCAGATTTTGTGTTCAGATAGGTAGAAATTTCATGTACAGGAGGATGAAAAATGAAATGGAAGAGGAAAATATCTGTTGCAACCTACTTTATTACCTTATACCAATTTCTTTTTCTGCTCTGACATGCACTGGGATTGGTCATTTATAGTACATACTTTCTATGAATAAATAAGCACTGAATTTTATGTAAGGAGATATCTCAGCCCAGAAGTAGTTTTCTAGAGAAGATTGATAAAAAGTTTGGCTGAAGAACTCCATTTTTTGTAGAAAATATTTTGTCTTTATTTGCAAATGCATGGACATTTCCCCCTCCCCACCTCCCCCCCAAAAAAAAGAAAAAAAAAAAAAAAAAGGAACAGATTAGAAAAAAGATAACTGATCTAGATTTGTCTACATTATTATGTTATTTGAGAATAGGGTAAGGTATTTTTTGTGAGGGGAGGAACAGAGAAATAATTTATTCTTTTTTTATTATTTTATTTTTTTCTCTCTTCATTCTTCTTTTTTTTCCTCTTTTTCTTTCTTCTTTATTTTTTTCTTTTTATTTTTTTCCTTTTATTTTTTTTTTCCTGATTGTTTAGTTTTGATTTGACTTATATTCTGTAGGAGCAGAAATGGTTTTCAGGTACCTAGACTGAGAAAACCCCAAACCTGCAACACCACTCAGTCCTGCTTCAGAAATACACAAGGTGGTCATTTTGGTAAGGAGAGGAGAAGGTGAAAATATGAGTCTTGCTCAAATACAGAATCAGGATATAGCTCCAGCACTCAGACTGGGAAATGCTTCTGGGTTTTCTGATCTGGTTGTAACTAAAGTCACACCAGGAGTCACTTTGGCCTATCCACCACCACTTTGAAGGTAATAAATTGACTTTGGCTCTTTTTGCTTTCCTTGGCCAGCAACCTAGAGACACGGGAAAGAATGCTCATTCTAGATTTTGATAAGTATTGTCACACAAAGGGTGTTGGGACTGGCTTACATACAGTGTGTTATTAGTGTGGTCTAATGATGAAGGTTACTTCAAGCAGAAAATACAAGAAAAATAGGAATCAAATGGGAGAGAAGAAAGAAAAGGGCAGACTCTCCCCATTGGCAGGCCAGGAAAAACAGTGGCACTAGTGGGGAGTCCCAGGCGAGCAGGTGAAAACAATGAAGATGATGAGGTTGATGGGGGTTTTTCTGCCATGCTTCTCCACTCACACTGTACACTCGAGGCCATGTGAAAATTCCCACTGCTTGTTTCGATTCCTGATGCTATTAGTGCTAATTGAAGTGCAGTAATTTTTAGGTTCAAGTGTTGCGTGTTAGTTACTCAAATTTATTATTGGACAGTATTTACTAAATATTTAAGAGGCTATAATCTATTTTGCTGTGGACTATATTTAGGTTTTCTCTATTATAAAGTCTAAAAAGGAAACAAACAAACAAACAAAAAACCAAACCAGAACAAAACAGAAAGGGAAGGAAAGCAGGTATGGGAAGATGGGTAGTGTAGGGCTAGTTGTTGCCACAGATGCCTACCATAACAAAACTGTTGAGATTTGCAGTTGCAAGACTGTGAGAATAACAACACAAAACCTAATGTTTTAGAATATCAAGGGAAAAAGAAAAATACTGCTATGGAGGCACTGGAAAACACAGACACTAAGGCTTCGTGGAAAGCTTACAGAGGTGCAAGTTGCAGACCCTTGGGATTACTAACGCTGACGAGCTAGCATACTCAAGGCAAAACAAGCATCAACAGCACTCAGGAATCAAAAATTGTTATTAGATCACTTAAAATCAGAGATAAAAATTAGGATCATGTAGATGTAGGTTAGGATTATGAATATTGCCTTTTTCTCAAAAATGGAAGAATCGAGAGAAATTCAAGGGTCATTTTGTTTGTTTAGCTTGCTCTAGGCAAAGGCATAGCATGTAAGTATAATACCTTTATTTTTAAAATATGTAGTGATATTTTAAGACAAAAATATTAATTTACTTATGTTTTGCTGTATTCATAGAACTAGAGCCGGTTCTTGTTTGTACACTGTTTCAAAGTATGAGGTGACTTTGTATCCCCTTACAACTTCAAGTATTTCATTATGTATGCTTTGGAAAGAAGGGTGTCCTCTTTTCCTAAGGCTACATCATTTATCAAGCAGTGATTGCCATGGTACATTTCGATGCACTATGACTTTGTAAATCACTACAAGAATTGCCCGATATCTACATTACCCAATGCCTCGAGGTATTCCAAAATACAAAATCTAGCCACAGGCATTAACAACACATACAGTGATTGCTGTCATATCTTGGTGCTATTCCCAGAAATGCCACATTCAGAAGACTGTGCTTTGAGGAGTGATGTTGCAGGATCAGATGGCTAAATTCATGGGAAGCTGAGGTACCACAACAGGGAGTACAGTTATCCTTGATGATTTTGGCTTTTGTAGAGGCAAACAGCGATGCCCACAGAATTTCTTGAGCTGGATATCAGCTGATTCAGTCTTTTAAACTAATGTGAACAGTGGCACATTTATTTTTATGACATCTTTAAGCTTTTCTTTCCTGAAAAAAATATGCATTGAAGGAATGCAAAAGTTTCTTAGTAGTCCATAATATTGGTTGTTGAGTGTCTGGATGTCTCAGACTAGCTATTCCTAGATGTTGGCTGATGTAAAATGATGAAGGTATGACTGTGTAGATTCTGGACTGTTCCAAGAACTGGAACTGATGATCTCTCTCCCAGCTTCCCACTTGCACAAGAAAACACCAAAAAACCCAAACCACCAACTCCCTACCCCACAAAAAAAACAAATGAACAAACAAACAAAACACAAAAACCACCCCTTTATTTTACTGTACGCCTCACTCATTAGTGGACAGGGCTGCTACACAGTTTCCCACTGTGAACTGTGTATGTCTTCATTAAGTCTGTGTTTAAAAACTTTTCTCAAATACCTATTGAATATTTTACACAAACTAGGAGAGTTAGGAAGGAATATATTTTGGTTTTAGGCCCACATATTTTTGATAATCAATTAATTCTCAGATACGCTGAGCTGTATGACAAAAATTTTACACTGACTTCTTTTTTCTATACCTGGTTCAGTGAAGAAGATTATAAAAGAAACAAACAGCTTCTGGATTTCAGTGATTTCCCTCCTGGTGAATGAACATCACTGTCTCAAAGATAGCTCTATCAGATCAGTAAGAGCTCTATCTGTCTACCAGTGTCCTTGACTTCCTAAATCAGTCTTTTCTGCTAGCTAGTTAAGCACAGATGCCACTGAAAACCAGTACCATGGTTATGAATCTCTTTGAAATGCAGTAGGTTTTGCTTATATATAAGAAAAAAATAACTGAGCTTAACACTTATTACTATTCAGTCTAGATACTACCAAATGCTGACCAGATTAACTGTCTGGTAGGATCATTAAAAATACAGGCAGTTCCTTGGTAAAATTTTCTAAAGTTTTTTAAAGAAAGATCTTGCTTGAGCCCCCTCTAAGGTGGTTCATCCAGCATACCACAAAGGTCTACTTGTAGGCAGTTGTGTGCAAACTAGTTATTCTAGGCTGTCATTGCAATTTCTGTGAAGAAATAAGATCTGTGGGATGCGATTTAACTTTTTTAAGGTCTTCTTTAGAATGAGATTAAGCACTTGTGATTAATGTGATTAATAAGTAATAAATGCATTTGATCAGGTGAAAACTGATCAATGAAAGCAAGTGTGATCTTGGTCAGGTTATGTTGTTCCACAGAATGTGTGCTGTTGGCTTTCCTGTTCTAAGGCCTTGTCTGAGATACCAGTGTTATTTCTGGAGCAAAGATCCTGTACAATTTTGATTTATTGTTATTTCTGTTATAGAAAGATATAGATGTCCTTTTAAAATAAAGGACTTCTCTTTTCACGGTGATTGAGTTCTTGACGTTTGACCATTTGTGTCATTTTTGAATACATTCTCCTTATGAAGGTGCGAAATTGTTAGCTGTCTGATATACTTGAGAGTCCAGGCTTCAGCCTTAATTTGAGGTTATTACTGCGCATATCAGAGGCCTGAATGATCAGACTTGTCCTTTTTGAACTTTTGCATCGTAGCAGGTTTTTCACAGGTTTTTTGTGGGTTATTGGTGCCAAGAAACTTCGTTCTTCCATCCAACATTGTCATTCAGTGGCTTCAGTCATACGTGAAAAATAGAAGCTACTCAGTTATGATGTGTGTTGATCATTATGGATAAAAGAGAGTATTTTTTATGTTAATTATTTACAAGTATATTCTCAGTGATATATACTCTTGAAAAAAATGTGTGAAGATGCTTCATAAGATTTTCAATTATTCTGAATTTAAAAGGAGTGAAAAAAAATATGATAAGATTAACATCTATTGGAAATAATTATAATGGATATGTTTTCCTGTGGCTGAAGTTTAGGGACTCAGACCACCATCACTTATTCCTTTGAGAGTTTTACTAAGCAGAAAACAGTGGATATGATCGGTGAATTTTTTGGGGGTGGCAAAGTGCAATGCAGAAAACATACATTGGACTAAGCTTACAATAATATCACTGGAAATTTCATAGGTTTGTCAGAAAGAAAATCTCTACGAGTTGCCTGCCTAAATGTATTTAATTCAAGGCATAAAATTTAAATACTCAAAAGCAGCAATAAACATGGCAGTTTCCCTTTCTAGATAATCCTGAACGTTCTAAATCCTAAAGTTGTGGTTTTGTGGGGTGTTTTTTTTTTTTTTTTTTTTTTTACGGGGGGTTGTGGCTAGGGGGGTATTGTGAGTTAATTGCAAAATGAACATTTGGAAGCAAAAGACGAGCTTCATTATGTGTAACCATAGTTGAGCATGCTATATAACTCCAATTAATAAGAAATACTTCAACTCTATTTCCAAATTTTACAAAATAGTACCAATAATGGGAAGAATTAATAGAATGGTTGTTGCAGCATAGGTCTCTCAACTGAGCAGTAACAGTTAATATTTCTCAAATGAAAAAGGCTAAAGGATTAGACATGTTTGGATATTTTTTTTAATTGAAACTCATGTTAAAAAACATTTTTCAAATTAAAAAAACCAAGTTCTAGTAAAAAATAATGTATATGCATTCTTCAGTTCATTTAAATGTTTGCTATTTTTTATTACCAAATGAAAGATTGCATGTATCCACTTGATGATCTTGAATGGCTTTTATGAATTGCCTATTTTTTCAAGTGAGTGATTAAAAAAAAAACCACAACAACAAAACACACAGCAAACTGAACAAACAAACAAAAAAAAACCCATAACCAAATTGAAACTCAAATTCTAAAAAAAAAATGACCATCTGTAGTAGTTCATTTACTGTGAACATCTGTCTCTTGAAGAGCAGCTGGGGAGGTTTGTTTTTGTGAAGGCATATATTCCAGTAGGATTCTTGAGTGAAATAACAGCATTTCTTCGTGCATAGATAATCAGATAGTTACAATTCCTGTCTATATGTTTGGAAGTGATTACATAACAAGAATCTCTTTTCAAAGGAGTTAGATTTGTGTTTTCTACAGAAGGGATTTTTTATCACTACCTCAAGTTCAGTTTGAACTTCTGATAATAACATTAAAAAAAAATTAAGGCCTCATCTGACATAATGCAAAGTTAAGAGCTCTATTAGTAAACAACAATAAGCTTTTGCCATAATATCCTATTCTTTAGTGAGGGGGTTTAATAATTTAATAATTAACTAAAACCAACTGATGACTACAACAAAAGCACTTATCACTTGTCCATCTATGAGTCTCAATTGCATCTTAAACAGATTAATAGAAAAAAAATGAAAAAGTGCTGTAAACTGCAATGCTTTTATGTGTTTGTAATATAGACTATGTGTTAGTGGAAGAGTAGTGTATTTATAAAAACTTCAAATGCTTACTTGCATGCGGAACATCTTTGTTTGTGTAGTTACCTATGGTGAAAAATTTTCTACAAATAGGCAATTAGTTTTTGAAAAATACACATACACAACCTTTGGAGTTTGCAGTGCCCAAGAAAAACAAGGATTTTATTGCTGCAGTGGTTTGACACCAGAGGGGACTTACGAGGTGTTAGTTTTCCAAAGCTTTTGGAAATCAGACCACTTAGTTACCTGATGTGAGCTTACACTTCATCATTATCCTCCCTGTAAATACTGACTGCACATGCATTTTTCTGTAATCTATGTGCACTCAGAGTAGTACTTCTACAAATATTTTCCAGCACTGTGCAATGTGTAACTCCAAGTTACTTGGAAAGCTGGACCCTACACATAGGAGCACAGTGACATGGCAATTCTGTTCAGCCCTCCAGATGCTGAGTGCTTTGCACAGGCAGGAAGTCCTTCAACTTCTGAGGGCTGGACTGTTGTCATTGCACAGTGCTACAATGTATTAATAGGATGTGATATATGTTGGCATGGTCAGAGTTTGCTTTGTTTCTCTGTAGAACTCATGGTATATCATCAGCTTCTTGAGGTATAATTGGTCTTGTGGTTTGCAAAATAGCAGCAGTTTTGCTTTTGTGCAAGAGGCTTCTAAAATATGTTTCTTTTTAATGCTGTACTTGAAATAGTTATTGCTGTCACAAACATGCTCTTGGGTGTGATTTATAATTTTCCATTAGCAGCTACCGCTGAGTATAGTTACCTATGTCCTGTCAGAATTTTCTCCCAAAATTATGTGGTCAGTAGGCTGCAGCCAAGCATGAGACAGCACCTGTTAGACATGGATACTTAGACCAACTTCTGCACTCTAATGATCTCATGAGGACTGTTATTGACTTCAAAAAGCTCTGGATCAATCTTTTAGTTTCTGCTCAAAGCAACTGTAGCCTTTCTTTGATTTTTGGAACTAAAACAGTAAAAGGCCAATATATTCCTAACTCATTCACTCCTGAATATTTCTATTGTTCCGAGTAACAGCAGGGCAGAGAAAAGCAATTGGCTTCTCAACCAGATAAGTGGAAAGAGAGTAGAGACATTGGACTCATGACAATCATAAATTTGTTTTTGTTATGACCTGTAATCAACAGCATATGATACAACCTATTGCTCTTGCAGGCAGGAGATCTAAAGATGATTGACAGCCTTGGGCAAGGAAGGTCTAGTTGAAAATGATGTTCTAAATACAGAACAATGACTTTATATATTGCCCTACAGTGAGAGAAATCTTTTCATTTCTTGCTCTGATGGGAGAAACGAAATGATTTATTAGACTTTTGGTAAGCTTTAGAATCTCCAGCAAATATTCCAAAACACTGGAAACATTGTAGGCAATTTACTCAATTCTTGTAATGGAGTTTAAATAAATTTACAAAATATTGATTTTGTGCTCTGGGGAAATTCAAGAGCTTTTATTATTACTATATTTGTTATTAGCTTGTTCAATTAATTACTCTATACTGTCTGATTCTAATTCTGGAGAATTCTAAATCTAATAGATTCAGTTACTACAAGGAGTGGTTAAGTATCTGAGGATTGAGATAATCCAACATCAGGGGCTCATGCTTCTCTTGTGGGTGTTACAGGAATCCATCATCACTCTTAACCTTTGTCTTACATTTGCTACATGGTTCATGCAACATAATAAAATTATAATGAATTATTAAGTTATAATTAATGAATTGAGCTTTCTGCATTTGACTTAATCATAGAATAGTTTGAAATGGAAGGGACCTTCAAAGGTCATTTATTCCAGCTCCCTGCAATAAGCAGGGACATCTTCAACTAGATCAGGTTGCTCAGAGCTCCATCCAACCTGGCCTTGAATGTTTCCAGGGATGAGGCATCTACCACCTCTCTGGGCCACCTGTTCAGTGTTTCAACACCCTCAATGTAAAAAATATCTTCATCATGTCTAGCCTGAATCTCCCCTCTTTTAGCCTAAACCCATTATCCCTTGTCCTATTGTAACAGGCCCTGCTAAAAAGTCTGTCCCCATCTTTCTTATAGGCCCCTTTTAAGTACTGAAAGGCTGCAATAAGGTCTCCCTGGAGTATTCTCCAGGCTGAACAACCCTCAACCTTTCCTCTTGGGAGAGGTGTTCCATCTGTCTGATAATTTTTGAAGCCCACTGGACACTCTCCATTTCTTAGTATTTCCTCTCCAAAATTCTTCATAAAAACATTAAACCAAATGCATTTATTGTACAAATAAACTGTCAAATTTATCAAAAGGATTTAGGCCCACATTCTCTCGTGTTATATATGGTTTGAAGACAACCTCAAGTCATCAAGTGCAAAGAAGGCATATGGAGTTCTCTACTAAATTCTTTCCTCAGTGACTACTCGTCTAACGAGTTTAAGAAACTTATGATCAATTTGCTGCAATAAGAACAGATAAGTGGATATACTTTGAGTATAGATAGGAAAACACTAGATTTAAAAGAGAAAACAACATTTAAAAACAGGAGAGGGGTGAAAAGAAAGCTATTACACCATAGCACACCTCCTGAAGGTTGACAATCATATAGTAAAACTTTATTTTTTTTCCTCTAGCACATCCAGCAAATAAAGAAGATGAAGTGAGAGAGAAATAATAAAAATAATTTGCACTGTAGAAGATGTATAGCAAATTTAAATAATGAGTTGAATGGTGATATACTTTGTTATTCATGTTATATTAGTTTGTAAGTATAATTCAGATGAAAAAAATAAAACACTCAGAAGTTAAAAATAAGCTTATTTATAGTAGCTTAGGAAAATCACAAAATCTTCCAGTTTGACCATCCACAATGTTCTTCACAGAATATTGTAGGTAACAGGAAAATAAAAGAAAACCAAAACCCATCCGATGCTAAAGTGCAATGTTTACCACACTTTCTGCAAAGCAGCTTAAAGTCAGACTTTCAAGACTCAACATGATCTGTTGCCACTTGAGCTACAGGACTTCACATTGTTCAGCTGACAGGAGAGTGATCTGGTAGTGAAGAGGGAGGTTGGGCTGCCAGTTCCAGATTCCATTCGTAGAGGAAACCTAATTTAGTTTTCTGTAAAAAAAAAACAACAACCCTATCTCACCCCCTATCCCTGCCTCATTTGCTTCTTGAGATCAGGAAATGGTGTTGGTCATCAG
The DNA here is from genome assembly GCF_036013475.1 of Columba livia. Classification (NCBI taxonomy): domain Eukaryota; kingdom Metazoa; phylum Chordata; class Aves; order Columbiformes; family Columbidae; genus Columba; species Columba livia. The sequence goes on from NC_088602.1 coordinate 115,034,169, forward strand.
GTTCCCACCAAGACAGGATGCTGTCTCTTTTGGTCTCCTCATGCACTCCCAACATAATGCTATAGTAATGCTGGTAGCAGCTGCCATCATTGCTGTTATGTCACATTTTGGCTGTAAAAAAGGATACACATTTTTAAATATTTGCTTTTTTATATACCATGATTTTGGTAAACTGCCAAAACTTTCCTGAAAACAGACAGTTAGAGAAGGGAAAACCGATAGTTTCAAGTATAGCCCAGATAAGCCTGAGTGAAATTCAATTAGAGAATGAAAGGTTTACAGCAAAAGACTTTTCTCCTCATTGAATTTGAGGGAAGAAAAATGGAAAACTTAGATATAAATTCTCTGTGATTTTCTATTATTGCTCCTTGTTACCAAAGTAAATTGTGACTGTATTCAGATTGCAAGATGGGGTAGGATTTGTAATAGTTGGGGCAGACTAGGCTATGGGAACATGGAGCCATGAATTTGAACTTCTCTGTAGTCCCTTTTACTCGTCTCTTCCCGTTTACTCCTTCTTGCAGTTATTCTATCTGTTGGAAGGTAAAAAATAAAAGAATTGTGATTTTAGTAGAAGGCCTTGTGATGTAGACATAGGAATGAGGCCTATGGGAATGTAGTAGAGACAGAGCCACTAAGCTACAAACTTAGAGGCAGTCTCATACAGTCACGTGAACAGAGTCTTGTGGATTTCAAATGTGTTTGTGTTTGCTCGCAAGGCTGTGGTTGCCAGATAAAGACCTAAGTGCTTTTTTCTTCTTTGCAGAGAGGCTTAAAGAGATGTAAGAGTACCTATGTCCCATTTCATGTCATTGAGTTCTTTCTCATGCTGGAAGAAGATGGATCTGTTTCTCTCCCCTTGTTTTGACTCTGTGACTTACCATTGATAGGCAGGTGATTCTTAATCATGAGAGAGTGAGAATATGCTTCTTCCCTTGTTTCTTTTTAGAATGGAACAGCTCCCAGAGATAAAGACTGTAGCAATCCCTGTTCAACTTGACTTGAATCAGGCTTTTGCTCAGTTTTGCATGAAGATATTTACTTGAGATAAGGGAAATTATAGTTCAAGCTGGTCTCCAGTTGCTAAGATCAGATGACACTGCTCCATAAGGAGAAATAATGATATGAGTAATTGATGAAGTGATTTACTGGCATGAATTAGACATAACCAAACAGCGAACATCTGCTATAACCTTTGCAACAGGAGTCCAGCTTCTCTGAGTCAGGCAAGACTCTCAGTTTGATGACATATTCTGTCTTTCTCAAAAAAAGATACATACATTTACAGATTATAGAAGCACAGAATGACCAAGTGGTTGAAGTTGAAAGGAACTTCTGGAGGCCACCTGCTCTACCTCCCTGCTCAAGTAGTAATACCTACACCTGGTTGCCCAGGATTAAGTCCAGAAATCACTTGAATATCTACAAACTTGGAAGGCTACAACCTTTCAGATTAACCTGTGCTAGTGTCCAGTCACCCTGACAGTAGAATGTGTTTCCTGATGTTCAGAGGTAACCTACTGTGTTTCAGTTTGTTCCCACTGCCTTTGGTCCTGTTACTGGGCAAAAGAGCCTAACCTCATTGTTTTGGAAGGTGAATGGGCAAGTGATAGGGAAGGAGAAAAAAAGTCAAGGTAAATGAAAGAAAATTATGTAGGGTCTGAGGCTGCAGTCCAGCGATGACCACCTCTATTATATTCATTACAGTTTGAGTCATTTATTGTCACCTGATTATTTAATGAAAAATGCAGAGAGATGGAACCAATAACTTCATTGCCCCTTATTTATATAATGCTTTCTGCTAGGGTGAAAGCTATACTTAATTTATTAAATTTTTGATTGTTCAATTTTAAGACAAGTTCTCGTGTTAAAATTTTGGTTAGGTAATCTGGAAGTTTAGCAAGGTTTGTAGAGAGTTAATATCAGTCATTTTAGCAACAAATATATTTTGAAAAAATATGAGGTTTTGGATTCAGGAGACCATCTCCTAAAGGGCTGGAACCAAAGTAGCAAAGTTTACACTCAACACTTGCTGACAAAAAAGTTTTTCCTAAGAAAATGTAGATACAACCCTTTTCACAATATGCTTAATCTATCAATTAGACAATTTGAGAGGCAGCACCACTGCAGCAGGTATAGTTGCCAAGCAGGTGGCTCAGTTGTGTAAAAAAAACCCATGAAGATAGGCTATAACAAAAAATGATGGCTTCTCTAGAGAAGAGACATAGGGACAATGGGAAGATTCATATCTCTGTAATGTCTATCATTCTGAGCACTCATTGGAGTCAAGAAATTTAGTGCTTAGGTTTATCTTGGAGATGTTAGTTAGTTGGGTGGAGAAACAGGAAATATTTCATTAATAGAGGAATGTTACTTTCCATTCTTGACTGATTGTGTGAGCTTATTCTGCTGCGGTGTTTGGTGTGGGTTATTGTTTGCATTTGCTTGCTTTTAATCCAAGTAGTTTCCATGAAAGTGGCTGGGGAAAAATTATATCACAGGCTTAGGAGATGTGGATTTTGGTGATTCTGTTATGGGTGGAATGGTGACTGCTGCAAGAAGGATGAGCTTCACATTTGTCTCTCAACATGAGTCTGGTTAAAGCTGGATTTTTTTGCTGGATGAACCGTTCATATGCAGTTCTGCACTTGGTAAAGTGTCATGGCACCACAGAGGCTAGAAGCTTTAAGGGCTTCCCATGGTGGGTGATGGCGGGGCCTGGCAGCCGAGCCCCATCCCATCCCCAACCAGGACCACAGCAGCTGAGGGGCACCAGGGCAGCCCCAGCCCCTGGCACTGGGCGCCTCCCTGGGGACAGGGATAGACCAAGGCTGAGACATGGGCCCTGCAGGCTGGGTAGGGCTGTGGGGCCCTGGAGACCAGCCCTGCTGTGGTGTTGCTGGGGCAGAGGCTGATGGCCCCAGGGGGGTGGGATGGGGTCTTGGGCAGGGTGGAGGGAGTCCCAGGGGGCTGGGCAGGGACAGTCAGGGCTAGTGATGTCCTCAGGGACATGCTACACTGAAAGATTTTCTGCAGATATTTGTTTTGGAGACACGATATAGGTGGGTTGTATTCTATTATTTGGTTTACTAACATTTTAATGTCATTCTGGAGAACTGGAAAACACCATGAAGGTGAAAATAAGAATTCAGTTTTCTAGAGAAGGAATTCTGAGAACTTCTGGTGATGTTGCTGTCAGTCAAGTCCCACTGCCTTGCATCCCTGGCAACTTCTCAGTTATATCAACACAACTCCAATAGCCTCCCTGTGTACGTCCTATCCATTGGAAAGAAGTTTGGATAGTATAGAAATGGAAATTTATGTAGCTAGATAAGCAAAGACCTAAGTGCAGACAGAATTTAAAGCACTGATTTCAGTTTGATGGCTGGGATTGCAATTCTCTCACACTGCATTTTTTGGGGGGAGAGTGTGTGAAAAACAGCTCAGTGGCTTATGTTTTGACTGTGCATTAACCAACAATGATAGTATCTGACACCTCGTTTGTGTAAAGATAAAAACTTTTTCACTCATGAGAGGGTTTTCATGTATGAATTTTCACTGAATGAATTTTCAGTCATTCGAGTCTTTCTGACTACGAAAATTTTAAGATAATTTCTTCTTGAACTACCTAGGCTCTTAAAAAAACTGTATGGGAAAAAGAGCTTGCTTGTGCACAGACAGGCATATATGATTTCATCAAGGGTAATTGTTTTACTAGTAATAAGTTGGAAGTGATACAGATAGCCAACATTCAACATTACCTCAAGCATGGTGAGAGCCTTGTTGTAATAGCTATTTAAGTGCCTTTTGTCACATTTCTTGCTGTTAGTTTCGGAAACACAGAAATAATATTAAAAGGCCTAAGGAGACTTAACTATATACTTGAAGTGAGGACTGCATAGATGATCTGAACTTCGTGCCACTAGGGATGTTATTTTGTCTTCCATTCATCTGATCGCCTATCTGCAATCTCTGAAAGCTGTACTTTTACAGGCTTGAGGGTTATTATGTGGAGCTCTTGCTGTTCCAACTGATCTTTAATTTCAGTACATCTCAGCATGGTCTTGAAGCTCTCTTTGGATTCTGTTTCTTTGACTTCGGGTTTGACCTTAATCTTTTTTTTTTTTTTTCAGATTGGTCTTTTCCCCTCTCTGCTGTCTTTCTCCTTTAGCTGTATCCTGTCCTCCTTTTCCTCCTCCTCCTTAATATCAGACTTGGCCTTTCTTTTATCCCTGACTTGAAAATCAACCTTTTATTTTGACACAGTACTGGCACTCTGTTCCCTTCTCTTTGACCTTAGACTTAGCCTTTCTTATGACCTTCGTTTTTACTATGTCTTATTCTACGTGCTTTCTTGGCATTGCTACTTTCTGGCCTGGAGTTGCCCTAAGGGGATTTAGCATTTCATTTATATTCAGAATTTCTTAACATGGCAAATAACTCTTTTTTACATCATCAGTATTTCTCTTGTGTGTGTTGCTGTTTTGGGCTCAGGCTTCATGAGTTTAATTCTTCCTGACTTATGATAGCAGTTTGCAAATTCTTCAGAAGATTTATTTTGTTTTGTTTTGTTTTTGTTCTGATTCAAACTGAATCTAACATCTTTGTTTCCAGCCTGCTTGTTGTGTTTTGGGTTTGTTTTGGTTTGCTTTTCCCCTGAGCATTTTTTTTTTTTTCTGGAGCTTCTCAGTTTTTTGACTGGTGGTAATAATGATTAGGTTTCTTTGGAACATCATTGTACTGATGTCATCATCCTTTAATCTTTCATATTTCCATTTGTTGGTGTTGCAGAAATCTTCAAGTTTTCTAACAAAACGTGTACTATATACTATTCAAATATTTGCCCTCATTTGTTATTCTGATGAGGAGATTTTATTTGTCTTATCTGCTGTATCATACATGATATCTTAGTTTTGATAAGTAGTTCATGGTAATTCTGATGTAGCCCACATGAGAAATGAACCTGTGTTTTGCCAGTCTTCTTAATGAATATTCATATCTAAATAATTTTGAAGGCAAGAAGAGTTTCCAAGAAATGTTAGTACTTTTGGAAAAAAAGAATAGGGGTCTCTGCAAATCAACATCTCTTGTTCCTAGCTGCTCTCAAGTCTAATAAAGAGCTTCTTTCCTTCTCCCCAAACTCCATCCTGTGGAGATGGCTGCAGCCATTCTGTTCTTGTGTTACAGTTCCTCTGCTGCTGCAATTGTGCATTTGGTAGCAGCCCATTTTCTTGAAGAGCAGTCTCTGGTTGCCGATTGTGTCAGGCTGTTCTGCCTACTTTCTCTGTTCATCTCTTGTCTCTGCTCGGGTTTTTCCTGACCTTGTAGACCTTGCCACAGATGCATACATTCCTATTCTTTCTTTTTCTTGTAGTTTCTTTCTGAAGCCACCCACCTGTTCTGTGGGATATTCTAGGTGCCTGTGGCTGAGGATACAGTCCCTCACCTCTCACTTCAGAAGAGTGTCAGTCTCTTTTTCCTGCTTTCTCTGAGTATACTACCACAAGGGGATTCTTACAGGACAGGCAGGAATCAAGACCAGAGGCACAAGTATGTTCATAGGTTTAATTATTTAAAGCAGAAAGAGATGAGCAGAGAATCAGGAGGAAACTACTATGTCAGAGGGAGAAAGAATCAACGCAGGTTACAATGCATCTATCTGATCTGCTTGAAGACAAGGAATACAATGTGGAATATCTTCATTTAGGGGAGTGTGTGGATGAGAGGCATCCTGTCTTCTTCTGGTGCGCTGCTTTTGATTAAAATTGAAAAACGAGTCCCCAAATTGAGAGATTTCTTGTTGGTGAATTTTCTCTCCATATACGACAAGAGGGTTACTACACATTTAACAAAGAGAATTTGCATTTTACTGCCTGTGCATTGCTTGATACTTAGATTTTTTTTTTAAGCAAAGAAAATAAGATGTCACCACTCATTTATTAGATTTCTGTAAGTCAACATTACCTTGGTACATGTGAAGAGTAGGTTGTTTGTTTTCTTACTTAAAGCCCACACTCTTTGATTCATAGACATATATAAGTCTTACACCATTTGGGATGCCTATTTTTTCCCACTAAATACAAAGGAAACCTAAGGTCAGATTTAGTTATTTAGCTTTCACATACCTAAATTAAGGAAAAAGTTAGCTTCATTTGCATGCCTCTGTTACTCCTCTAGCTCTTCTGTGTCCATTTCCTGCTGTGAGGTCTAAATAACTGGCTTTCCTCTTCTGAAAATATCCCTTCTCTCAAGCTTTACAGGCAATAAATGGTTGAAATAGTGTCATCTGCTTCCCTGATATTCTGACTTTGGGGCTATTGATGCTGAGAGAATATCACAGAACTGCCCAGATGCATTTACCCATTGTTTAGTCAGTGTTTTTCTATTTGTAGTTCAAAAAATTTTTAATTTTAATTGTTATGGAGTGTGTTGCTATGTATGAAATTCTTGAATTTGACAGTGGGGAGAGCTTATTACTAAAATGTACAAAATAAAAAACTACATGAAACTGAATCAATGGGGGAAAGTATGTAAACACTGTAAAATATAAATGTTTAAAGATGTATTTAAAGAATGTAAGGCTGCATTTAAAACAGTACTTTTTCTCAGAGACACTTCATGAACCTGTCTACTCAAACTGAAGTTAATTACAATAGTCCACTAATTGTGATGGATAAGATTGAACATCAAAGAATAAACAAATATTTTTAGCATATAACTGTGTATTGTCAAGACCTGACAGAGGTTTTTGGGGTAGCTGGAAAGAGTGGGTTGTGTTCAAAATAAAACAAAACAAAATTTTATGAGACAGATTTTGTTTCTCAGGTAAAGACTAAGAAAACTGTGTAAATATAATGACAGAATACCAGTCTTAGTTGCTTGTTGTTGTATCATCTATGAAATCAGAGACTGTTGTGATAATTCTGATAAATGAACTGATTAAGTAAGCTTAAACAGTGTAACATTAAAACTAGGGTCATTATAGCACCATCAGATTTAATTTTTCTATGAGTCTGTGGACTGGTGAGAAAACCTGGTTTAGACTTCAGGAAAATACACTTAGAACGACTGCCAGATTCCCTTAACATTTTTATTAACATTATATAGTTATGAGGAAATCAGTTGTCACAAATATGGAGATAAAATGACACTTTAAAAAAAATAATATATATGGAGATGACATCTATATTTTGTATTAGAATTTAACATGTGTCTTCTAATATGTGCGTCCTTGCTTGCCCCAAAAGCATACTGATACAAAGGAAGTGCAGTATTTGCAGGTGTGTTTTTAAGAGCAATTGCCTATTACAGGGTTAATGTCTAAACATGACCTGTAAATGGACAACAGCAAACAGTGTGGTTTACTAGAAAGTATAAAGTATAAAATATAATCTAGTCATCTACAATTAGAATCAATCTGGAAAGGTGAAATAGAATATCTGTCAGCCAAATTGAAGGTGAAAAGGATAAATGCAGCACAAAGATAAACGTGGAAAACCTAGATCACAAGTAGCAATTCATTCATTTTTAAGCTTCAAAGCTGGAGAATATTTAGGTTGTATGAAGACACAGTAAATGCAATCCCCACATCTACCAGCAAAGCTCAGTTGAGTTTTATTCTCTTCCTGTAGCAGAAATTAAGCTATAAAGGCTGCTGAAATAAAGAAATCAAAGTCTAAAAGAACAGAGAAGAGAAGCTATATTAGCCTTAGTAGATTTTCACTGTCCAGCCATTCCTTAAATCCTTCCTTATTTCTTATATCCTAGGTTTAATCACTTACTACTGCTGGAGAATGGGAATGGCTGTCAAAGTCCATATGTGCAGCGAAATCTCCAGTAAAAGTGCCACTGTCATGTGGAGAGATTTAAGACATTACCATAGTCTGGAATAAAGATTGCCCTAAATTTCAATATCCAGTTCCTCAATGGGTGTGTATGAAAAGTTGCCATGTTGCCAGGCTTCCCCCATAGCAAGTGTCCAGATGGACACTTTCACAGTTTAGCTGGAGTGTTTCATATGTTGCTTATTCATAAGGAATTCTGCTCCCTTTCAGGTATATATTCAGATATCCATCCACTGGTATTTATTTCCCATTTATAAAGATAATCACCTTCGTTACATGGAATTGAGGCCTATGTTTGCATCTGTTACAATGAATTGCACTTACAGGAAGTAGTTTGGCTGTAGTGAGTCAAAATTATTCATGAGAAAAGGTTATTCAGTGTGATTAAAATTATGGAACCTGGCAGTAGCAAGTGAGTGTTAAAGCCTCATTTAATTTATAGCATTGGTTTTCGTCAAAAGTGAAGTCTAAAATCTGTTTCTTTTTTATTTAAATGCTGTAAGGAAAATTTCTGAAACACAAGTTGGAAACTCAGTACCATGCTCCTTAGGATCCTTTTTGCTAAAACCTGATTTATTGCTTAAAATATGGTATACATACATATCAATACATGTACTTATATATAACATGTTTATATGCATGTGTGTGTATATAGATATATTGTCTGGGATGACTGTCCATTCTTTATCAGTTATCTGGAAGTCTTGTCTCTTCCTACTGATCAATAGCACACAGATGGACCCAGAAAGCCATATAAGTCTGTAGAACATTGAGTGAGTTCATTGTAGAAGTGTTTCTACAGTGTTAACAGGCACTATACTGCAGTCAAATGCATCGTGTGATTTTTCAGAAATGAAGTTTGCTTGGCATATTAGCAAGCTAATAGAAATACTTGATGACCTCGCCCTTGTTTCTGTAATTTGTTTTGAAATGGTGTTTTCCACACAAAGTGCTTCTCTGTGTTGGTCAGCTTAATTAAAATAAGAATAAATGATATGAAGTGCTTTGGTATTCTAACAGAGATAGAGAAAAAGAAAAATAAGGTAGTGCATGAATTTCCCCTGCAAAACATGTGTAGTTATAAATGTCATAAAATCAACTTCACTGGCCTTTGGACAAAAGAATTCTTGAAGCATACACACATTACCTGAAATAACTTTCTTAACACAATAAAAGTATGAGTTTTAAATTGCATGGTCTTAAGATAGTCCTGACAGAAGAAACTGATGATAAATATTGGTATTTAGTCTTCAAAATAGTCTATCTAAAATGGATAAACTATTTGTAAATAGTCCATTGAAATGTCATTTTAAGTAAAAGCTACAGTTTGGAATTACCCATAAGAAAGATTAAATAACAGTGAAATGGCCTTCAAAAATACTTAAAATATTTTATTTTAATATATTTGAATATTCATTTGTAATATTTTATATTTGAATATTCATAACATATATTTAAAGAAATATTTTGCGTAAGAGTAATGTAGAACCCAAGGGGTTTGTGATGATCTTTTTTTCTGCTTTTATTTTGAAGTACTTACCTTAGATTTTTTTCAACAAAATACATATTTCTGTGGTATATAGTTATAAAGACATTTCAATTTTTGTAGCAGTGACAAATTTGCGAAGAATAAATATGGCTAATAATTTTTATGACAGAAGTCATGACACTGTGATCAATGTATTTATTCTCTGGGTATCAATATTATGGATTTTTTTTAATCTTGAACAGCATTGCAGGTGATTTAATAAGTAAGTATTTTTTATCCATTTGTGACTCATAACCATGCATTTTTTTCTTCATTTACTGAAGAGCCCTATAATTTCTTTCTAACAGGAAAAACTTCAGCTGTAACTAAAATGATATCATGCTGCCTCCTATGGGGGAATTCTGAAGCCTTCTCAAAAATCCGACATCGTGGTAAGTGCTAAAAGTATATTCAGAATAATTCTATTTTCTCTAAAATATTTAAAAGAAATGAAATCAAGTGTCTGTTGCTGGTGTTCTTTAATGTGTTTGGGATAAATATTCACCATGTGTACATCCAGTTAAAATGCTTGTTTGCCATGTGTTCATACAATGAGACATAAAATATAATCCATTCTAAACCTACGTATGCTATTTATAAAACACCTGAGACTAATCTAATTACTATTCTTTCATACTGTGCCTGACATACTGATTAATGAGAAGGGAAAGACATATACAAATGACCAGAAAAGTTTCTCTGATGCATATTTCTTCCTTCTCACTTTATATGCTCTATGAGCTTTGAAGCAGATGTCACTTTTTCTGTAATCATTGCGCAAGCTGCAGTACAATGACATTTCAATTTAGTGTTATCATTGGGTCCTAAATTCAAGGAGAAAGAATAGTAATATATCTGATGTGATAATAAAGCAGTGCATAAGCAATAATTCAAAGTATGACAGATTAGTTATGAGATCCAAGGGTACCATTATATGAAGTGTAAAAATCAGACAAAGAAAATAACAGCTTTGAAAACTCCTATGATTTTTGCATCACTGAACCATGTTTATTCCAATTTGTAACAATTGAGATGCAATTGAATAAAAAAAAAGAACATTTTATGAACAGGAGCCTATTTAATAGTTTAGCATCTATGTTGATCATAGCTGAACTCTTTCTGGTTACTATAATGAACAGTACATGTATGCATGAACACCATATGTAGGATTCAATTACTTTCCTTGGAGAACTCATGACGTTTTTTTCAGGAAAAAGGCAAGTAACTAGTATAAAGAATAGAAGGCTGATATAAAGAATAAAAAGCTGAAGTCAAAGCCAAAATTATCACTTAATTTCTTTAGCAGTAACAATCTGTGGCAGATTTAGAATGTCTTGCACTAGAATTAGCCACAACCATGTTCCAAAAAGGGAGAGAAAATTTAATCTCAAGATCTATCACAGTACACTGACGTAAACCAGCAAAGCTGGGGAAAGGAGTCTGAAGAGAAAACTGAGGGATGGTGTGATCTCAGTTTTCACTGTTTTCTCAGCATTTTGGTTGTTCTTTTTCATAATGCATAGAGAAGAAGTCAGGGAGAAGGAGAAAAAAGGGAAGCGAACAACATTAAAATAGAAAAGAGAGATAGAGCCTATTGATGCATTTTTTTTAACTCTGACTGCAAGTTAGCGGACTTCAGAAGCCAGCTGTGTCTTTTGAAAAATTCCTCCTTCATGTGAAGTGATAATTGGGCTATGCATAAAAAGAAAAAAGAAAAAACAAAAAAACAACAGGATAGTAGAAAATGAAGTTGTAAATGTGTGTCAAATTTATTTCAGCTTCTCTGCTTGCTAATTGCCACAAACGTATATGCTCAACTGCCATCCCCAAGGTACTCAAAACATACAGAACAGAAATATCCAATATATGTTAAGGATTTTGTTATTTTGTCTGGAAGAAAGGTATGAGAAGTTTTTCAAGAGAGAAATTGAAATGGATCCAAAGGCTTTCACAAAAGTGTAAAACTTAAGGCAAACTAACTTTGAAGAGTTATTTGTAGCAGACAATAGGGATCCATTTGGAAGAACAGAAGAACTCTGTGAGTGATGTGCATTGCTATCAGTGTTGGTTCCAAAAATAACCAGATATGGTAATCCAGGTAGATTTTAAATGTGACTCTTGCTATATGTACTCTTAGATTCAACAGAAATACAGAAAGAAATCCCCATGACTTGACCACTTTTACATTTTCCTTCCCATGATTCTCATCCAGAACTCCATCTAGAAGTCTTCAACATAAACAGGTGATCAGTATGATCTCCCTCAACAAGAGAAAACTACAGTTTATGTTTAAAATATACAAAATATGTTTCCTGGCAATTAACGGATAGTAATAAAAATGAAAGCAAAAAAAATGGCCCATGCTCTGTCCTCACATTTTAGCCTTACGTCACATGTACAAGCTAGTTTAAATGGTGGGATTTCATTCTAAAATCCCAACCTGACAGCTGAGTGTGCAGATGGAGCCCTGTGGTAGTCTGTGAGGTACAGTGTAGTACTTTTGATGTAGCCACATACTCTCAGATTCTTGATCATGTTCTCAAACTCTGATCAAGCTTTTTCTCTTGTATTATTTGTGATAACAAAAGTGAAGAAATAAAAAAGCCTTCATATTAGAAGCCAGGAATAAATTGTTCCAGCTCTAGTCTTGGCAGTTTTAGGAAATGGATCAGCTCTTAATTCTCTGAGGAAAATCAGGGCACAATATAAATCTTAGAGTCAGCTCTCCTCAACCTAATTTTCAGCTCTCAGGATTTAGTGCCATTGATCAGAAACTTTGCCTTGCTTCCTCTTGTCAGGGTTTATGGCTGTAAATGGAAGCATGCTTAGCTGAGCAGTCTAACCTCTGGTTAAGAAATGCCTTCAAATCTTATTTCTAGTTTGCTTTCTAGTTCTCATTTTATTTTACACTCTTAGACAGAAGAAAAGCACTCCCCATATTTTTTCTCTCTTGACAAAGTATTATCATAATTTTAGTATGGACTGAAATCCATCAATTAAGTCAGCTCCTAAGACTTGTACCATGATAAAAGAGGTTGTTCTGACATTGTCTATAGGGTACACTCTCCCACTGGTTCTCTTAATTTTGAAACAGAAAGAAGGAAAGAACTCAGTTTTAAGTTTTTCCTTTTCTAAAGATAGTTGGCGTGTTTTCCATAAAGAAACATATTTGATAAGCAGGAGCAACTAATGAAGTTATCAGCTGAACATCCCAGAACCAATGGTCTGGTCATGTTGATTGATTGAGGCTGATATTCAACATTTTCGTAGCTTTCCAAATAGGAAACTGCATCCTCTTCAAGAAGTTCAGATAGTGTAAATTGAGTTGATCACTTACTGTCTAACCTGTTTAACCAGGATTTCACCAGATTCTGCCTACATGTGGTTTCAGGATGTTCCACATCTTTCTATGCATCTATAAATATGTGTCCAGGGAGAGTATTCTGAAATCCTAAATCCAATGTAGTTAACTGTGAATCAATAGATCTAGAAAAAATAAATTAAGTTCAATCAGCTGTTACGCTCTGAGACGTTAAAGGTAAATCTGATATTTACAAATTTATTATATCACTGATATTGTGATACGATTGCCATTGAAGGTAGAGACACGCAGTGTTAGACCTTCTGTGAATACTGGAATTAAAATGTTCAGATTCTTTAATGAATACAAAGAATTCCTTACCTCCATTTGAATTTGTAGTGGTGTATTCATTCATTTTTTATTGCTACTTTTAGTTATGTGTTTCAGCATGACTGATCTAAAGTACTTAAATGTGGGTAAACTCCAATGATCTCCAACAATATGTGGATTTCTGAAGAGCTCAAGTGAGAAGTGGGAATATGAAGCATTTCCAATGTTATTCAAATATGAAATAACAAACATCAAAACCTCCTAGGCAATTTAATTCACTTTCAGGTGGCAATGAAATTGAATGATTTTAACACTTTTACCTAAAATCATTAGCTCTACTACAAATTTTCAGGACATAGTTTAGCAGTTTTTTAGTGATTTACATCCATTGGAAAATAAGTGTGAGTCATGACTGCCTTAAATCTTCAAAAAGCATAAACTAGTCTTATCTAAGTAACAATTCCATAAATACAATTTGAACATTAGATTACATAAAACATTGTGAGACAATAATGAAAACTATTAAAATTGTGTGATTTCGACATTATGCAGACTGGATGGCTAACAGGAATTCACTGAGTCATAACATCATGAGTAAGCAAGTGAAAGTGAAATAGAAAATAATCACACTGTGTGTTTTGTATAGACAGCTCATTTGATTGATTACAGGTTTTTTTAAAGTTGAGTCATCTTCAGTTCAAGGAGTTGGAGTGCAAATTTTGCTACTATCTGCAATGTTAGAACTTAAAAATGTCTTATCACTGTGACTCATGTGATTTAAATCTACGCTCCTGAACAAGAAGTGGTGCTATATCAGTTTCTACAGGGAACTTTTAACTCAAAAAAAGCATTCAAATACCTCAGTATTGTTTCTTTCTAAGAACACTAAACCTGCTGAACATATGGTCCCAGCATATATGAATTACATGTAAAAATTTGTCCTCAAGGTTCAAAACCCACTGCATATTCATTAACCATAAGAGAGTGATATGTTGTTTTGTTTGGATGACTCAGTAGTACAACAAGGGAATACCACCTATATCTTTTATTAAATAACTTTCCACCTCCCATTAGCTGTTGAGCTGCTACCTTCCTCAGTATTTATATAAAAGGAATAGCTCCGTGTAACAGCAAAATTTGATGTCCTTCTCGAGCCTACTTGACTCTGTAGTTTAAGTTGTTTTTAGAAACAACTGACGGGAGGAGATCTCTGGGATCATCCACTCCAGTTTCTAGAATAGGAGACAACCACAGAATGTAATCCTTTTTATGCACGTTATAACGTAGGTTACGAAACCAAGGGTCACATTGGTTACTGGTGGAAACCTGAAATTAGTGGTGTCCCTCAAGGGTCCATGCTGAGACAATACTTTCAGATATCTTAATTAATGACATGGACAGTGGGCATGAGTAAACCCTCAGCTAGTCTGTGATTGATATCAAGATAGTGGTACAATTGATTCGTTTGACGGAAGGGATGCAATCCAGGGACACCTTGACAGGCTTGAGAAGTGGGGCCATGAGAATCTCATGAAGTTCAACAAGGCCAAGTGCAAGGTCCTGCAGCTGTGTCAGGGCAATCCCCAATATCAGCAGAAGCTGGAAGATTAAGGGATTGAGAGTAACCTTGCATAGAACGATTTAGGAATACTGGTGGATGTAAAACTGAATATGAGCCAGCAATGTGCACTTGCAGCCCAGAAAGCAAATTGTTTCCTGGACTGCATAATAGAAGTGTGGCCAGCAGGTTGAGGGAGGTAATTTTCCCCTCTCTACTTCACTCTGGTGAGACCCCACCTGGAGTACTGCATCCAGCTCTGGGGACATGGACTTGTCTGAGTGGGTCCAGAGGAGGGCTATGGACGTGATCAGGGGGCTGGAGCGCCTCCCTTGTGAGGACAGGATGAGAGAGTGGGAGTTGTTCAGCCTGCAGAAGAGAAGGCTCTGGACAGGCCTTATTGCAGCCTTTCAGTATATGAAAGGAGCTTATGAGAAAAGTGGAGAGAGACTTTTTACCAGGGCAAGGGGCAGTGGTTTTAAACTGAAAAAAAAAAAAAAAAAAAAGGTAGGTTTAAACTAGATATAAGGAAGATGTTTTACTTTTTTTTTTACTTTGAGGGTGGTGAGACACTGAACTAGGTTATCCAGAGAAGCTGTGGATGCCCCATCCCTGCAAACATTCAGGGCCAGTTTGGATGGCACTTTGAGCAACCTGATCTGGTGGAAGGTGTCCCAGTCCACAGTAAGGAGGGTTGGAACTAGGTGATATTTAAGGTGCCTTCCAACCCAAATAATTCTCTGATTCTGTGATTTGTCTGCCTAATATCATATAGTGACTATCTATACATGCTTATGGACATGCAAGGATATTCAAGTAAATGGCCTAGTACATTAATATAATAACTGATTAGGTTTAACACACATATAGCACTCATAGGTAACACTATAGACAGCTCAGCATGGAACTGGAATTTGGGGATAAAACAGGTGGAAAATCAGTAATGATTGCAAAGTGTTTTTGTTTGCTTTTTTGTTTTTAAGAAATTATATAAAGCTGAGACCCTTTTGAAAAATGCTCTCATGGCTATTTTCAGCTAATTTAACAGATGTGTGTACTAGCCATGGCGCAACATTGGTTATCAAACAACAATTCGGGATAATTAAGCTTTTTGGTTCTCTGAGAGAGATTTTGGTTCATAAAACAGGCTTCTAGTACAGTTTTAGGAGTAACATTTCCAGTACCACTGCAGAGGGTCTGGATGTCCTGTAGGTCCCATGTCATATCTGCTAGCTGTATGTAAAAGGGTTGCATACACAAACTCATACACCTATATGTTCTCAGTGTTTTTCTAGATAGGATTAACTAAAATCCCTAGTTCCCTATTGATCTCAGAAAGCTCTGGACCCCAGAGAGTATTACAATACAAAAGAGGGGGTATATGTGATTTTTATGTGCTTCTAAGGTTAACTAGTGAATCACGTGAAGAATATCTGGATCCCATTCTGAATATAAATCTTGTGTTTGATACCTAGGATTTTTTGGATTTAACCTCTTGGGAAGGAAAGGACTGAAGAGGTCTTCAGATGTCTTCTTATTCTTATAGGTGGAGTAAATGCTGACAAAATGAGGCACTGTTTGTACCGTACTGCAAAGAATTAATTTGGGAATGTGCATATTGCAGAGAAGGCTGGAGGAGAGCAAAATAGTCTTGAGTTTTGTTTTTGAGAAGCTGACTGGGTACTTCATTTGATTAAGAATCTTTAAAAAACCCTAGTATTGCATAGCTTGAGGAAACAATGTAGCATAGTTCTTCAATGGTGAAAAATAACAAAGTATTTCTATTCTGTGCCAAATGCAAGTAATCCACCACAATTATGCTAATCACTGCCCTGAAAACAAATTGATACAGCTGTTGAGCGACTGGGGAAGATGATGACATATTTCTTTCTTTTTCAAAAGAAAAAAATAAAATGCTTTTGCCAGCAGGAAGCCAAACTGCTTGTAGAAATGTCTTAGAACTGTAAATCACTGTTTGATTCTGAAGGTAAATGTGTTTGTTTGTATATGTGAATGTAAAATACATTTTTCTTGAATTGCATGCCAATTTAGACCCAGATATCTGGTATTCTACATTTTACAGCAGTATTTTGTTTTTATTTTCTATTGACATTATGCACAAAATACATACATACGACATTTTTCTATTAAATCTTATAATACAGAAGGTGAAAGTATCTAAAATACTCTTTCTACAAGGTTCATTATCAAAAAAAGATATTTTATTTCATCTCTACTGCTTTGCATTCTCTTGTTCTTTCTGAAGGAAAAAGACAAAGAAAGGGAACACAACACAAATGTGGCAATTATCCACTACTTGAATAAGAGTTCAGAATTATTTGTGTGTAGGTAAAACTAGTCAGGTCAAGCAAAATTCAGATTCAGTCTGTTTTCAGGCATCATAGTCACCACTTTTTCCTGAACAGGTATGAACTTACACTATTTTATTTTCCACCTGGTTGCAGCTGCATTGATAGTGATGGAGATTTGCCCATTTGTGCTCACAGCGTGAACATGGATTTAAACCTTACACAACTATTCACAGAATCCTAGCAAAACCAGCTTCAATTTTTATATTTTCATATGAATGTAGCAAATAACTGACAAAATTTGGTGCTTAGTTGTAATCTTAAAAATCTGTTATTTTTTGTTAGTGTAAGAAATTAGTAATGTATAACCAAATGCCTATTCAAATTGTGTTTCGGCTTTCCATCGTGGAAACAAAGCTCTTTTATCTGGAACTAAATAATGCATTTAATTCAAATGTAATTTGCAGTCAGTAGAGTTAATTGTACTGAAATATTGTGTTGCTTCTATCAGTTGAGGCTTTGTGCTTTGCTTCAGAGGTACGTAGGTGATATTTCTTATGCTGTGTCATATTACTGGCATTACTTTTGTGGGTAGTCATATGTCATGAATTTGGTTTATAAAGATGAGACAAAAGTCCTTGTAAATTACCTATGAATAATGAGCAATCTGTTACTCTGAATTACAGTCTACTCTTTCTTAAAAATAATGTCACCAAAATAGGATATTAGATTAGAAGACAAGTATTTGCACTGGTTTTTAGACAGCCTTTGAAATCAATATCTTTTGCATGTAAAGCTATATTGCCAGAGTCCTTGCAAAGAGCAAAACTTTGTCTTAATTATGAAATATTACTGAAGTGCCTCAAGAATTCCCTGATTTCATTGTAGCTATTCTAGTTTAATATTTTTCCATAAAAATACACAAAGTTTTATGTAAAACTCTAAAAACTAACTTTTTTTTTGCCATGCATCCCTCTAAAAAAGATACACACGTACATAGAATGACTGGAGATGTAAATCCAAGGAAACAATAGAAAGAGCTTCTGCTTATAGCGCATTAGTTGGCAAATGAAGCATACCTATTTTGTAATGAGAGGTGTAACAGCAAATAAATTTCCATAGTTAATTTCCAATTAAAGTTACCTGTTAATTTGTACTGTATAGAATACACTTGCACAATATTTATAGATTACCAACTCAAAGAATAAAAAAGAGGGCTTTTTTTAAAGCAGAAGTTATCTCCATGCCCAGATTTGCTTTTAAGAAGCCGATCTGAATGCTGTCTCAACTCATGTAATGGCATTCCTGGCCTTTATTTGGGGAAATTAAGTTATCCGTACTTATGAAATTCATGTTATACTGATCCAAGTACTGTAGCCCTGTTGATTTTAGAGAAATGAAAAAAAAAACAATCCTCTTAAATTCAAGACTTTTGACAGAATTATCAAGTTCTGTTAGCATAGTTTTTAAAATTGGGAAACCTATAAATATATAAAAAAGTTCTAAATAAGTTTTTCTGTTCTCAAGTGCATGCTAATTAAAATCACATCACAGCATAAACAGATAATAAAAAACCTTTAATATAGCTACAATTCAGTTTTCAAAAGATTTATTTCAAATGCTATATTTCTATGTCACTTTAGCTTTGAAAATGAAAGCTATACTTGGGGAATCATAATTCTTTTATTTTTCAGTTGAATGATAGTTGATTGGCTTGTTTCAATGACATTTTATTGTAAGAAGTGTCTGATACTGAATTCTTGTAAGAAAATAAAAAAGACAACACATCAATTGGAAGACTATTGTTTGTTAGCAAAAATATTAATGTGAATATTGTTTCTAGTGATTATAATATGGCAATTGTGAATGAAAAATACTTCTTACTGCACATGTCCCAGTCTTTTCAATACATTTACTTTTAAATAAAATAGTAGTTTATCTGGGTGACAGTGTTACATATTGTTTTTTGTTTTGTTTTGTGTCTGTATAACAGGTGTTACTTTTGTACTATGAGGGTGACTGAACACTTGCATAGGTTGCCCAGACATGTTGTGGAGTCTCTCTTCTTGGAGATACCCACCAGGCATCTGGACATGGTCCAGGGCAACAACTTTTAGACATCCTTGATTAAGCAGAGGGGTTTGACAAGATGATCTCCAGAGGTCCCTTCCAAACAATTTAAGATCCTGTGATCTTCTTTTAAGAGCAATTCAACTTTTCTTCCTATGGATTTAAAATAACAATATGTCGCTTTCATTTTCATTACCTGGAAATATTAGAAAGGAGAGTAAAACAAAGAAACAAACCAACAAAAATTTATATTACAAGCTTGTATAATGATGATCAGTCATTGAAAAGTTAAATGATGGATGATAGAAACTGAGCATCTGTTGTTACTCCAGTTCTGTTTAAAGGAGGGTGGTTGCAAGAAATACACTTTATTTGTCCAAATGAAGTGGAAGTAAATATTTCAAAGGATACTGATATAACCATTATTTTAGATTTTTCATTAAGCATTAGTGAAACACAACTAATTAGGTAAAATGGTGTGGGAATATAATACAAAGTTCAACCAATGGCAGAACTAGAATCAATTTTTAATAAACTAGGAAGCCATCACAACTGAAAACAAAAGTATAAACAGTGAGGTAATAAGCTACATAAGGGCACAAGGAATTCAGATCTGTTATTCTCAGGATAAACTGCAAATTAATTTGAAGGCAGAATTAATTGAAGAACGCATATCTGAAAGATAAAGCTTTGATGGTAGTGTAGAAACTAAGCAACCTGAGTTTATTAATTTACAAAGCAAAAGTTTTCAATAGATGAACTTGAAAAAGAAAATAAATATGTTAGAATTTCCCCTATGGAAATTGGAGCTGCGACAGAGCAATCACAGCCATAACACTAAAAAAATTACTGTCTTGACAGCTTCATTGCTTTTTAGAGTGGGGACATTTCAGTGCTTTTAAATACTAGCACAGTATGAGAGCAACAGGGTTCTGAGCTTGTTAACTTTGAAATATTACTACAGTGTAAGTTAATTTTTAAAAAGAAGTTAAAGAGTTATCATAACTTTTATGCTTCTTATGATTATGATATTCTGGATTGAAATATTGGACTTTTTTTCCTTCTCTCCAAATGACCTATAGTTTAAAAAAAATTTGGGTTCATTTGATGCTGATTTTTTAATTAAAAATTATCTCATGGACAATCTGATTTAAATCTTTAGCTGTTTTGTTTTTTTGTTTTTTTTACCTATGGCTGCTTATGGTTTAGCATTTGAAATGTTTATGCAGGAAATAAACAAAATCAGAAAAGAAAATGAAATAACTCAGAGTTACTGGTAGCATAAACCTTCATGTTGAAATACGAAAAATGTCATCAATATTGCCAGAATATGACAACAGTACTTATGGTTTTTAGTATCACCAGTGTAGATCTGATGTATAGAAATACAACTATTTTGGTACAAAATTTAGCAAAGATAACATGCATGGTTGTCTTGTGTATATAGGAAACAATATTAAACTCCAAAAAGAAAGTAGTTAGCAACTTGCCAAGGTGGTGGCTGTATAATCCCTTTGGGGGGCAGAATTCAAGGATAGTAGCAGCTGTCTAAACAAAGACAAAAAGAATATTTGATTTTCTTGTTCTATGAATCAGTAAAAATACTGCTAATAAAACATAGGTGCACTTTCCCAACACTTTAAAAATACATAATTATATACAGCAGCAAGCAAGACCTTTAGATAATGGATCTTTCTTTATCATGCCAAAGAAGGCATTATGAAAGGAATTATTTTGAAGAATAAAAGTATAAGTCAAATCAGACAGGAATTACTGACATAACTCCAATATGAAGTAGAATAATCTTCTCCTCTGTGAAAGGGATTTAATTGTCTGCCCTGACCTCCATCTGTTCTATTAATTGACTGCTTTAGTTTGTGGTAGATATTTTTGGTTGGTTTTATGCTTTATTAGTGGGATTTCTTAAGATGATATAATAGTAGCACACAGGAAGCTGTAACTCCTGCCATGTGACAAGGTATATTTTTTCCAATCCTGACCTAAATCAGTTGACTGAAAGCAGAAACAAATAGATCAGTTCTTCCTAGTTAATTCAGAAGCTGCAAATTGTCTACTATTCTATTGTTTCTGCAATATCATCCCATATGGATATGACAAAAAAACCAAGCCAAACCAAAACAGAAATCCTTTCCAAAATAAATGAAATAAATTCCCTTTACAAAATTTAAATCAACTTGACATTGATTGAATTGATGGCATGTATTTTATGCATATATCTTACATATATGTATAAAGAGAAAAAGAAACTTGAAACAAATGACCAGGGAGAAGAAAAGGTCTGCAGGAAAGAATTATGATTTGGAGAAAAGAAGAAACAAGTGATATGCACTCTCTGAGAAAGATTTGAGAATTACACAGGGGACCATCTAATGTGCAGGCCATGTGCAAAATAGGAAAATGACGGAGGAGGAGTACAAGAATAAGACGGGTCTTGGAAAGGTAACGGAACATAGTGTTTTGTTATGAAATCGTATTGTTAAAAACTATTTGTCCTCTTTGTGAAAGGTTCTAGTGTATTTGCTTGCCTTCCCCTGTTCACTTTTTTCAACTGTGAGCAGATATTTATACCATGTATGAATCTACAGTGCAGTTAGTGTGAGTATAGTTGTATGTATCTGCTAAATGTCAAAGAAATCTGTGAAAAATCGTATGATTCATTTCTGTATCCCCTTGAAATTTTGAAAGTAACCATGTAGTTTTGCAGTCCTATGAAAACAGGTGGAAAGTGCTAAATATTATTATAATGATAATGTTACATGGGTCCTGTTAGCCATTCATAAATGGTACTTATTGCATCAAAAATGTCAGGGAAAACATGTTTTCTGTCAAGCTGAGAGACAGAAGCAATATAAACATACATTTCTAAAATTATACTGTTTTCCCACAAACATATTGGTTCTGTCAGTACATACTAATGTTAGGTGTAGGTGGTCAAAATGAATGGATAACAGTGTTCACAGAGATGTATTTTTGCTTTGAGGAAAATACCATGCACCAGAGTTTTCAAGAAAGCACAGAGATGGCTGTGCTGGTAATAATAATAATAATAATAATAATAACAATAATAATAATAATAATAAATAGAAGGAAGATAAAAATAACTGAATGGTAGGTGACAAAATAGCTGAAAGTTTATTATAAAGTCTGTATAATCAATTCCTTAACAATGGATGCTGGATCATCTTTAATCAGCCAACAGCAGTACTAATCAGAGAACAGACAAAAGCTATTAAAAACTCAAAGCAGTATATACTTTTCTTGATTTTAGTAATGAGAACTTGGTTTGTGTATGAAACAGGAAAATGATGAGTTTCTAAACTTTGTGTATCATGGTTATAGAGTTAATTCTGTTTGTATTGGTAAAAGGTGAGAGAAGGAATCATCTTCCTGTACTTCAGCTATCGGACAGTTAGCTGGCTAATCTAGGCTAATGACTTGGACTCCTTAAGCATAATCTTCAGGATGTTTTCATGGTGACTGGCTTCAACTGATTTTGAATGTCAAATACCTGTGTTACAGTAGGAAAAACTGCTGCCTGAAGTGTATGCTTCCAGTGTAGATAGAATATCTGACTTTTTCACACAGTTAGTGACATGAACATGAACTATAGCGTTGTGTCCTAAGTCAAGGAGGTACCTTTTTGTTGTGCTAAGTAAAGATGGAAACTTCAATAATGGGAATGGCAAGGTGAACAGGAAGAGAAATTACAATTTCTGCATTTGTTGTTGGCTTCCCTTTTCTATTCGGATACCAGTTTTACATACTACAAAGCAAATACAATATTGCGGTGGGTTGACCCTGGTTGGATGCCATGTACCCACTGAAGTTGCTCTACCAACAAACCCGCTCCAGCTTGGGCCCCTCTCTCCACAGATCCACAAGTCCTGTCAGGAACATTTTCTCATTCTTCTCTCCACCTGCAGTTACACAGCACTTTTCCCCCTTCTTAATTCTGTTATCTCAGAGGTGCTACCACCATCGCTGATGGGCTCGGCCTTGGCCAGTGGTGGGTCCATCGTGGAGCTGGCTGGTATTGACTCTATTGGACATGAGAGAAGCTTCTAGCAGCTTCTCATAGAAACCATTCCTGTCACCCCCCAGCTACCAAAACCCTGTCACCCAAACCCAACAGATGTATGTTACATTAGAGTTCTGAAAAGCCTTTGATGCAAGAAAATATAATTAACTAAGTGTGAGATGACTTTGAAGTAATGTGTGTAGTAGAATGATAAGGGCTATCATGCAGACAATTTTGAGAAATTTAGTTTATTTTTCTCACCTAAGAGAAAATAATTCACTTAGTAATTCTGAGATTTCTTTTGGAGTTTTTAAAAGACCATTAAAGATGATCTGATTTTTATCACTTGGGAAGGGTGGGGTTGGAAACAGAGGACTTTTTTAACTGAATAGAAAATTCCCTACAAAGCACTTGATTTTTCTACATTTCACTTTTTCCATCCGAGCCTAGCTTTCTGTTCTTTTCCTGCTGCCGTTTTGGCAACAAATAGTTAAAGTTGAAAAAATAGTGATTAAAAAAAAAAACAACCCAAACCCCAAGTAACTGAAATCAAGACATCCTTGTCAAGCTTGCATGGGTATGGAATTATTCTTTGTATTGTATCTTCTTTCTACTTTATGTAACAATTTTAGAACTTGCATTTCCAAAGGGATGGAATTTCAGAAGTCTGTTTCTTAGGTTTCTAGATTTTGTTGTTGGATTTTGCTTAATGATTATTCAGCTTTTAGTGTTGTTTTAGGAAATAATCCCAATTTTGCTGTTATTCTTGTTGTGTACTTCCTCTCATATCACAGGTTTGTCAACATATCTGATGTCAGGTGGCAGCCATATTACATTTATTTTCTGGGGGAATATAAACTTTATTTTATTCCCCATTTTCTATATTTAAGCAAAAAATGTACACTACATAAAAACAGGCATAGTAAACATCAGACTGCAGACATCCATTGAGGAAAGGTATGTCTGGTTCTGATCCTGAGGCTATGTTTCTTAATAAATAAAGTGGTTCAGGTTCTGTTCTCTGCCCCTGAGACCACATAGCACGGCACAGCTTTCAGCTCTGTAGTGAAGATCTGGTTTACCTAAACAAAAAGGAAGGAGATCTACCTTTTTTGTACTGTCTGTTGAGAACTTCCAGCCTGTCCTTCTCCCTGGTTTGCCTCTGCATTGTCTGGAAGGTGATGCAGCTACAAAGTATGAGTTCTGTGGCAGGACAATGCTAGGGCCCATGCTCTAGCCCTGTTTAGTTTACTGCTTAGACCTAGATTCCAGTGCTTACTTCACTGGTGTAAAAACAGAGATCAGGATCCATAACAGAACTTCCTTATGTTAATATTCTGCTTAGCTTTTAGGGGTCCACAGTATGTGATTCACAATTCCTAGGACATTTGTCAACTAGAAAGTTGAGAATTTCACACTTCATTATTAATTGAGCATAGACAGGTTATTAAGCAGAGTATATGAGACAGACCCTTTTCTAAATGGGATCTTTAGCTCAACGGTTGGTAGGCAAAGAAAAAGGCTGCAGGTAACATAGGAATGATTTCCTTGTTACTGTCTTCTAAAATCTATTGAGTGATTCTGGTGATCCTATTCTTTATAATGTTTTATGGAGATTTGTCTTGCTGAGATAAGCTCTCTATCCTCTTAAATATAAGGGTCTCATGATAGCATTTAGCTGGAGAAAGCCCACTAAGATAAGAGGAAAGCAACACAGGGACAGAAGTTAGGGGATGTTCTTTCCTTCTGCTGGTGAAGTTGTACACTTTCTAGCAAAGAAAGAAAATATAAGGAGAAGTTGGAAAAGGTTTAATGATGTGACAGCATAATAAAGATAATTCTCAGTCCCAATTTGTATTTTGTTAAATGACTGTCCTATAAACTGCATAAGGCTTGCTTGAAAGTAGACAATACCTATCTGGGGGAGTTTTTGCTTGATGGGTCTGCAAAGTTACAGTTTTCTCACAGTCCAAGGGTGAGAATCTCAGAGCAAAAGTCTTTCAGTTTAGAAATGACAATGTGAAAGCAATCCTCATAGCCATTCCAATCTTTGAAATCTAACGTTTGTAACCTCAAAGAGGGGAGGTGTGGGTGTAGACTTCTTCAGGTTAATGAGGGTAGTGACTCAACTCTCCCTTTTCCAGGATGAGTGCATAATTGTGACATTATCATATGAATGAAGGCAGTATCAGCACCTTGGAGCTGAACTAGGCAATGCAATGAAAACATCATGCTTGTTTCTCCCATGTAATTAAGTTCTAGGAATCTGTATAATAGAGCAGCAACTGTTGTTTGGTTTTTTTTTGGCCATATAATGGGATGGGAATGCTACATGCCCAGTTGGTTTAAGTTGCTTTTCCCACTCTGCTTCTGGTTATGGTAACATTTGTAATGCTTCCTTCTCTTAGACTGGAAAAACAACAGGAAGATATCAAATTCTAAACATTAAAAAGCCTCGAGAGATCAAATTGCCTAACAATCAGTCCCTGAGACAGTTTCTCAGATGGTTCAGACAAGAGTTTTCTTCCATCACTGAGGAAGGCATACCATAGGGTTAATGGCAAAGACGGAGGAATGAGGACTGTGAATTTCCCAGTTTAATATTTAGACAGAGACTTATAGATTCCCTTAAGAATTTCCTTTTTAGTCATTTGACCTTAATTAACTGAAAAAAGTTAAGCCCATTCCATGTTAGAAAGGTTTATTTTATATGTGTTGCAGCAGTGATGAGTAAGAAGCTTTGATATTTTTTAAGGTTTATTCACATTATAAAGGACTACTGTACAAACCTAAAATAATACCTATAAAATAGTGATTTTTATATGTATGTTTTCATTGTTATATATCCATAAATTATTTTTTTCACTCCAGACGTAACAAATTTTGCTCTACAGGAACTCAAGGCTGAACATCTTCTTTCAGATCATAATCTTTGCTTTTGGAGTAATATATCTGAATTTAAGAAAACAGAGGTGCAGAAAAGAAAAAAGAGAGACCCAGAGAGTGTTACATTTCTTTTACAAGGTCATATCAGAAGTAAAAGCTGGAAATTAAATCAGCAGTTTTACTAGACTGTACTGAAGAAAATTTTTTGTACATTTCCCTAAAATATGTACTTGGAAGAGTAGTATCTTCTTAAGACTTTGGAGTCACAATTAGACAATGACTATAAATGTATCTTCTGATCACTGTGCATGGTCATATTTTAGGCATTGGACTCTTTCTGAACAGAAAAGACTTAGTACCTTTTCAGACCACTTTGCAATCAAAGTTAATTGCTGCCTTATTATTTGAGAGTGTGTCATGAACTCGCTTGAATTCAAACTTCAGACTTTTGAATGGCTGTGGTGTCTATTCAGCCATAAGAATCTTGAATTCATACCATGAATGGTCAAATTTTATTCTGAGTAGAACACACTTCTATTTTTGGGATAGTTAGTAATTTAAAGTTTATTTTTTAAACAGTTTATGCCAAGTTTCTTACTTCCTAATATTCATAGCTCATGTTTATTTGCAATCTTCATCAATTTATATCAAGAAGTAGAAAGTAGAAAGTATAATGAAAACTATCTTACCACTGAAAATTGTCCATGCTTTTTAGGTACAATGCCAATTGAAATTAGCGTTCAAAAGTCAGTGAGATAAGTGCAACCGTCTTAACTGAACATTTCCAGTAAGTCTTGGGTCCTCCTGGCCATAATGTGTGGTACAGGGGTTTTTTGGTTGGGTGGTTTTCTTTGTTTGTTTGTTTATCATGCAGGAAAAAAATCAGGGAAACCGTATCTATGATTGTTCAATAACAGCTTTTTATAATTAGATCTAAACACCTGATTTTTTACAGAGTGCTTAAGGAGTGAGGTGTTCGTTTGTTTGTTTTCTTGAAAAGGATTGATCATCACATGTTTTCTTTCACTCTGCTTGCTTTTCAAATGGTTTTCATTATTGAGAGAGCTGCAGCTTTGAAAAACAATTTAGGGACAACACAGCCTTTTCTTACAATCCCATTGTCATTTTTGATAGTGTATGGGAACTGATAAATTCATAACAAGAGAGGTAGCTGGAGGCAATAAGCAATGATACAAAGTAAATGTGTGTCCGTTCCCTGAAAAGTAGATGGTGATTGTATTTTCTAAGCTGAGGGTTTTACGGACCTTGTCCAAAGAGAGACTTATTAGAGAAATTCATAGGAGGGTAAACACAACACATTGTTTAAAAAAAAAAAAAAAAAAAAAAAAAGGTTAATTTAACATTTGTATATTATTTGTATTGTTTTTCAGGATTTCCATAATTTACAAAAATAATATAAATGATCCACCTTTGTCTTCAGTTATTTCTAACCATAAACAAAGGACGAGCTTCAAGGTTCATAATGATGTTTCTAAAGTTGACATTCGTTTTCACTTTAAGAAAGGATACATCATAGTTCTTAAATTTGTATTACTGATATTTTAGTTTCTTTTAATTTCTAATTTTTAAATCTTCAAGAGTTAATTAATAAGAGATATGTTAGAATGTGGTGTAAAAGACAAATGACGGTATTCTGATTCACTAAAAGTCCCTCTTACCCGCTGAATTGCTGTGACTGAACAGCAAGGTACTACCACAGAAATCATACTGACATGTAACTTGGTTAACCTATTAATAATGTAAATATGTTGTTCAGATACTCATCCCTACTGAAGTTTACAATGTTAAATTAGGGTTATTATAAGTCCATTTTTAAAATAATGATTTAATAATATGCTGTTGAAATTATTCTTTATGGTAAAACGCTTACAAAAAACCCCAACAAAATAAACATATAACTTCAATTAGGAAAAATAATTTCTCACAAGATTCTGCTTCATGTTATTTATTTTTGTTCTGATGGCTAGTTAATGTGTTAATGCACTTATCACTGTCTACTGTTTCTGTCTTTGCACTGGTTGGCAAAGACTGCAGGTCTGTTATAGGTCAGACAGCGGGGCTGAGAGAGCTAGCAGTATTCTGGGTGTTAGCCAAGAGGATGTTTCTTTA
The DNA here is from genome assembly GCF_036013475.1 of Columba livia. Lineage (NCBI taxonomy): Eukaryota > Metazoa > Chordata > Aves > Columbiformes > Columbidae > Columba > Columba livia. Next base: position 115,062,164 of record NC_088602.1, read on the forward strand.
TAGATTCAAGATTCTTAAAATCTAAATGTCTATGTGTGCATGAGTCAGAAATGCAAACTTGATGTACATGATCCTGATAAGGCAGGGAAATTAAAGCAGATTTTCTGAGTAGATATAATACCCACAAAGCTAACTTTTGTTGGTCTTATTTCCTAGATAAGGAATCAGATAGCAAATTCAGTTCCAGGTCAATGATGAATGTTTCCCTTTTCCTGTCCTTTCACACCATTCAAAATGATGGCATATAACTAGGTATTTGATCCAAAGACACCCTGTAATTAGTGTGGATAAATATTATTTACTAAACCACATTTTTGACAGTTGTATATTATCTTTAGTATGTTTATCAGCTGAGGATTTCCACGTTTCTGCATGCTGTCATTTTTCATTCTCTCCATGTTGGTAATGTCTTGACTCTTGTCTGTCATTCCACTTGTCTTTCTTGTTTTGTCTCCTCTTTTCCTTTTGTGTTTGCCCACACAAATTATTTTCTTTCTCTATCCATTTTTCATCATCTAGATCACTGTCCTTCCTTCAATTTTGTCATTTTTCTCAGTGCTTGATTCCACATTTCCTTTTCCTGTGATGTTATTACAAACTTCTGCAGTGTGGATGCCAAGACAATAGGATCTGCTGCTCCTCCCTGAGCACAGATTAAATCCTCAGTTGGATACAACTGGAAAATCTGCTTTGTGCTGCATGGTCAGAAAAGTATACCAAAGCCAGGATGGGAGAGAGCATGACAAAACACTACTCAAAATCAATTTCCTGCTACTGACTTCTGTTGTTAAAGGAGGTAGCAGTAATCAGAAGGGAAGGTGGTGTTTGAGGAGGAATTTTGCTTGACTGATATCTGGCTGACCACTTTGAGTGTCAGGGAGCATCTGGAGTGGGGCTGCCCACAGTGCAGGACAGGACATCCTCCTAAAACACCCCGTTGAGGCGGGGCTGGGGACAGGGACAGGACCCTGCCACTGACCAATGTTCATCAGGCCAGTCAGGGTGAGGAGTCAGGTCTGAGTTTGACTGGGCCAAGATCTGGACTGGGCCTGGGTCTGAGCATAGGACTCCTTGGAGCATAGCTCGGGCAGAGACCAATGACCCTGAGCTGGGTTGAAATTGGGTTCCATGGCCCTGAGCAGGGTGGGGAGAGGTCCCAGATGGGACTTGGCAGGGCCTGCAAGAGCTGGTGGTGCCTTCAGGGACACGGCACTTAGAGCTGTTACTGATTTGTCCTGCAGAAATTATGCTTAAGTTGCAAGTATTTTGGAGGCAGCATCTGAGCCTCTTATTTACCAGTGAAAATGTCAATAGAGATTTTGTTCACCAGAAATGAAATGTATCTGGCCTCTGGTGTTCAGCTGTTTAAAAAATTTTGCAGTACGAGTGCTAAAATAAAGTCATCGAAGAATTTCAGGAGTTTTCTATCTTTACTTCAGATTCTTTTTCTTGCCTAAAAGAATCAGCATAGATGTCTCCTGTGGTTATTTTTGGGTTGTCTGTGGTTGTTGTTATTTGTTTGTTTGTTTTTATTTGGAATCACCATCAATAGCTACTTACCTTGTATTTTTTCTGCTCTTGAAAACTGATTCTATATCTTCACGATACAGAGTCCTGACTGAAAACAAGACCTGGTAGTCCACTTGTATATGTTTTATATATAAATGTGTGTTCATCCTATCAAATGTAAAGTATCAGTATCAGTTTCCTATAATAAGGATTTTTTAGTTGTGGAATTACTTTCCATTTTTTTGTTCAGGTAGAAGAATATAAGTATTAACAAGTGTTGTGTGTTTATTTTTACTGCTTGCACTGGTTAGCATATATAAATATATAATTGACTTCTATTTCATTATAAATTAACAGAATTGTTGTATGACTTCCCTTCTGTCTAAAAATTAAAAGTAGAAGCATACAAGAAGATAGCGTTACATAGTTGTAACCCTATCTAGGCCAAATCTGAATTTTGAGAGATTGTATCACATTTTTTTTTTTCTTTTCAGTTTCCATTGTTCCTTTTTGTCAGACATAGAACAAAGAAAACAGATATGAAAACCAACAACTTTGTATCAAATTTTGGCTGTTCTCATACTTGCTTTGAACTAATGTAGTGCTAATATATTAGCTGGAATTTCTGAATTAGATGGAGGTAAATTAAACTGTCATAAAGAAGAGTATACCTGTGAAAAATATTTATATATATAATTCATATCATAACAAAGAGAAATTGTCAAATACAGCAAAACATTTAATGAGTGTTTGCTGTGGGAGTGCAAATATGCTTAAAAGGGAGATGCTGTTTATTTAGAGCAGAAAATGCCCTGGAGATAGCTCTTAAATGTGATACCCTTCCTGAAAGCAGCAATGTTTGGGCTATGGTTTGGTTTGGTTTGGAAGCATACACAGGAGCAGAAATGTTTGGCTTGCAGTATAAACTCTGACAAGTTTGTGGCTTCAATATTCAGTTTTCTTATCTTACATATCTTTGGAAACATAGTTAACCACAGTGCCTGGAGTCCATAAAACATTTGTGGGCCTTGGCATGAAAGTAGTGTGTGAATTTAATTGTTTTGTTTGGGTTTTCTTTTTAGATTTATGACAATATTAATGTGTCCATTGATTTGTATTTCTTGTTTTCTCTTGGCTGCAGGCTGACTGAGTGGTCTGAACTTCACTGGAAGGAACCATTTCACTGGGGAAGTGGAATAACTGTGGTATCTCCCTGTGCTACTTGCTGTAAAGTGCCATGCATTGCCAGGATTAAGCCAATGCTGAAGTCTGGAATGGGCCTTATGGGCAAACACTCCCTTGTTTCTTCTGACATCAGGATTTGTCTATGACCAGTCAGCTGAGGCACCTACCACACATCAGGTTTTGTTTTTTTGCTTCCTTAAAAAGGTTACGACTTCCATCACTTCATCTCCTTTGACTACATTTTATTGTATTAGTTTTCATTTTCCTTGACTGATTAATTTTCTCCTGGCTGTGGAAAAAGGAGCCCTGCTGATGTTGATTTAAATAATGTCGAAACCAATGGGACTCCTATGGCTGCCTTTGATCTTCACTCCAGTGTGTGTCATGTTGAATTCTAACTTCCTCCTGTGGATAACTGCACTGGCTATAAGATTTACTCTCATCGATGGCCAAGCACAATATCCAGTGGTTACCACAAATTACGGCAAAATACGTGGTTTAAGAACACCTTTGCCCAATGAGATCCTTGGTCCAGTGGAGCAGTACCTGGGTGTTCCTTATGCCTCTCCTCCAACTGGGGAAAGGCGATTTCAGCCCCCAGAGCCACCATCATCTTGGACAGGTGTCCGCAACGCCACACAGTTTGCTGCTGTCTGCCCTCAGTACCTGGATGAGAGGTCACTGCTCAACGACATGTTGCCGGTCTGGTTTACAGCCAATCTGGATACTGTGGTGACATATGTTCAAGATCAAAATGAAGACTGCCTGTATTTGAACATCTATGTGCCCACAGAGGATGGTAAGTACACTTAAGGACCACTGTGCAGCGCACTCACCAGTTCTGCACATGAACAGTAGCCAGGTCTTTAAAGCCTCTTGCTCAGTTTCCTCCATGTTTTATCTGTGGAAATGGATCATGCCTCTGAACATTCATTATAAGTAATACTTTGTAGATTAAACATGCTTGCATGAATTCTCTTCCATGTTTCAGTGTAACACCAAACTGCAATTTCATTTGGAAACAGGGGCTAGGGAGCATAAGCCAGCCTTAAGTTTAGGTCTGAACTACAGCTGAGCATCATTCACAAGAGAGGAAAGGGGAAATAAACATTAACCAAAAGTAACATATTTATTTTCCCATGTATGAATGGTGGAAATACTGCCACATACTCATTTTTAAAGGGGAACTTCCCTAATCTTATTTTCTTTATAATAGAAAGTTGTTATAATAGTTTAGTGTGTAGTTTTTTTTCCAGGTTTTTTACCTATGGAACTTTTCAGTCCAACTTTTTTCTTCTTCATTCACTAAATTTAAAATGAATTAAACATGATTTTATTACTCAGAGCTGAACTGAGACATTAAGTTTTCATCTGTTTTCTGCAATCTTCTCTCAAGAGGGCTGCTTTAAACTGCCTTACATAGATGAAAAGGACAAACACAATTGGTAACACAACTCTCTGAATGTTTTCATGAACTTGATCTTAAACATTCTAGCTTTATGGCATACTGAATATGGCTTTTATGGATCTGAAAGATTTTGCTTCCTACAGATAAGAAGAACTGTCTTCATCAGGCCCTGCATGACTAAAGTTTATTCTATATCGCAAGCAAATAAAAAAATATACTGGCAATTATATTTAATATTGTGCTAAAAGCCAGTTCTTTCAGCCACCTAGAATGTAGTTACCAATGCATAATGTGACAGATTTCTCGCAGATATGCAAATCCCTTCATGTTAGCTGGGGGTTTGATTTGCATAACCAAGGCATTGTTGTTTGTCAGTAACCATACTCTAAATATGCAAATGTTGTACTTTGATTATTATAATCCTTCTGCCTTGATTGGTTTCTTTACTGAGAATTTCTAAGCTGTTTGCCAGTAATAAGCAAACCACCTTCTCTTCCTGTTCTCATCAGCTGAAGCAAAAACCTGAAAGCTAAAAATAAAGGAGAAGGTTTGGGAGTACTGGGAGCTCTGCAAACATAAATACTGCCAAGCTGCTTAAATGAAAAGTGCTCTGAAAGAAAAGCTGTATGTATGTTGCTCTGTGTGTGCATGTGTGAGTGTGTGTGGACAAAGAAGCAGATCTTTTCACTGAGTTATTTTCCTCTTCCAGTCTCGCTGCACTGCATCTCACTCCTTGGATAATAACACAGATAATTCTTTCCCAGATTTCCTTGTGGTCTGGATTTTATCCTGCAGCTTTTAATTAGTCAATAGGACAAGTTTGCCCTAGAAAGCATTTCATGTTAAGATTTGATTTGTTCTCATGAAAGGAATATCAGATCTGCTAACTCAGTTTTATTTTAAAGCCCACTGTTAATAAATTCATATATTTCTCCAATCTAGTAATAAGAAGTTCCATCCATTAATTATGGAAGAGAGGAAATTAGACATAGAAAAATACATACAAATGTCTAGGAAAAGTATATTTGATATTAAATGGAGAATAATAAAGTACTGTGTGCTGAATGACTAACAAACTATAAAATTCCTCATCTTGCTTGTAATAGCTAATGATATTTGCTTTTAGATTAAAAATAGAAAGGACTGATAAATTTAATTTTACCTATTGTAGACCTTTTTTTCCACTTAATTCAACAAAAGAAGTGTGCGTTTTACTCTTCCTCCTGGTTTTAGATATTTTTTTTTTTTACACTAAATAGAATGTAAATTGAGCCTATTTTCTTTTATATATCCTCTTCAAAAAATAAACCCATGCATTACAAAGTATATAGATGAATAATGAGAGACAAGTTTGGTGTCACTGACGAGGTTAAAGAAAATTGTTCCAGTATAATATGACAAGCATTTTTAGCAGGTTCCAATGGGGAACAAGAAACTTAAAAATGAATACACAGAATACATGATGTTTTAATTGTATGCTGTATATCTTGTCATTAGTTAAATATAACTTAATGTGGCTCTTTTGGTGAGGAAAATATGCAAGCTTCTGCTCATAAGGATTGTTAAGGAGAACTGACCTACAAATCACATCTCCTAAGTTAGTGTGTCTCCAAATCACACTAAATATAAATAGCCTTAAATTGTAGTCTGTACAATCTGATTAAACACATTATACTTCATTATATGAGTCTTAGTTTGCAAAAATAAGCTATGTTGTTATGGAGACAGACCATGAAATTAGGTTTTGAAGCAAGATCTCAAAGTGAGTGACTTTGAGTTAAATTCACATTTTAAATTATTTCTCAAATAGAGATGTATTTAAAAGAGCTTTGAAACTCTTTTGTGTCTGGAAGAAAAGGTGGGTAGAATCATCCAAACCTAATTAATGTTCTGACTATAAAACTTAATCTGAATCCTTTTATGCTTTTTTTTTAAAGAAAACTTTGGTGAAAAGAAATTATGAACAACCTTAATGAATTAACTGGGTTCATATGCAGTGCTGAATTCAAACTAATTCTGGTGATAACATATTAAAATGACACTGAGTGTTGATGCTTTGTTTTGTTTTGTTTTTTCTAATCTATATAGCATGACCTGTTTGTTATTACTTGTTTGGTTTGGTCAAAGAGAACCGAATTTTGACCATATACTTTGAAAAAAGAATCGAAGACTAAATGCACACATGCATTCATCTGATTTCAGAATTGCTTCACTGGAATTCTGCCAGTATAAACTAATGGAAATAAGAGATGAATACAGTTGCTTTAACTAGGTAGATAAGATTAGTTTTTTATGATAAAATAGTTTGAAATGTTGCTGCTTCTGGCTGAAGAAATACACTGAAATTAAATGACATAAAATTTTATAGTTTCTTAACCTAGTTGGCATCTCTAGGTAAAGAAATTAAACGACTCTGTTACACAGTTTGTATCCTTATTAATCAAAGCCTTTCTTTTGACTCATAAGATTCTAGATTTGAAATGTGAAACAGTAGCAGAATCCTGTCAAAATTTTCTATGTTAAATTGTTCCTGTGAAGCAGAAGATATCTTTGTTTAAGGAGCTTTTTTTAAAATGTAGGTGAAAATATTATTTATAATAGAAATCAAAACATTTACTTTCAATTCTGTCCATGCGGATTTTTATTATTTTGCTGTTGTTCATTAACAAATGGTTTATATTGAGAGTTTCCTTAGAGTAAAACTTGTATTTCAGAGAATCTAGAGTACCAAGAGAATTTCAGTGTTTGTTTCCTTTGGCTTTGGAAGGGAAAAAATTGCAACCACTATAATCTATCAAGACTTTTTGTCATAATAAGTATAAATAATGACGTAGTTATTTTAAAGATACACAGTGCAAGCAATAAAGATAAAACTTAGCAAACTGCTTTTATTTTATATGTCAAATTTACAATAAATTACTCCAGAACTGAAGCAAATAAAATATTTATAGTACAATTATTATTTTATCCTAATTGCTTTCTAAACATTTGGCTTGATCTTCAGAATCATTAGTGTGCCTATATGCTGTCTTGTCAGCTTTCCCAGTTACTGTGAACTGTAATTTTCCCCAAGAATACTTGAATGTCTGTTTTGAGGAGGTCATCTAGGGAAATGATATTGAGGACAGTCTGTTTATGATAACTTCAGTCTGAATATGGGTTTATCTACAGTGGAAATGCTAGATTGAAGAGGACACAGACTGTTAATCGGCTGTGCTTAATCCCTGGCCTTTATCATTTGAATCTGTGGATGCTGAAGGAGATTGCTAACTCTTATCACAACTGGGGAAAAATATAACTAAAAACAAACAGAAAAGACCTTAAATTTGAATTTCTTCTATGATAAAATTTGAAACTGTGTTAAAAGCAAGGCAAAGTAAAAATAAAACAAAACAAAAACCTATGAAACCCAAAAAACATTAAAATCTTCTCGTTTCTTTGTTTAAAACCTGCTCTGTTCAGATCTAAACAGAAAATAAAATGAAAAGGTGACTTCTCATTGTCTTTGCATGGTCAATAGTTAGCATATATACTTTACTTACTTTGGTATAGAAATAGAGGGTACATTTTACATGAGTGAGTAGCTATTCAACCACTATATATCTGTTAGGGATTAACTAATGAAGTATTTAGCATCTTCGGAGGTTTGCTTACTAAAAATGCACTGTGAGCTCTTGTCTCATTTACATCACAATAAATACAGCTGAAGTGAAAACAAAAGGTGGCAGGCCATGATGCTTATTAAGGTAGAATGGATTGGTCATGATTTTTTCATTAGATTAGAGAAACTGAGAGCATTGTCCAGGATTAGTGTTATATTTAACTGTGGGCTACCAGGAAGAAAAAAAGTCTTGAGCAAGAGCAAAGAGATCAACAGTGTTCTTTCTCTAAGCAGTGATGTGAAGGAAAGGTACATGCAACTTTAGACTCTGTGTCTGTTTGACTAAGAAATAAAGAAATTAACCATTTGACCAAAACTGATAAAGAAGATGTGCATTAGGTTATTTGTATAGCTTGCATACTCTGCCACCTTTTCATATTAATCAAATATCTGCTTAGTATATAACTGTTTGCAGCCTTCTCCTTGTTGGTGCTGTTAAACTGCAGTGTCTAACTTGGAAAGAGTCTTTTAATCAAAATTATACTGATAAAACCTGATTGACAAAAAATTTAAATTTTTGGCTTATTTTTCGTTGGGGTGAATGAGAAAAAGGTAGTAGAAAGATGAGTCCTATGTTTACAATTATTTGATCACAGGGAATAAAGAAACCTAAACTATTCAAAGGCTTCTTTATTAACATGAAGAGTAAGGGTCCATACGTAAAGATAGTAACACAGCATACAAGATAGGTACAATATAGTACAACATTTTTGTTGAACTATTAGCAGGTGATAATAGTAATACTAACTCCTATTTTACAAATAAACCTGAATTTCTATAGAGTAGTTTCTCCTAAACTGTATATAGTTGCAAGCTTCAGTAGATGCATACATGTCATTTATCAAGTAATATCAAAATTGCAATTGTTCTATTATTTCTTCACTACTTTTGTAAATTTAAGTAGCTACTTAACAAGTCAAATTCACAATTTATGCATGTAGCTTCAAGAAATTAAGAATTCAATATCTCTTGTTTACAGGTTTATAGTTTTGATTCTGCCTCAATATCTTTATTATCTGTTTTAAAGTTGGTTATAATTTGGTATAGGTATGTAGAGTCTTACTTCTGTTTTCTGAAGTATTTTTAAAAGCAAATTCATTAAATAGTTATATTTAAAAATATTTTAAATCTGTTTTAAAACATATTTAGTATTTTTTTTTAATAGACGACGATGTTTGAATAGCTACATATTACAGATGTTTCTTCTGAGATAAAATAGAATATAACAAGTTTGTTCTCAGTTTCAAGATTGTCACAGTTTTTGTCTATGACTGGTCTATTTTTAACCTCCTTTAACCTTAACCTTTCAGTCAATTCTTTGTCTTCTTCAGAAAAATGCAAATTCCTTACTAAAATTCTCTTGTTATTTAAGTGCATTTCAGCTTATACTGTTCAAAAAATATACACAATAAGACATATCATTTTATAAAATGCTTGTATCGCTTTGCAAAGTGAGAGGGATTAATAATAGATAACAGTTACAATATGAAACGACAAGGTTGGAATTACTGCATATAATCCCAGTTGAACATAAACAGAAACTTTTTCGTGACAGAGAGAAAATTGCTCTCCTGTGTGAAAGATAAACTCCCCATTGTGTCAGAGAGCCTCAAGCCAATTCTTTCACAGTTAGGGTCCAATATATCCCCTCCTTCTAATCCAGAAATATTGCAGCATCTGTGAGAAAGAAGAAGGCATATGTCTGACTATCCTCTGCCTAGCAGGATAAAGCTGTGGGTAATCCAGGTCCTTATTTTGCATTCTTGGTTTTGACAGTCACAAATACCTTCTGACACCAAAGAACAGGACTCTAATCTAGATGAAATAAAGTTCTTAAATCCTTAGAGCTAAACTCAGATTTAGTTGCTGATTTCAAAATGCTGCCCTTCCCTCCAGGAGTTGCCCATTCCACAGGCACTTTACAGGATTGCATTCAAATGGCCTTTTCAGGAACTGAGATGCAGAGAAGCCTAGTGAGAAGATTCAGCATTCAGTATCACATTATCTAATCTGAACAGGATTTTTGGCACAGTTTCCTAGAGTCTCATCATTGCCTCATATTGAAAAACCTGCTAGAATGGGGCAAATGTTCTTTAAAACACAATGAATTAATGTTTCTTCTGCAAAGACAAATTAATGTTATCATTCTCTTAGTCAAAGAATTGTAGAGATGTAGACGCTGTGCCATTTGGCTCAGCGACGCAAAAGAAACAGTCTTTAGTTGTGTGGGTCATGAGACAGATCAGACAGGCAATTCTACTTCATTCTGCCCTTTGGCTCCTACTGATCTCTGCAGTGTGTTCTAGGGTTTTTTTGGTAGTGTTTGTTGGTGTTTTCTTTGTTTTGTTTTGTTTTGGTTTGGTTTTAATGTATTTTTTTCCCAATGTGTCTTCTTGCTTTTTGACAAAATGCAAATCAACACAATGCCTACAAGCAGTGAGGCTGTGTCTCTGTCCTAGGGAAGTACAGTGGGTGCTCAGCAGACTTCTGAGTAGTGAATAGTGTGGAATATGTGTGGATCTTAGCAGTGTCATGACCACACCATCTGTGTTTGCTTTAATTTCCTATTAAGACCTTATAAGCTCATTGATTTTCCATTGGATATTTTTTGCGTAAGTCAGAAAGTTTTGAAAGTTATTTATTGTGGGGTCTTTTTTTTTTTTTTTTTTTTTTTTTAATTTCATTAAAATTAAGTTCAGTTTGCCTTACTTAGCATCTTAGTTACAGCTTCAGACAAAACCGGTGCCTTTTGAGTAGTTCAACTTTCTCATAAGACTCATAAATTAGTTCACATCTGTGAAAATACTTAAAGGAAATGTTCCCACGTCAAAGTGATACTCATAGGTAGCACTCAGGCATATTTGCAGTTCTGTTCCAGAAATGTTTAAGTATTTACAAAACAAATTAATGCAAAACCAAAATAAAGCTAACGCTCATCATTTGCTCCTCCAAATTCCTGAAAAAAACTGGTGACAACTGAAATAAAGACAAAAAAATTTTCCAGAACATAATGGCTTTTTGCATAGTAGTTTGGTTTGTCATACTTTTAAAAATTAAATAATATCTCCAGCATTCAATTCTACACATCGGTGCTTCTTGCTTATGACTCCAGATAAAATTCTCAGAATTGCATATAATCAATTACATATGCTGAAATAGTGTGATAGTATTGGTTGAATGTAGTGGTTGTTATCCAAATAGAAAAAAAGGAAAAAAAGAGAATTTTAAGGATAGCATATTTCATTTGTGCTTGAGATATTATCAACATCTGAGGGAATATGAATGAATTTCTATTCTTATGGTTTAGGGCTTTTTTAATCCAGACGTTGCTCCTGGTACACAATGTGACAAACAATAAGAAATCATTACTATAAACCCATTACTATAAACCCATGAACTAATGCTTACAGCTATCTGGTGCTGATGTGCTAAAAATCCATTACAGAAATGTTATAATAAAAGAAAAATTTGTCTTTTACAGTTCTTGCTGTAGGCAAACTTCTAGCAAAGAATAAATTTACTTGCAATGCTAAGCCAAATTCCTATACTATATATAGGGAATTTTAGTCACAAATAGAATTCCTGGTGCCTTGTTCCAACATGCTTATTATTGCTGGGTTGGTGTTAAATGGATTTTTAATTGACAGGGTGTGACATATTTAATCTAATGGAGAGAAATTACTTTGTGCTGACTCAAATTACTATCCGATTAATCACTGGTAATGTTTACAAACCATCATAGCTGGAAATCATGGATACATTGTCTGATTAAGTAAATATGCAGTAGGGCAAATGAAAACCCAATCCAAATATATACATTTCCTCTTCTTACAAATAAATTAGAATGAAATTATCCTTTATGTGGTATTTTTAGTGTGGCTAGGAAATTTGAAACTATTCCGCATTTGTAATACTACCCCAACAGTTATGCTTTTCCTTGCTCTTCATGCTTTATTCTGTCAGCAGAGGGAGCACAAGTTACCAGCAAACTCATTTTTTCTATCTGTTGACATCATTGAGAGTGCCAAAAATGATGCTGGTGAACACACCAGTAAAACATGCTGATTTTTAGATGCTGGTTTATGCCTTTTAGGCAGATAGGAAGATATCCCATTCCTTTATCAAGCTGAAAAATAATAAAGTTGCTAGTGTTCATCCTGTTTTTGTGGACTGAGAAATTTGTATACGGAATAAAGTCTATTCAAGGAAAACATGCACTCACACTGACAAACTTGCACAAAACTAATTTATTATTAAATAATAGAAGTTTAGATGAGAAGCAAACTAAGAATATACCAGTTTGCAACTGAATAACAAATGATAATACTTGCTTTGAAATTCTTACAAGGCATTTGATGGGGGAATTGATTCCAAAATAGAAAATTCGATCTGTTTGGTTATGGTGAGTTAGTAGAAACATTCCTACACAAAAAGGAATAATTCTGTTCTTCCAGTTTATAAAATGAACTTAGACAGAGGCAGACCTTTTTCTCAATGATGCCATTGACTCTCTTTTCTGTATTATACAGCTGAATCGTGCAAAATGGCAAATGCATTTTACATCCTCTTATGTCACTGAGACAAAAATGCTAAGCATGCTGAAGTTTCATCCTCACTGACAGTACACCGTGTTTAAGTTTTTTGCTATCATGGCATTGGAATTAACAGTATAAATAAACTATATAAAGTCAGAGTTCCAAAGTACGCAAATTATGGAGGGCTTCCATGTGTAATGTATCTGATTCAAAGGACTGGTATGTTTATGTTCTGCTAATTTGAAATGCTTTTATCATCAGGACTCTCTCTACCTAAACAATATATCTTGTGCTGTCTCCAGGGAATAGATGCCTTAGGCTGAGTTGCAACTGATAACTAGAGTGTGCCCTTGGGAGTTAGATAAAATCAGATGTTTACTGTGACAATGTATAAAACCGTCCATAACAAACCATTGCTATGGTTTGTTACTAAAAATTACCTTAAAGTGTGCTTTGGTCTAAGAAAATAGCACAAATATTGTACAGAAGAGAGTAGCTTAGTATGACAATCTCGCAGTGGGAATATTTTAATGAAAACAGATTGAAGAAAGTACAAAATATAAATAAATGCAGTAACGTAAACTTAAAAATGAGAAAAATTTCTAAAAATCATGCAGCATGGTCTATTCTTTATTTTCATTTATTATAATACTTTCAATCTTATTGCCAGAACCAAACCATGCAGACAGATCGAATAGGTAAACTTTTATTCCTAACTGTAGCCATTTTCACAAAAAGGTGCTGAGGGATGTTCAAGACATATTTTTTTTCTCTTTATTCAGTTTCACTATTCCTTGGAAACACTTTTTGTTACTGACTTTTGCTGCTCTCTCTTTGCTCATGTTATAAGTGAATAACTCTGCTCACTTTAAAAGTTAATACCATAAAACAGACAAACCACAGGATCACAGAACGGTTTGGGTTTGAAGGGACCTTAAAGATCAATTAGTACCAATTAGTACCATGGGCAGGGACAACTTCTACTATGTCAGGTTGATCAAAGCCCCATCCAACCTGGCCTTGAACACTTCCATGGATGGGGTATCCACAGCTTCTCTGGGTAATCTGGTCCAGTGCCTCACCACCCTCATGGTGAAGAATTTCTTTCTTATATCTAATCTAAGTCTACCCTCTTTCAATTTAAAGACATTAACCTTTGCCCTGTCACTGCATGCCCTTGTAAGAAGTCCATCTCCAGGTTTCTTGTAGATCCCCTTTAGGTACTGGAAGGCTGCTATAAGGTGTCCCCAAGAGCCTTCTCCAGGCTAAACAACCCTGACTCTCTCATCCTGTCTTCATAGGAGATGTACTCCAGCCCAGCTTTGTGGTCCTCCTCTGGGCTCACTCCAACAGGTCTATGTTCCTTTCATGTTGCAGGCCTCATAGCTGAATGCAGTACTCCAGGTGGGGTCTCATGATAGCAAAGTAGAGGGGGAAGTCACCTCCCTCAACATACTGACCATGCTAGATGTAGTCTCAGTTTCTATCTCCACAAATGGTGTTATGCAGATATTCTTAATTATATTTTTTTCTTTTTTTTTTTTCTTTTTTTTTTCCCCAAAGTTACACACAAGAAGCAGCAAAAGGTGAAGAAACATCATCTACAGCTCTTAAATAAGTTTTGAAAGGGAGGCAGCTATGAAATAGTTGTACCAGAAAATTAACCATGCAGTGGGTGTGAATGGATCAGGTGGAGAAAGCCTGATTCTTTCTCATACCTTAGTCCTTGTGTACTGGATTCATTCAGTGCATCACTCAGCTATGCCTGACAAGCTGCATTTGGGCTGTGGGGTAGTTCCTGAAGAACCTAATGTACCCTATGGTGACACATTAGGGTTTTCTTTAATGTAGTTGTTATTGTTTGTTGTTTTCATAATTCATTTTTAGCTGAACAGTTCTTGCTTGCATTTGCTTGCTGTCATGAAATTCTCATCCCACACCCCCTTGTGCAAATATGGCCAACAAGTATTTGAGATAATGTAAGACTCAAGAGTGGGATAATGTTCAGATACTGAAAGTGTCAGTTTTCTAAATGGGTATAGTGACCTATAAAAATTCCTGAGCATCTAAGAAGCCAGCAAAAGACCTTCATGGTATAACATCTGTCTTGCTTTAGTTCAACCATTCATTTTCAGCTTTTAGCACCATTGAAAATGTGGCCTGTAATACTTAAGATAATTTGAGGTTATTTCGAAATAACTGAAGAATTTATTAAGTAATGATAAGTTTAGAAAGTAACAACATGTATCAGGTTTTAAAAATACTATATTAATATTTTATGCCATTTGTAAGTGGTGTTTCCAAATGTGTTATGACTTAATATAGTATCAAATTTCTAAATGCACGCTATTTTACCATGCCTGTTTTGCATATCTAATACAGTAAATCAGGATGCTTTAGTGTTGGGATTACTGACTTATTTCAAAATCCAAATAACTAGCTTTTCAGTTTGCTCATCTAGATAATTTTTTTCCTCTTGTGATCTTTTTCCTTCTTCGCCTCAACAGAAATGATAAGGTAGTTGCCATTAGTGCCTGAAAACAGATGATAAAACATTTTTTTCTGCATTAAAACTGGAGGTAGTTCAAAGTGGTTTTTTTTCACGAGTTAATGAATGTGTCAGTATACTACAAGTAACTTTTCTGTTGTTTGTGGTTTGTGACTTTTCTATTTCTTTTGTAAGCATTAATTGCAACCATAAACACCTACTAATATATCTTCCAATTTCTCCATTTCTTGTACAGTTTTATTACAGATTTCTTGTTTAATACAGACATGTGAGGCAAAATTGCCCTTTTTTTGTTTTGTTTTGTTTGGTTTTGTTTTTGTGTGTGTGTGTTTTTGTATTTTTGTTGGTTTTTTTTTTAATCTACCTAAAGAATTCTATAGCTAAGGTACATTGGGGCTGAGGTGGTCTGAGGGCATTTCTGACAGAGAGAGATGTAAAACAGGCTATCTACTGCTTTTGTGCCTTAGTTGTCCATTTAGATAATCAGGATCATGCTAATTAGGGTTAGAAACAACTGCAAGAAGGAAACACCTGTACATCAGTTACTTCCTATATACTGACAACTTAAAAGACAACATTCTTATTTATTCATGTGCATAGCTTTTTCTAGGCTCTATGTTATTCCACTCCGAACCCATTTACTGGCAGCACTTTGCTTATCATTGCATTCTATTGTAACCTCTAAGCAAAACTCTGGAAGTTCCGAAGGGCAATAGATTTGGGAGCCATTGTACCATGACAATTGTAAAGAATTCAGTAAAGAGTTTTAAAACTTGGGCATCTAAAAAGTGATTTGACTCATTTACTGACAGAAGAGTGAAACCTTACTATCAAAGTTTACATTTAATTCCTTACTTTCAGTCTTCACAAAGTAGAGTCAGAAATGAGTTGGCATATATTTTTTTTCCAAGAGATAAAAGACATCTAGACAATAAGAGTTATGCCAGAAGAGTTATGCCATTTGAATACTGAAAGATGGTAAAAACTTTGTGGTTGGATAAGGCATATAAGCTGCCAGTGTAATCTATTTAAACTCAGAATGGATCAGACAAATTACTGATGAATGAAAAAAAAGCTCTTACTAATTCATGATGTGTAGTTACTAAATTTCTCTCATAAGGCTTACCAAAAACATGAGGTCACAAATGGATCCTGGAAGAAAGTATGCTGTTTGCAGATGCAACATAATGGCTTGGAATATTTCTGTGAGTCCTTTAATTTTCTTCATTATCTCTTGACTAATAAAGAAACTGCTCCTGAGTACAATATGAAGTATTTGCTCTAGTAGCTCTGCCAGCTGGCCTAGTTGGCATATCCCTTGTAGATCATTCTGAAATGAATACCTTGCATGACCTGTAAACACCCTCCTGGGACTGGACCTAGTGGGATATGTACTTGTACACTGGGTCCAGCACTTTGGCACCATCAGATACTTTCTTTATGGATGGAAATTGTTTAATGCCCTTTTCAGTCAGCTAAGACCGTCTAACCAAACACCCTAATCTGTGCTGTTTTCACTTTCTTGTGGCTGTTAAACAACCCTTACAGGGAGAAACTGACTACCTTTGTTTTCAGAGCTTAATTCTTCGAAGACACATTATTCTTTTTGCATGCAGCACATTTACTTTGTGTAGAACTAGAAAATGTTGTTTTCTACATAACCCAAGAGGTGGTTATTACTAGAAAATATCACACATTTCCCTGGTTCCCATTTACAGTACAGCATTTGGTTGGGTATTCCCCAGCTTGCTCTCTCTGATCAGTTAGCTGCAAGCTTGATTTGATTTCAAAGTCTAAATGGTTCCATGGTGGCCCTGTCCTCTCTCTACCAGCAGGTGCATCACTCTGTCTTCACCACAACTAAGAATGACTGAAAAAAATTCAGATAGAATTTGTCTGTTGCAGTAAAAGAGGTAGCTACATGAGCTGACTACGTGCACATTCTTAGTCTGTTATAAATGCCCTGACATTTAACCTAGATGTAAAAGCGTTAATGGAGGATGCTTAAGCTAATGCATTTTTATTCTGTGTTTATTGTGAGTTTAAAGTACACAAACTGTGAAAAGCCACAGCTAATCTAATGTATTGTAATGGTAATGATTCATGCCCTGAGAATTTAAGCAAGTGTCAGTTTCAGTAATCAATATCTGAAGGTAAAGTGAACTTCAGCTGAAACAGAATAAAGTAGCAAGAGCTAGCACCTTATATACTCATCAGCATAAAACAAGGGTGATTCCTCCAACCCCCACATGACATATTGATCAAAAGAATTGGCAAAGTTTTCTGTTTTCTTTCCAACATAAATTTGGTAATTTGGAAATCACAGATAGAGAATACCTGTGATTTTCTGTGTTCTTTGTGGAAATTCTGAGACCAACATTAATCGGAACTGTTTTTAGCAGCACAGAGAGTGACATAATGCTGGAGTCTTGGTGCTGCTCATATACAGCCTACAATAGTTCCTGGAGATTATGAAGAAGTAGTTTTAAGAGCCTTATGTATTGTTTTCCAAATATATGTTGGCTTGCCTATAGCCTTGACAGTACATACACTCTTGTGAATTTTTCATGAACAATTAAAAAGCACTAACCTACTATATTTGCCTGAAAATTACTTTGAAAATTACTTTCATATTTGATTGATATTTCCTGCAAAGTTGCCTGCATACTCTGATAATTTGCATTACACTTTGGTACTCCTTACTGTGTGATACAGTAGCATAGATAAGCTCTCAGGAAGAACAGCTAAAGACAAACTTTACACTTTTGCTGAAAAGTTACATTTCATAGGAAAAGTTGCTGGCCACAGAAATGAGCAAAGAAAAATAAAGTGTTTTTTCATTCTCTGAAGAGGGCTGTCAGTGCTGTAGCTTAGAGGAAATTAATTTAAGGAAGCTGGTGGACCTCTCAATTATCTCCTGAAATGAAAACTTATGTTAATTACAGGGGGCAGTTGTGTGCTTTCTTAGATAAAGTATAGGCACTGCATTTGTTTTCTGAAGTTCAGCAGATGATAGGTTGGATCTTGCCCAGTTTGCTGTCAGGACACCCATTAAAGGAGGATCTGATAGCAGCCAAGTCACTCACCATGCCCAGGTTGAATACTTGGGCTTAATGATGGAGAAAACTGAATACCTTTGGGGAACAATCCAAAGCTCTAGCAAACTGGGGAACTGTTAACAACACATGGCCATGACAATATATATCTCTAATTTGAACCTCACCAGGCAGGACTGACTTATTGGACAAGGTTGCTGAAGGAGGAAGCAGCAGTGACTGCCAAAAAACTCAGTAATTTCTATAGTCATTGGGAAGGCCTGACCCAAATTCCTACCAGCCTAAAGGGTATGCAGAGAGCATCCTTCATCCTCTCTGGTAAGACTGGGCCATGGCAAAGTAGATCTAATCTGGTAAAGAATACATTAATCCAGAAATAGCAGTACAGATACCAAAGGATAAATAATTTTTAAAAATTATGATAGGATTCAGTCATTCCATTATGACCTTTTCTGCCTTTTTTTTTTTTTTTTTTTTTCTTTTCTTTTCCCTGGGTAGCACAGCATCTTCACTGTTCCTTAGTTATGCTCCCTTTAGCATATCTGTCTTCTGCCTTCTCTGCAAATAAGTTACTTTTCTATATGAATCTGTAGCTATTAATTTTCTCCTTTTGGACTTTTATTCACAGGTGTGCATAGACATATTTGGTAGTTCTTTTTTTCTTCTTTTAGTGTAGGCCAAAACCAGTCCTATGTTTTAATACATTTCTATTTTCTAGAAAAGCCCTAAACCATATTATGATTACGTTGAGATCTCTTCTCAGGGTTTTACCTGCATAGAGACTAGTTTTGGAGTGAGCTGTATGGTAGGACAGCATCAACTTGTAAATAATTTACATCTTACTTACAAAGTTCAGTTATACTGCAATAAGTGACAATGACGTTCAGGCAGTTTTTTCATTAGGTTAAATGTATTAATTTCAGGAGCAGTTAAGATGGGCTTTTACATAAACGAACTCTCCATATCTAATATATCCCAAGTCTGTACGTATACACATTTGTGTTTGTATTTACACATAAATGAAATCTATTACTTTTGCCTTCTTACTTCTTATCTATTCCATTCCTTAGTAATCTGAGATGAAATGTTTCAGTTGAAGGTACAACCTGATCCCTTTACAGGGCTGATGAGAGATTTCCATCTCAGAGAAGGTCATAATTACTTTGATTCAGGAAAACTGAGTAGTTCAAGCGAATCTATTACCATTTGCATTTCAATGTATTAATTTTGAAGTTGTTAATGAATATTTATTGCCCAGGTAATTAGAAACTTCTCATGTTCTGCAGTCTTAAGCATCTTGCATATTCTGTCTCTGGGATTTTTCATTCTCATTCCTGTCCAGCTGTGATATTACTCAGGATGTACTCTTTGCCATTTCTTTTGTTTGATAGTTTTCCTTCATTGATACAACATATCCTAGAGTTTTAAAAAGTTTTAAAAGCTTTTTTGTTACTTATTTGCTATCTTGTGGAGTTCTTTTTCCTCAATTCATTAGTTTCATTTCCAATATTTCTGATTGGAGTATTTGAAAATAATAGTGCTGTACTTCATTGCACACAATGGCTGTCTGCCCATCTGTTGCACATCGGTAGCCACCTATTTATCCCTTTCCTTACTATTTCTAACCACTCAATGGACTTCCTGTTTAAAGAAAAAATAAATTAAAAAAAAAGGCTGATCAAGGTTTTTGCATCATCACTTGTAATTGCCCACTTACCTTTTGCACAGCTACAGCATTGCATTCACTGGACATTTCCATATCAGCCTGTGTGCCTGAGATTTCACTGGACTGCTAAAGAAACACAAACATATGGCCTTACAAAACTGATAATTTCCATAGTTAACATTAATTAACTCAGAAATTCTTTATTTCTTTTGCCTCTGTTCCTCCAAGCATTGGAATGTAAGTAGTTGGAAACAGGTATTTGGAAAAAAAAGAGAAGTGTAATTTTAATGTTTCAGGTATCTTCATAAGAAAGAAACTGCACTGTTTGATCTGAGTACAGTCATACTTATGTTCTTCTTCTGTACCCATCCTGTAGATAAACAGAATATTTCTGTCTTAAAACCTGTCAGCATAGCATATTCATTAGCAATAAATAGGTTTAAAGCTTTTAAATTAACAGGCTAGCAGTCTCAAAGCCTGCAGAGCAGCACCCAAGAGGTATGGGAATTAGGTGGCTTTTAGGAAAGCTTTTCTATAATTTAATTTATTCTGTCATTTTAAATGAACTCCTCAATTTGCTGTATTTGGATATAAATACAATTTCTCTTTTTATGCCTCCCACCCATTTTTTGCTGAAACAACCACAGAGCATGTAATGCTTCTACTGATCTTTTTTTGTTGACAATGGTTGCATTAAAAATATATATATATATATATATATATATATTACTTTTTCTTTTCTACTCATGTTATTTTAGTATTTTACAAAAAATTGGTTTAGTTGGTCCTTTCAATCTCGATATTTTTTAGGACATTGATAGATCTCACATTTTCAAAAATTAGGTAAGACTGAAGAATGAAGAACGAAGAAAAGGGCTACTTAGGAGCCAGAAACAATGTCTCACAGCAAAAGATTTAAAGGACCAACCTGTTTAGCTTATGAGAAAGAAGATTTCGAGTGGCTTGATTACAATGTTTAAGTACCTTCATGGGGAGAAAACAGAAAGTACTAAAAGACACTTTAATGTAACAGAAAAGACATAACAAGAACCAAGGCCAGAGATTTTAAAGTGTGACTACTTCAAATACTTCAGGCATCCCATTTTTGTTATTTAATTTAAATTTAATGTAATGTGATTTAATTTAGTTTTGTTTTATTTTGTTTCTTTTCTTTTATTTTACTTCATTTCTTGTAATAAAGTCCTAACAAAAGTTTTCAGTCGGGCTGTGGGAAGCATGTGTGGGATTGCACAAGTGGCATTCAGGAGGCTCAGATGGGAATGTCAGAGTAGAAACCCACCTGCAACAAGACATTATAGTTGTTGTTGTTGCTGTTTCCGCTCCACTTCATTTCTTGGAAATATATGACATGTGTTTCTTTTACAGCAGCATTTGTAGAATAAAATGAAATTGATAATGTCAGAGTAGAAGAAAAAGCAACGTTGTACAGAGTGAAGTTTTATTCTATATTTAAGATCATATTGTTTCAAAGAACATCAAATAAGTCCTACATTTAACGAATTCTATAAATGGTAATTTAATTGTGATAGTATTGGTCCATATAAAGATTCCAGACGCATTTTGCCGATGGTGCGGGTTTGCCTAAGTAAATCTGCTTTTCAGAAGTTAAATCATGGTTGTGTAAAATGGAAGAAATTATTTTTTATTTTTATTTACAGCTTTGCCACCAAGGACAAAGTCCTTTCATTGCATTGCACACAATTGTAATATGATCTATGTTGTAACCTTTAGGTTTATTTGAGTTTTAAAAACAAATATTCTCAGACTTTTAAAACTTTTTTTTTTTTTTTTCTGGAGTGGATTCAAGTAAGAGGAGAACAGAAGTTTAATTCACTATCAACATTTAAGGCATTTATCTAGGGTATGGGAGATAATCCATCTATTTGCTCTACTAAAGGAACATGAACCCACCAAATTCCTTATTAAATCTTTTTAATTTGTTTTGTTTTGTTTGTTTGTTTTAATAGAAAATAAATAAGACTTTCTTCCCTGGCAATTTTCATTGGGAATTTTTATGCCTTATTCCAACCTAGTACAAATATTGAATGCATTTTCACTTTTACATTGTGTGGATAGCATAGTTTCTTTGCTGCCAACAGCTTTTGTGTGGGCCACCAATGTTAAACTGTCTGAGCAAAATACTATTACCACCGTATATAATAAAAAAAAAAAAGTTTAAAAAAAAATCACAAAAGTGTTTTCATAATATAAAATAAAACTAGCTTTTAATTTGATCCTGTACAATCACCATACCTTAATTTGTATTTATATTAACAGATGAAATTAATAAGAATGTAGAACTGTGCCTTGCCCCTGCCTTGCCCTCTCTGGTATTTAGTGTTATGAGAGCTCTCACATAGTAATAATAAGTTACAATCATTTGGATACAAAAACACTTAATAATTCCTTCTTAGACATTTGTACCTTTGGTCTCATATTCAATCCTTCTGGCTCCCTGCTTTCACAATATTCCCAAATCTTTCCATCTTCCTTGTGTCAATTTAAGGCAGCAATAGATGGCATAATTTTGGGTAGTCCTGACTTACACACCAGCTGAGCTGGATTACTTTATATGGTCATGCTGGTTGGGCTGCCAATTGTTACAGCAGAGAAGGTGGCATTCCTGAGTCAATCCTTACTTTCCTCAGAGGCAACATTAGTTTAGATCTCTGATATTCAGACTGCAGATATTTTTTTGTCAAACTTTTAGCAGTATAAGGCATTGAAATTGAAGCTGAAATCAATTAGCAGCGTAATTATCTGTAGAGATGGAGAGACACAATTCCAGGAGGCTCATTGACCTATGAAACCAAGTGAAAAATGTATCTTACAGTCTTTCTCAGAAAAACTCTAGACCAGCCTTGCATATGGAAGTCACAAAAATTAAGACCTTCTATCCTTGTTGTCATGGGACATTTCAAATTAATTTATGTAATTCATAAGCTTGATAAAAGAGTTTTTATTTGTAAAGACTAGCATATGTACTCTAATATAAAAAAAAATACAAGGAAGTTGTCAATATGAATGAAATACAGGGCACTATCAGCTAACAGTAATAACTAACAGAGAGCAGCAAAACTCCCATGGACCCAATTTGTTGTTTGTGAAGCTAGAACAGCAGTATCGTATGAATAACAACATTATATATAGAATAGAGTTAAAAAGACTCTTGCTTTCATTTCTAGAACCTTAATTAAAGCAGCAGAGTGAAATATTTTGCATAGAAAAGAGATTTAATGGTATAATGAGAATAAGAAAATAGTTTATGACTTTCTTTATGAGAAATGTACTGTGATTTAAGGATAAACCCTTGTTAAATTTTGGACTGAAAGTTTGTTTACCGTTACTTATTTTGGTACAAAGGTATGATATAACCAGTGTTTTCTTATGTTGTTCTTGACCAAACTGAACACAAGAATAATCCTAATGATGTAACTATATGTCAGATGCTTTGGAAAATGATTGTTAGCTACATTGCATTTTCAGAGATAATTCTTTTTATAGCAAGTACACAGTATTACAAGAAAAACCTCAACATTGTGAGGATACCAGGTCCCTTCAAAGCTTGTTGGGATGTTAACTTTGTACAAACGTTTAACTCAAATGTTGCAGGTTTTTCTATAGAAACCAATGATAGCCAAAGTCTGATGAAGCAGGATAATTTGGATTTCTAAGAGGGTATACTGAAGGTGTGTCCTCTATGTCTATGCAGCACCCTTCCCTGTTGTTTAATTGTATCTTGCTAACTGGATGTAGAATTTGGCTTTTTGTTGTTACACAAGAATATATATCAGAAAGTCAGAGATTTCCTCAGACTTTTCAACAGTATAAATTAAGAACATGTGAAACCCCATGTGAAGCCTGCAAACAAAGCCCTAAATACAGTCAGCTGTGGTAGAAAGCTTCGTGACAGTGAATGTGGTGGTTGCTGGAGTGGATGTGTAGTTTGGTGCAGGAGCCAGTGGACATGCATTCCAGGCCTGAGCCTTCTATCACAGACCACCTTGCGGATTCATTTTCCAGGTAAAGCTCAATGCCGGTGGCATGTGAGGTTATAATTACGAGGGATTGTCACAGACAATTATCAAAAGGGAATGGCATGTTAGACCAGTGGTCTTAAGCTGTCTGAAAATAATACAGATAAATAAATAGTATGTTTACTTTGAGGAATAGGAATAGAACACGACAGATGAGGCGAATTCAAATTCATCAACTTATATTTTGGCAGTGCATTTTCAGTGACATTGAACTGTTTTGGCTGAGTTTGCACAACTATATGTTTGTTGTTTTTTTGCATTTGTTTGTTTTTCCTTGAAGACAATTCAAGTAAAAGGCTACCTAAGCTACAGTTTATAATTTTTTATTTGGAAATCTAAGTGCAAGTTTAGGCTTCTGAACAATATTTGTCTATCACTAAATTTTTGTAATAATGAAGTGTGCTTTTACAAGGAAAAGAGAGGAACCAATCTACTTTAGTTTTAATATTTATTGTCCATAATAATTAGAAAAAAAATCATTTAATGAAATAAATCAAACTATAACTTAATTTCTTGTAAATAATACTAATTAACTTCAGCTGTATTGAAGAGTCGTTAGAAACAGATTACTTTGTGTGCACGTACTCATATAAACTAATACTATGTTTACTTCAGTTGCACCTGGCAAATAAAGATATTATTGCAGCACTGTATTGTTTCATTAAATTGTAGCAAAAATTGTACATTTATAATGCTGTACTAAAAAGGACATTTTCTCCTGCATTTTTTTTACTATATAAAGGTTGATGTTTGCTAATACCAAATTCTTGTTAAATATTCAAAGCAGATGTCATCAAGAATAAATGGATCTGTTTGTTCATTGGAGACTTTAAATGTCTTCATCTTGTTTAAGGGGGCTATTTTAATAATCACATGAAATTATAAGTATGTATGTATAAAAAGCAATCCTCAGAAATACAAGGTGTTTCAGAGAATGAATGTAATACAGATATGGTTCAGCTACTAGAGGAAAACTCTTGAGAGAATGTTGTCATTATAAAATACAATACTGTTTTAAATATTCCTACACTTACTTTAAGCTTACCCCAAATAAACCTATAAATCTACAGCGTGCAGTGCTGTGTGGGGAACATAATGAGTTGCTCCACCTAAACTAAGGGTTCTTGCCACTTATCAGAGCTAATTAGCTTGAGCAGGAAGAATGTGACATAGTTTTTCTGCTTCTAGTTGCCAATAAGGCTGTTTGGCAATTGCTCAGGGATCTTTGCACACTTCTACTTCACACATTGCAGACAATCTCTTCGGGACTCATTAACGCCATTTTATTTTTTCCCATGTTTGAAACTTCTGTGCATTGCCTGATTTATATATTTATTAATGTATCCTTCTTTATTTTACAAGTATGTTACTCTTCAGAAAGCTAATGTTCATTTTCATATTACATTTCAAAGTTCTTTTGTTTTTCTATCTAGTCCATTCTTTATCACTTGGTGATATAATCTATCGGGTCATGTTTTCTTTAAGTTATAGGCTGAGGATTAGAAACTGTGTTTACAGAAGAATTGTAGATACAGGTTTTAGAACTAAACTGCTTAGTGAGGTCTCCTAAATCCTGCCTATGACTGATAGCAACATTATTTCCTGAAGAGGCTTCCTCCCTCTAGTGTCTGCTAAGGTTAATTCTTTTTTCTTGTTTTAGTCACCTAAGTTAGATTTTGAAAGTCAAAATTTTTCAGCCTTCTAGGTATATGTGGGTAACTGGAGTATAGTTCTCTTATCCCTAGTTCTCTTTTTCTAGTATTGCACAGTAAGTATTTACTTTTGTGAGTAATTACATTGATTTCAAGTTATTCCTAATAATTTAACACATAGTATATGGAAAGAGAGCAGAAATTTAAGTTTAATTAGGGATTAAACCATATTCACAAAGACAGAACAATTGATGTGTGTAGGAAAGAGTTAAGGATGTTACATTAGCTATAAACTGGAGAAAGCAAACATAACTTCCTTAACTAGGAACTGACATGTGTCACAGGATCTACAAGGTCTAACAATATGCAGTTCACTTTTTCTGAGTAAATTTAAACCTTATTTCTGGATTTTCATCAGAAACTGTATAGCTGTTCAGGATACTTTGAAAAAAAAATGTCAGGCATACTCTGATTGTTATTTTAATTGGTGTATTTATTTTCTTTACTGATATTTTTATTTTTTTTCTCATGAAATTAATATTTTTCAGGTTTCCAGTTCATTTGAATGAGTAGTTTATGTACCTCTGTGTGGATTTCTGACTTTTGTTGCTCTCTGACTCCTCCTGATGCCTTTGAACTTAATATAAAGCATGAAAATATTCCACTATGACCATTTATTCTGAAGTTTATTCTAATGATTACTTTTATTGTTCCTCTAGTGTTTCTGATAAGTTATTGGTTTCCTGTTCAATCCCTGCCCCTCAGGCAATACAACTACTTTATGACATTGGATGTAGCCAGATTATTCAATCATATGTGCCACATATCAACTTAAAATTGTCCTGGATTTTCAAAAGTAAATTTGACGGCAGCTTTTGGCCCATAGTGGTCACACTGTTTCTAAAGTGAATTTCCAAGAGAACAGAATGGAAGCTGGTGTCTTGCAACTGTGGTCTGAGGCGACTGGGCAATAAAGGAAGGCAGTCAAGAAGAACAAGCATTTCTTTCTTTGTACACCACATCAGGGAGCAATAAAGGTCCCTTCAGAGGTTTCACATAAACACAGTCCATTTTTTCTATTACCTAAACTGTAACTGCACTCCTGTTGGTAGGACTTGCTATCTTTCCACACGTTTTCTTCCAGTCATATATGGCAACAGGGACTTTAATGATGGAACAGTTAAGGGTAATTTATATGAGCAATAGGGTGTAGCTTGTCACAGATTTTTGGGAACATGTTCTGCTGCTAAAACAGCTTCTTCATAATTCAGTCCTTAGAAAACAATGTCTTTTTATCTATAGATATCCTGTTTATTTGGATGGACTACCAGAAGTAATGAGTTAGCAGCACAAGATGTGCAGTTTCTTCTTGTAGAAACTTAATATTTTTATTTCTCTTTTAAATTGCAGGTGGACTTGAGATTATAGTTCTCTCTTAAACTCCTGTACCCCTTCCAGGTTTCCATTTGCAATAAGCAATGGAACAAGCAGTACTTGGGTGTACACTTAGGCTTTGTCATTCTAACAATCTTGTTAGAATAAATGTGGCAGTCACCTTAACAGGCCTTACTGCAAAGCTCACATTATGCTTGGCTTTAATGAATGTAAAGCAAGGACAAAAAATTAAGCTTTTTGCCTCTTTGCTACCTGTTGACCCTTTTAGGGCTTTTAGAATCCACAAGCACAAACACTCATGTGCACATACAATAGAATCCATTCCAGGAAAGAGAAAATGCTAAATTTAATGAAGGCAGAGGAAGCAGGTTTTTACTAACTTTGCTCTTTTCTGGTTCATTTTTCTTAAGCTGCTGAAGGCCTACTTTTTCCCTTCTGTTGTCTCATCACAGAAAATGAATACCATAAAATAGTCTTCATCTTACTCCATCTACACAGAATAATGCTATTTTCTGTGGAAGCAGTCATATTGTTTCATTATGTCAATGAATGGAACCTGTGTCTACCCTAAAGTCTATAGTTGTTTTTGCCTATTATATAAAGATGCATTTTTACAAGTGCAATAAACAGTAAGACTGTCATGTTTAAAATAGGGATTAGGATTTCAGTATCACAGCAATGAAAACACTGACAATGTAATGATTTAAGATTAAAAAAAAAATCAGTGTTCTATTCAGAGTGTATGAGGTGAAAAGAGGATACTTACTGCATTCAAGATAGTAAATTGTTAAATCAGTAATTTTGGGTGGGATCAAAACCCCACTAGAGTGGAACTTTTAAAGGCATTACTAGGTTTCACACGGCCCTACTGTATCTCAACTAGCAATGTACTTCAGTTTAAATTTCAAAGAAATTTGACATTGTGGTTAGTTTGTAAACATGTGAATGCAACTATAAACAAATGTCTGTTAGGCTGTACATCTTTACAAAAAAGAACACACTTCTCTACTCAGAACTGATTTTTGTACGCGAGGGTGTATTTTTGCCACTTCTGCATCATATAGTCTACTATCAGACTGCATATTCCACCTGTTTTTTCCATTGTAAATCTGTAATAGGATGCCACAAACTTTATAAGCCAATGACTTCTTTTGTGAGTGACAAACTGCTCCAGTTTTCATTCTGTTAGACTCTACTTATTCCTCATTAGCAGAAGTCTGATTATTATAACAGAGCTTGTCAAGTCATGAATCCTTGCTGCTTGGCTGCAGGAAGGATGTAATACTTTTCACTCAGGTGGTATAAGGTTCCAGAGTAAATCATCCTACTAATTATAAGGAAATGTAGATGTTTTAGTGTAAGCCTTAGAACAAGATCATCCATAAACCCAAATTTTTCCTTTAAAGGCTTTACATAATATACAATGGAAGACTTTTCAGCTTACTTACTGCTTATGGGATTCTGACTTGATTCAGAGTTTAACATTTTTGTTTTAGAAAAGAATCAGTCTTTGCTGGAGTCAATGACATGAATAATGATTTACGGCTAGATTATGCCTTTAGGCAAAGCCTTGAGTGAAAACCAACAGGAGCTTTAGAAGGTGTAGTGCCATAAGGACAACCTTCAAGCTCTGTCCCCTTTTTGTTCCCTTCTTGCTTCAGGGTTTCAGCTGAGTTAAAAACTGTTCACTGCTCAAACACAGCACTGAAAGATTCTACATGTAAACCTACGCATATTAATAGAATTACTCTGCCTAAACCACTCTATTTACATTACCTTTTTTTTTTTTTTTTCCTTTAGAATGGATCATTTAAGATGTAACACCACTCTTATTCTGCTTTCAGTAAAACTGACTCAAAAATCAGCCTGATTTCAGAGGGGCTATATGCTTGGTATACATATAGATTTTTCTGAAGTACCAGAATCAAGACCCAATTCCAGAAGTGTTTTTTTCTTTGTTTTGTGAACCATGGAACTTTGATTGTGTTGTGATTCAATTCCAGGCATTTCATTAGCATTTTTTTAAGACGGGGGTATTTGATTTGATTTGATTTATGTATAACATGCCTTGTCGTTAAATGAGAAGGACCAGGAAGAATATGAACAGAAATCAGATGAAATACTTCTTTTGCAACTTGAAGCCACATATTTTTTGAGAATCAGCTGTACTGAGTGTCTTGAGGCTTGTCATTCATTGGCATCTACTCTTTTTATCAATTGTAGCTCTGGCTTCCTGTTGACATAATACCACTCTGCTTCCATCTACATTCTTAGAGACTGAATTAGTGTTTAACTTTCTCCAGCAAATTCTTAATCCTTTCTTCCTTGCCAAAGTCTTCTCACCTGCTTAAATATTTCAGAGAAGTGGATACATCCCTTTCCTACTGCAGCTGTAACAGCAAAGTCACTGCTTTTCACCCTCCAAGATAAAAATTCCTGCCTCTGCTAGTGAAGCTACTGAGATGATTGTCTCCTAACCCATTTCAGTCAGAGTATTTTAGCTTAATCAGTTTAAAGAGTCGTTCTTTGCTAACATGACACATTTTTGTCTGAGACAAGCTCTAGAGAAGTCACATGTGCAGCTGAATTAGCTTCTAGCAAGAAGACAGTTATAAGCAGATGACAGAAGGAGGAGGAAGGGTAGTATTTAGTCATGAAATGGTAAATGCTTTCACGATTATAACTTCCAATGGAAGAAGATGCATATTCACATCTAAATTGAAGAGTAACCTTAAAAAATGTTCTGTTTATAATCAGTTCTTAAAGAGAAAGTGATATTATCTCTTTGCGAGTGTGCATTTGTGCAAGCTATGAACAAAGTGTACAAGATAGAAAGCAGAGCAGAAAATCAGCAAGACTCTATATGCCTCTGTATATACTTGCAAAGATAGGCAAACTGGGGGAAAAATTAACTCAACATAAACAAAAACAGCAGTGAAAATTCGGTGTGTTCAGTAGGTTAGATAAAATTTATTTTATCTAAAACTGAGCAGCAGAAAAAGCAAGAACATACTGGCATATAATGTCAAACTCTCCTTGGAAGTTTTTTTGCATCCTATGCTGATGCCATTTCTCCATCTAAACCTGAGTATTAATGAGTATGGGATTAATAAAAAAGTTAATGGTTTTGTGAATATGTTGTTCATCTCGCCTATGTTAAAATATTTAGAAAAAAGAGTGCTTCCCAAGGCATAGTATGAAAAAAAAAAAAAGGAAATAGCAAACTTACTGTGGTCTATGATGGGGAAAACCTACAACCATGCATTCAAATATCTATCACATTTTCAGATAGAAGCTATCTGGAAAAATTGCCCATAGCCAAATCCAAATGCTTCTACTCAAGCACTGGCATCAAGGCTAGACTAAGAAAATAAAAGAAGGGACAAGGTGAGAAAAAGATTAGGCTTTTTTTTGTGTTTAGTCTTATCAATCAGGCAAATTATTACTCTTGCTGTGCAATATTTGGCTCTACTCACAGTTGCTTCTGCTGCTCCAGCTATTTGAATACCCCACTGGACATCAGTTCCACCATCAACCACAGTTTAGCTGCTACAGACTCCGGCATGTGCATTGGGGGCACTGGCAATAGGGTTATTCTAATGCCTTCAGCAGTCTGCTGCTGCATGGAAATAATTTCTTCTCCCAGACCTGAAGCCTGGTTTGGTAGTATAAGAACATTACATTCATGACATATAGGAAGAGCTTACCGTAAAACTTCATCTTAAAGTCCATTTTGGTGGCTTTTCATAGCACTGTCAGACCAATCCTATCTGTGTGTTCTATACATTTGTTTTATACATCTAGAATATATTTTAGTTCTATTTTCTTTTTCTTAAAACAAGGAAATTTATGCTCACGAACAACCAGAAATACCATAGAAATACAATAATTTTAATTAACAGAACCAAACCTCTCTTGGCCACGGTGATCATGTGGACAAGCTGAAAAAGTGCTGACTGAATGCGATGTGTGCATTGCATTGCGACGGGTTACATCACTAGTCGTAACATGATGTAACCCAACGCAGCATGATGTAAGCGTCGTGTTACAATGGAGATTTAAAGAAACATCAGCATTCACTTTTGTTCCTCTGCCCCTTTCCAGGATTGCTCTGTCATTCTTTGTCTAGTAATTAATTCATTCACATTGCAAGTTCGTGAATGCTCGTCTTACTCTTGTTCTTACTTTATACTTGTAATCTCCCTTCTGATTATGGGCACTGCAGTCTCAGTCCTTGAAATACAGATGTTAATTTTTTCTGTGTACATGTAGGTATAGTTGCTGTCAGTTATTATAGATTTCTGATGTTTAAATCTTTTTTTCATGGATCTGAAGGATACAGAATATTTATTCCAATTTTTTAATTGTGTATCTAAATCCAGAGTTGAAATATATTTTATTTGCTTTTCCATTTGCATGTGGAAAGGAGTGCCAAGCTCACAGTATTTCATTTTTTAATTACATCTTGATGCTTCTTTTATAACACCATGGCAACTCTGAATCAGTTCAGCCAGTCTTCTGCATGTATGTTAGGGGTGATTTGCCCTGTGCTACTTATTGCCATTGCTTCTTTTAGGACAGATCTTTATGTGTTCCTTTTATTGCTGTGTTCATGCTCAAAGTAAGTTAGCAGGCACATACTTATATTGCAAATTTGAATTAACATTAGAAACTAAGATGCACTTCTTTTGTGTACTTGTGTACAAGTAGTTGCGTGCTTGCCTTTTATGTTTTGAGAAAGTCCATTTTAGGATAACTGTGAAGCACATGTAAATTTCTGAAGATGAAATTTTCAGGCTCACATTCATCCTGTAACAAAATGGTATTTCCTTTCTGATGCTAAAGTTGGAAGAGAATATAGTCAGAGTACAGTTTTTAAGGCAGAATAAAACCAAAACAACAACAACAAAAATCAGAAAACTTTATCGTTTTATGATTCCAAGTGAGGACTAGGGACAGTAACGAGTCCTGTCTCTGATCTTAATATCACTCCAGAACTTGCTTTTGATTTCACTGCTGTCACATCTTGAGACTACATTGTTATAAAAGTCTGTTTACCCCATGACACTGTTAAAGCTGAAGTTGAAAGTTTTGTATGAGAGACCACACCAAAAATCCTTTTCCTTTCTCTCAAATTTGCAGTTCTCTCCTGCATCAGGGTGAGGAATCCTGGTGGTGCGAGAGACTCTGTCTCCACTAAACTTCACTGAAATTTTCTTCCCAGACAGTTTGATGGCTTACCTATACTGTGAAACACACAATTCACGTTCTCTGCCCCATATATTTAATTTTGAGCATAGAGCAGTCCCACTTATCTCAATAAAATTAGACATAACTCTATGTTTGGTCTTTGGTTGAGTTTTTGGTATCAGTTACATGATGTAACATGCTTAAAAATTAATACAAAATGCTAATGGTTGTTTGGTATTTCTGTGCATTATGACTTTATTTTTTTAAGTACCTACCATTGTTCTTGAGCAGTTGAAGATTAATAACTTTTAAACATATTCAGTTATTTAGAGGAATGCAACACTCCTTGTATTCACAGGGAAGTTAGGTCTCACTTCAAGCGTGCTATAAATGAACAATACAATAATGGTATCCCTTATATTCTTCTGTTCTCTATAGGTAATTGAGGTTTCTAATTGAATCTCTTTTAATACAACACCATTTTTGTCTTCTGGCAATATAGAGTGCTGATGGAAGACCTTCTATTTTTGCTATGTTCTGTATGAAAATGTATGTGAATCTATCATTCCTGATGAGACCTGCCAGACCTGGTTATTATACATTAATGTCCAAAATTACTGTATTTTCAGAATTACTTCATGTTATGCTTTGACATTCCGAGTGTTGTGTTTGGCTATTTTTTTAAGATTCTCGCTGCTATTACTGGAATAATGCCCAAGCCTTTCTTTGGAAGTTATGGCTAATTGGGAATCTAAAAATTGTGTGTATCTGGCTCAAGTTATTGTTTCCCTTGTGCATGACTATTAGTTTTTGAACATACTACTGTATAGGAACCTCTATCTCTGTGCTAAACTCACTTGTTATTCAGAGAAAAAAAAGATAAAAAAGCACACCTTGTTTGCAATTCATCTTAACCTGGGGCAGACATTCTTCCTCTCCATTGACTGCAGAGTGAACAGGTCATATTTCACAGGCATTTAAATGTATGTTTGACTTCAGTTCAAAAAGTAGCACCTTAAGTGTCATCCATCATTTATCTAGCTTTATAAATTCTCTTTTAAGATATTCACATTCTCTCTGGCCTTGGCTCATGTAGTTTCTGTTACTGGAAAACTGTATGCTGTCGTAATTTATCCCTTTTTCCAGATCATTAACAGAATGTTAAATAACATCAGATTAAGGGAGAGAATATTTCACTACATCATTAATCTTTTGCTGTGTTGAAAATTGACCCTTGGTTACAACTTAACATACTCTGTGTAGCTTGTTTTTAATATATGACATTAATTCACCTCTTTCTCTGTGAATAATTGTGTTCTTAACATCTTCCTTCAGAAAAGGGTTTATCACAGACTTTTTGAAAACCCAAATAAATTTTATCAACAAGCTTCTTTTCTCAAGTATTCTAGGGAGAGACCTAAAGATTTCTAGCAGATCAAAGAGTGACGCTTTTTCTTTAAAAACAGCTGTGGGTTATTTTCCATCAATGTATCTAAATGCTTTATGATGCTTTTAATTACTCTTTCTGTTCGGCTATAGTAACATTATTTTTCTTTATTTTAATATGCACATTATCTATTCCTACTAATCTTCTATTATAGTAGCTTTTTTTTAATTAGACGCAAGTATTTCACTGGCACATCAATAATTTTAACCTCAAATGCTTTTTGAGAATAAAATACTAGTTTATCCTTAGAGCATCTAAGGATATAGGTTCTAGTGTTTACTCCTCTGACTCTTCAGTTTATCAAAATATGTCTTGTAACTCTCTGTTATGTATCTTTGATTCTTGGGTACTCTTAAGAGAAATGCATATTATCCTGTTGCTTCTTGTAAAATTAGATACCCAGAGAAGAAAAAGAGAGTAAATGTAGAACAAAGTAAGATTACAAACATAAGATCGGAGAAACTGAAATGGCACTCACTTATTACTTGATGCTGAAGATGAGCAATAACTGAAGGCAGCATGGGATTGAATTAACTTTGATAGTTTAGGGTGGTAGACTATGCATTATGGGTAGTTAAGCATGACCCTAGTGTAAACTTAACTGAAAAAATAGAACATCATGAATTGTAAGTGTAAGGAAAGAGAGGGATCAAAGTCTTGTAAGGAAGAAATTAGAGCATAATTTTAGAAAACTGACCAGTGTGAAGAAAAGGGTGATGCTAGAGGATGCAATAACATGTAAAGGAATGAAGAGTTTGAAAAAAAAAAAAAAAAACAAAACACAAACTTGTCAGATGATGTTATTTTCTTGGTGTGGAAATCTATGAGCTACTCTTGAAAGAGGGAACATTAGCAATTATTTTAATGATCTGTTTTGTACCAAACTGCTGATATTAGTGGATTTGGAACCTATTTTCAAAAGCAAGAGTCTGAATCACAAATTAAGGGTTGTTACTGGAATTGCTGCTTTTTACAACAGAAATACATAATAAAGGGAAGAGGGACGCTATATAGAGAGCTGTGAAATGAGACACTAAAATGAAATGTGGTAAAGTCAACGTTGGACAAAGAAGGGCAATGTACTTTGATCACTAGGAAAATTATATCATCAGAGTTAAAATATAGGTGACATCAGTGGTTTATTTAAATGCTAAAATGTGGAAAGGTGTTTGCAGTGAACTCTAGATGCAAATTCTGCAGAATGTTCCATCTTATTTTTGTTGCAGAGATTATTAATCATATGCCAAAACTAATTGATCATAGATTTTAGAAAATGTGTCAAAGAAAAACACACCCCTCAGTAATGCTGGCCACACCTCTTTTTGCGCAGCCAAGGGTCTGATTTGCCTTCTTGGCTGCAAGCGCACATGGCTGGATTATGTCCAGCTTTTCATCTACCGGTATCCCCAAATCCTTCTCCACAGGGCTGCTCTCAGTCACTTCATCCCTCAGCCTGTATTGATACTGGGGATTGCCCCAGTCCAGGTGCAGGACCTTACACTTGGCCTTGTTGAACTTCATGAGTTTCACATGGTCTCACTCCTCAAGCCTGTCAAGGTCCCTCTGCATGGCATCCCTTCCTAAAAGTGTATCAACTGCATCACTCAACTTGGTGTCGTCTCCAAAGCTGCTGAGGATACACTCAATTCCATGATATCCATGATGAAGATATTAAACAGTACTGGACCCCTGAGGGACACCACTGGTTTTCACTTGGACATTGAGTCATTGACTGTAACCCTTTAGGTAGCGGCCATGCAGCCAATTCCATATCCATGTAGTAGTTCATCCATCAAATGCCTGTCTCTCCAATTTAACAGCAAGAATGTTGTGGGGACTCATAACAAAGACCTTACAGAATTCTAGGTAGATGACATCAATAGCTTTTCCCTTGTTCAGTGATGAAGTTACTCCATCACAGAAGTACACTGGATTAGCCAGGCATGATTTTCCTCATTAGATATTCTTTCTTTTCATTCCTCCACTTTTTATCAGCAATTTTATCAGAGGTTGCTGGTACGAAGTATGAAATTACCTTCTCTGGTGCCTGAAAAGCAAACCACGATGCAGTGGACCTGCTCAGCATTTTCCTGTGTTGCTAAGAGGCCCAGGCATGCAATGGAGAACATGACAAATGTCACACAGACATGCATGCACAACCACAAACAGTGCCTTGTGACAGTTTCCCAGCAGAGCAGCAACTACTAAAAAAATCATGTTTTGAATGATGCTTTTTTTCATTTCAGATTTTGCCTTGGGTGAAGAGCAGTTGGCAGAAATTGGGTGTGCTTTACGGTGGAGGGGGGAGTTCAAGGGCACAGACTAAGTTCATTCTGCTACACCAGGTAGTCTTTGTCAGAGGGCTTTAAGCCTTGACAGGAGGTTTTGCTGATGCCAGAAGAAAACAGAAGTAATAACCTTGAGAGATATGATCACAGCAAACTTTTTTTCTGTGTCTTTAAGTCTAATACCTTCTTATTGTTGCTGTTAGTGGTAGGTAGGTTGGCTGAGGTGCCAATATTTTTGTTTTGTTCCTGTAAGTGTATTTCAGTACTGATATGACTGACAGGGTAACAGCAACATACAGGCAGGTATAATTTGAACTGATGCCGTGATGGTTTTACCTTCAGACACCCTCGCTAACTCACTTTGTCAGTGACCTTCAACAAACTTAAACTTTGTGGCTTATTTTCATGAGCAAAACTGTCAATTATATTCAATTTCCTCAAATAGATGGTAGGTGTTTTAAATTGTAAATTGCACTGATTGAGACAAGGAAACATTTAGATTGCTTTTACAGCTGAATGCAAATGCAGTATCAAGTTATATTTATCTTTTTCCTGTAGGAAGCATAGTACATATGACAACAGACAACACTAGTACATACACGATAATTTTACTTAAACCCAAGGAAAAAAAGCTTGACATGTTCCTTTCCACAAGAATTATTCATTTATATTTAACTGAAGTAGCCTGAGATTTGTTTTTTCAGTAGTAATTGCATACACAAGCTATAGAATTTCAGATACAATTCTAAATAATTTATATATGATTCCCTTTAAATGCAAAATTCAACTTTTCTTCAGGTGGAATAGCAAAATCATATTATACCATATGATGCTATATCATTGTATAATAGCATATTATACCAAATGGTGTGTGCCATGTAGTAACTATATTATATAGGACTTTTTATTATTTGTTTCTAATTATCTACTTTTGTCACATAATGATAATTTACAAGCTACTGTGGTTCCTTTCTAAATTCTAAGTGAATCGTGAAGCGCTAACTCAAACATTCAAAATACTAAGCTTAAATTATCCTTGGAACATAGCAAAATGGAAAACTGAAACGAGACATAAATTTTCATTAACTTGGGTTGATAGAGAAAAGATTATTCCACCAGAACAGATATATAATCAACAAACATAGTATGCATCAAAACCAACTAACTGATATCATCAAGTAAGGAAGAATAGATGCGTCAGACACTAGTAAGAGCAATGGTGTGGTGTTGAAGTTTGAAAGTTGAAATCATTATTCTGATCAACTAGTTTGATGCTAGCTTAATATAATTAACAATTACAGAGTGTGTATGAATAAAAACAATCTTCATTCAGCTTTCACATTTGTGGATGAAATCTCACAACTTCATAATGTGCTCAAAGCTTATACTTTGCAGAATGTAAATAATATGGCAAATATGGAATGATGCAATTTTGGTCTCTACTTTCCCTCTCCTCATCTCTCTTCCCTAATGCTTTTCTGTGAAAACATCCCAAAATTTCACCAAGCTGAGGACAGAAAAGTATTGCCAGAAAAACTGCGTTTTCAAGCTCCAACTGATATGGACTGAATGTATTTTTTAAAGTTATTACTAGTACAGATTCACAAAAATCAAAATCCTAGGATGATTTCATGCACGAAGTCCTACACCTGCTTCACTCTTATTAAAGCTTCATGTGGTAACTTTCCATGCTGCAAGCTGAAACCTCACAAACAGTAATATCAACATAAAAAAAATTCTGCTCTCTTGCTAGACTTTTTTTTTTGTTTTGTTTTGTTTTTTTTGTTTAAATTTAGATCAGCTCTAGTTAATTTCCAGGATCTTAGTGAAAGTGGGAAGTGGTTTGCTCATGAACTCCTTGCTTATTACTCTCTACATCAATCTCCTGACCTTTGGGTAGTGTTACACCTTTTCTAAGTGGTCCAATCCTAAGATCTTGCATTCTTCAACTGTCCTGCTGTGGAAATATTGAAAAAGTAGAATGCAAGATTTTCTTCTTTTAAAAGTATGTTTTCTGTGTGTTTTATTTAGAAGTCCTGACAATCAGCATTTCCTGTGATATTTTCTCATGGCATAAGTTATTTGGGACAAGGACACTAAATTTTGTTTGGCAAAGTCATGTATGTTTTCAGTAATGAGTAATAATGAATAAAATGTTTAAATGAACTTTTCAGCTTCTATGTTATTTCCTAGGCATCTGCTATTCAGTCCTAGTGAAGGTCTTTTTGTGCATGTACTATTTTTGAAAGTATTAGAATAATTAAATGTTCATAGTTCAGATTATAAAGCGCTTCATCATATCCACTTTAGAACTGTTTTTATCTGAAACAGCTATATTATGTTCTATCACTTTTTAAATTATTATTTTAAAATCCTTTTATTAACATTTTCTGTCGTAGTCTAATTGTTTAGTTGGTTTGACATTTCTGATTACAGTAGAAATTAATACTTTGTTGTGTGTAGATGAAGATGTGCTTTAAATCTATAAAAAACCAAAACAAAACACTGGATTATGTGCTAAAAACAAACAAACAAAAACTTCATGAAGTTTTGCGTGTGTCTCCTTTGGATATCTTATGCAGACCTCTTATTTACTTGTAACTAACACTTGCATGATTCCCAAATAAAACCTAAGATGCTAGAGATCCAGTAAACATCAAAGATAAAACCAAATATGCTACTAAACTATTTTATTACCTATTGCAATTGAAGAAAATTACATTCTCTCAGGATCCACTGAAATAACAAACATCATTATTTCCCAAATTCTCAAAAGGCATCTGCAAATTGAGATTGTGTTCAAAATGAACAATCAAAATAGATGCATCAAATAATTAGAGGTATTCTTAGGAGTTGCTTATTCAGGTCACAGCTTCCACTGGTGCCTATAAATGCCCAAAGGAATTTGTACAAACAACTTCTCCAGCAATTATTAAATGCAGAGTGTGTGCTCGTGTTGTTCAGCTGTCTGCAGAGATGGGGTGACAGTTACCTATAGTTATTAAAACTGACTGTTAATTTTTATTTTTTTTTTTTTTTACACACCCACTTACATTCATTTTAAATGAAACATAGGTACTTGTCTCTCTTAAATTTATTTGAAAGTACTCAAATAGTCACAGGTGGTGTTAGGTCAACATTACTCAACTTTCTGGAGAGTCCAGCTACCCAGATTACTTAGAGTGTAATTACTTCTAGGCTTGGGAAATATGATTAATAATAGATGATGATTTGTGCCTTCCAATTTAGAATTGCTATGCACCCTTCTAAGCCTAACTATAGTATGATCATCATGCTAACAACACCCTTGCAGCTAATAATACTCAGACCACATCTTACACCCTCCGACTTGCCAGTGCAGTATACTACATGCACTTCTGGACAATCTTTGCAGTGGGATTTGTATATCCTGCAGGGGATATACTTGATATTTACTGTAGTTTTTGCTGTAGACTTATCCATGTTCTCAGTCCTCAGACAAGACTGAAGCCAGCTTTGTCACAGTGCTGAAGCTTACTCATACTGGTGTTCTCTTTGGAGTCAACAGGGCTGCCCATGTGCTTAAAACTATGCATGTGCCTAAAAGCTTTGTCAGCATAGAGGAAGCATGTGTAATACAAAGGGAAAGAGTGCATTTTTAAACATCTCAGTATATCAAACTGATTGTTAGATTTTGGATGTTGTAATTCAAGAAAGTAGCATGTAGCTATCTGTTCTAATTTCAAAATGGCTTCACTGATGAGGAAGGTGAGATGGGTTAAAGCACATGCAGTGCTGCTACACAGGCGTATTGTGCACTGAGATATGTTAACATTTTTGCATTCACATCTCATCAAGTGCACCAATTTAGCAGAAAAATGTAAGCTATTTGAGGTCACTGCCACACTTTCTTACTGACAGCATTCCTCCTCATTCTTGTACAGAAAAAAATGTGCTTCTGTCTGAATGAATTTAAGTAACTATATGGTAGATTTATGCTTTTTAATGAATGTTTCATTACTCAATCAGAAAGCGTTGCAGGCTCAGTCTAATCCTCCATCAAACAGAGCAGATTCAGCTACACTGGAAGTGCAAAAAACACTCCTCTTATCTGTTGGAGGTCACTGAAAGGATAGGCTGTACAATGCCTCCTTTCTTTTGAGCCACTATACACAGTTTTGTCAAAGCGATGTGCTGCATTTAGAAGACTTTAAGTTCTAGATCTGGAGTAATTTGCATAACAAATCCTTATCAAAAATATTACTGAATTTCTGTTGCTACCTCATTTCTGTATTAGTTATTAATCTTCTAAAATAATAATGATTTTTTATGTTTGTAATTATCAATAAAAGCAACCTGTTAACCTTTAATAGTTTTTTAAATTATTATTTTTGGTAATTTTTATTCAAAGCAATTTTTCTTGGTTAAGAATGTACCAAAATGGATTAACACAGGATGAAAGTAAAATCATATATATATCTTTTTTTTTTTACAGGATGAGTAAATGTAATCTAAATAAACATAAACATTTTCAGAATAACAAGTAGCTTTGAGATGTGTTGCCTTCAGTAACTATGACGAGTATCCAGTGTAAATGCCAGCATTTATGTTCATCATATACCTATATTTAACAATATTCTTAAAACGAGTGACTCACTTTCCTAAAATGAAATGTATAGAAAGTTTTGAGACTTTGACAGAAGGGAAGGGATGCCCCATTTACCCAAAGTTATGGAAGTTAAGATTTCATCTTTTGAATCTTATTTAGAATAAGAGTCAATATGAATTAGCCACTGAATGCAGAATAATAGAATGTAGACAGGCCAAATCTTCAGGCACCAACATAATTCCTAGATGATAAAAGTTATTGCTATTTTTTGTAAACTCTTTTTGGTCTCAACCAGTAATCAGGATGACATATAATCTCCGCAGTTAGGCTGAAGATTTCCCCTTCCCTGGAATCTGTGTGAGTATTATATTTTCTTCAGTGAGATGAATCCATATCAACATACTGGTGTGGAATAAACTTGTCAGAAAAAGAATTCCCATATCAATCATAGAACTAGTATTATTAAAAAGTAGTAAATAATTATTTCCACAACATTCCTGCTTTCAAAAAGTACTTGCACCTTTCTGTGAAACTATATGGGACAAC
Source organism: Columba livia (assembly GCF_036013475.1). Classification (NCBI taxonomy): domain Eukaryota; kingdom Metazoa; phylum Chordata; class Aves; order Columbiformes; family Columbidae; genus Columba; species Columba livia. Next base: position 115,102,857 of record NC_088602.1, read on the forward strand.
ACAATCACTCTGTGACATTTGCTTTGTGTTAACTTGTTGGAAGATATAACCTCATTTAAAGCATGTGAAACTGAGTGACGGACTGATTTAATGTACTTATTGTTGTCCAGGGAAACAGCTTGTTGGACACATATAACTCAAGGCACAAAGTAGTCATTATTTCTGTCTTTATTTGGAAGGAACAGTATGCAGACTACTGCACCTGTAAAATATTAAGTATTTCATCCAACTTTCATTCTCTGAAAGTGAAACAGTTAATGCATGGGGAGATGCAACCAATTTTTTTCTGAAAACAAAGGTATATGTAATCAGGTAATTAAAAAGTATAGACAACATAAAGAGCTGAGGTAATATTAGAATTTGGTTTTTTATGCAATCCTTTTTCAACCTTAGAATTTCTCTTTTTCAATAGAAGTGTCTACATAGATTTTTCATGGATTTCTAAAACTATTTGGAAGAAGCCTGTGAAACAGCATTTTTGTTTGTTTCTTTTAATCCTCACTAATGCATGAAACACAAAACTGTAGGGATTTTTGCTGCATTTTCTCTCAGTCCATCCAATTTCAAATATGACACAAAATTGACATTTAATTCCCTTTTCTTGAAAATAAATATTTCCTGACTATATAGCAGCATCTACACATTTGCTGATGTCTGGAATTCTAGCAATTTCGTGTGTGTGCACCTTGCAGCTGGAGTAATTTAGAACACAAATTCAATTATGTTACATGTTCTTTATTTAAAAGGTGCTGCTATACAGAGCAAGCAGTTGCAACTCAAATGGTTTTGTTGATGTTGTTGTTAATGGTATCAGAATAACGGCCACTGTAATCTTGTGTCTTCCACTATTCATTGGTGATATATCCATTAAAACAAAGCCAAATCTAATTCAGACAAATTTAAGTAACATTCTGATCTCTCTTTGGCTTCCATATGAAAAACTATGTAGAATAGCAGGCATTTTAAGTCTTCTTATTATTTAGGAAAAAGATAGAAGGCATCCAATTTATGGCTAAGGACTGCTTTGAAATTATTGAATGTGGCTGCTTATTGGAGTTCTGCATACTGTTGACAGATGGTAATTTCATTTGAACACCATTACAGGGAGTGCTAGTGAACAAACCTGTTTTCTTTCTGGAAGATTATTAATCACATAAAGCATTTTCATGTGTATATATATGTACATATTTGTACATATATATACCCACACAATTACACACATGTTGCCAGTATTCAGTAAATAATTAAAAAAATAATGTTTTTTCAAATCTAGACAATATGCATCTATTTCTTCAATTAAAAGCAACAAGCTTCTAAAAATACAGGTAGAAAGATAGATGTGTTGCCTTTCCTTAAGATGTCTCCTGATGTAGGTAATCTGCAGTCAGCTTCTAAGACACTTTGAAATGCAGTAATTCTCAATAGTATTTTTCCTCCACTTCTATTTGAAATGTCTACATCCTTTTCTTTGGCTGCCACATAAGAACTTCTTCGTGCAGCTATGAAAGTAGCTGGACAGCCTTGGCCATAGATGTTAGTCAAGAACAGTGTTAGGACAGCCAAACCCCACCAGTGCCTGACCTCTCTCTTTGGACATGAAATAACTTCAGGCTTGGGCACTAAGTGGGACTCAAAGTAAAGTTATAACTCACCAGTCTCAGGAGAAATGCAGAAAGAAAGGTGCAGTTCTGTTTTCCTATTGATCCCTTGAGACTGTAATGAACTGTTGACTTGAGCTGATTGTAAAATTGTAATGGTTCTCATGGGATGGGAAACCAAGAGCTTCAGAGATCTGTTGAAATGGCTGTATAAATAAGACATATCACTGAGAGAATGACTATTAAATCCTGTATTAATCTGGTTTGAGCTGGAATTTTCCAGAAGGTTGAGCATGCTCTATGTGAAACAGGGAGGTCATACAACTAATAATGTGCTGTGTGATTTCGGAAAACTGAGCTCTTTCCCAAAATTAAATGGGGTCAAAAGGTATACTGTGTGACAGATGGAGCAATTAGATATAAAATGCAAAGAAATGGCATCAGCTTAAGCAGTAGTTAAGAATTTTTTGCTGCTATTAGAGGCTTCAGAATGGATACCTAAACTGCAAGCACTGGTAAACTGCATGCATGGGACCTGACTACGTTATATATATATGATACATGTTATCTAATTGGACGAAGATATAGCATAAATTGTGAATACATCTGGGAAGACTTGCAATCTGTTTCTGAATGAGATTTTTATTCATTATTGAAGCAAATGTGAGCCAGAAGGTGGGCTTACAGTGGGGTGATTTCTTCATTTGTGATAGACGAATGCATGACATTGAGAATGAACCTGGAATACAAGGGGAATTTAAACCCATACATAAATTAAATCAAGTATTTTTTAAAAGTTAATTAGCTGATGCATCAGTATTTTGGGCTGAAGAACTTTTAAAGAGGGCTTCTTACTGAATTACAGTTTACAACTTCTTTGCACATAAAGCTTCTTACAGAGGAAAAGGAGTAGCCCACATGAAACTCTGCTTTGTGATGAATATGTTGACTGGCACTAGTTTAGATCTGGCTCATATATGCCTAAATTATTCTGCATTTGTACTATTACATCTTACGGCAAGCAAAAATGTGTTATAGAAGAGGTCTGAAACAGTTCGGTAAAGAATTACACTATGCCTTTTCCCCTCAGTAATGAATAGAATTGTAGGACAAATGAAAAGAGGTCACCTGGCATTTAATAAAAATGTTATGAAAGGACATCTTTTTCTAGCTGTCATTAACAGTAAGGCCTCTTAGAACTTTCTATAAAAACATGAACTTTTATACAAATGTAGTCTTCAGTAGACCTACAATATCTACAGCATATTTAATATATGTAATTCAATAGTTCCTGGCCTTGACAATTAGTAAAAGAATTTCTCATCCTATAAACCTTTTGAAATATTTTTCTTTGGTACTTTTCATCAGCATGAAAAGTGAAACACAAACCTTGCAAACCAACAGCTCCAGTCAAACCTTAGGTTGGTCAAAAGAGATACTTCTGGAATTCAGTCTTTATTGCACCAGATCACCACTGCTATCTGCACTGCTCTCTGCTCTACTTTTGGTTCCAGGATTGCTGTCAAGATTTACCATCTATATTTTGTGCGGGATGTAGGATAAAACACTCCTTAGCCTGCAGAAGGCCCAATCCTATAACACAGAAATGATGTTCTTTTGGTGTACAGGAGTCCAAGACTAAAATTGGTGTTCCTGTGTTTTTCACATATATGGAGAAGAAAAATCCTCCAAACCTGACACCCCTAAAAGAAGCCTCAAAGTGAAAGGAAGTGTTGGTATGTAGGACAGGCAGCTGGTGCGGACAGAGAGTTCTGCTGAGCCATAGGAGGTTTTAGTCACATTCCTATTCTGTCTCCTTGAGACAGAACTTGCACTTGAGGTGCAGCTTCGAATCAACCTTAGAGGAATTAGAGTATTTTTTTTTCTTATGACAGGGAATGCCATATTCTTGTAGAAGTTTTAGGAGAAAATGAAGAATATTTTTAACAATAAAGAGAAAATGTGATTGGAAAACTCCATTTTTTCCTCTCTGCATGAGATAATATGTTTCTAGAAGATTCTATTTTCAAAAGATCAGTATAATTTTTCTGAAAAATGCTCCTGAGTATTTTATGTGGTTTTGGCAGTACTGAAATAATTCCAACAATAAGAATTCTGTTCTCCCCAAACAGTTCTGCAATTAATACTGACATGGCTTGTATCAGAAATCGTGTGGCCAGCAGGACTAGAGAAGTGATGTTCCCCCTGTACTCAGAACTAGTGAGGTCACACCTCGAATCCTGTGTTCAGTTTTGGGCCCCTCAATACAAGAAAGACATTGAGGTGCTGGAGAGAGTTCCAGAAAGGGCAACAAAGCTGGTGAAGGGTCTGGACCACAAGTCTGATGAGATTGAGGGAACTGGGGCTGTTTAGCCTGCAGAAAAGGAGGCCGAGGGGAGACCTTATCACTGTCTACAACTACTTGAAAGGAGGTTGTAGCATGGAGGGTGTTGGTCTCTTCTCCCAAGTAACAAACAATAGGACCAGAGGAAATGGCCTGAAGTTGTGCCAGGGTAGGTTTAGATTGGATATTAGGAAATATGTCTTTATTGAAAGGGTTGTCAGGCATTGGAATAGGCTGCCCAGGGAAGTTGTTGAGTCACCATCCCGGAGGCGTTTAAAAGATGTGTAGATGTGGTGCTTAGGGATATGGTTTAGTGATGGACTTGGCAGTGTTAGGTTCAACTCAATGACCTTAATGGTCTTTTCCAACCTAAATGATTCCGTCATTCTATTCCATTATTCTATAACAAGTATGCACAGTATGAAAGCAATCCAACGTGACAGGAACACAGAAAACGAGTTTGAGAACTTATTGATGTAATCCATTTATCAGATCTCAAAATTCATTTAAAAACCTATCAAACCCAAAAAACTTAGTTATAAAAATATATTTCAGTTACCAACAGACAAATGAAAGACTGTTCCACAACAGGTTGGAGAAAAATCATTCCTACTCACGTTGAAATTCAATACGTTTTAGAATTATATTTTGTTCTGAAAATTGGTTACTCCAGGATTTGTTCAAGCTGTGAAGAATGAAAAACAGAAATTAAGAAAGTTTCAGATATTGCAGATAATCATATGTCACCTGTGTTACGTGATATTTGTGTCTCATCACATCTAGTAGAATGGTGTGTTGACGTTTTCTAAATTCTCATTACGTTTCTGTTGTTCTTTCTGAAATACACTGAACCAGAGTGACTTCAGGAAGTACATAAGACAGAAAATCCTTGCAACATGTTACTGATGCATTGATTTTTGGGGGGATAGCAGCTAAACTAAAACATTTTGGGACATATCTGCTTCTTTCACTCAAAGGACTTTAAGTATGGATTACATAATTGCACATAAAGTTTTTTTTTTCTACAGGCACTATATATATAGGGTCATGTTTTGCTATTTTTTAATTAATGGGAATTATATGTCGTAGTTGATTTTATATTTGGCATATGATGATCATATTTATTTTTAATCAAACAGTCTGGAGACTCACTGGGGGAAATGAGATAAATATTTCTTCTGTTACTTTCATACTGTTGCTTTCAAACTTGTATCTAGGTGGATTTATTCTCTGTGAATAATTCTCATTAATTTTTTACATGGATCAAAAACAGTTTAAGGGCACTTTATAGGTTGGGTACTAGGTTTATCTAAATACAAAATTGATTTTATTTGGGTAGCTCGTAGGAAAGCATTCAACATTCATTGGGCTAAAACTAATTTGGAAAGTATTATAAAAAAGGGCAAAACTTGGATGGTGACTGAGATTAGAGCCTTTTCTCAAAGAATCTGATAGAGAACATCTACATTTTCTTGACAACTGTATTTTACCTAGTTAACTATGTACTGAATACATATGATGGAATGCACTTGCATAATACTCACACAATGACTAAAGTACAACTGCACTGAAGATACTGGTTAGTGTGGAGATGGAGTCTCAGTCACTGATTTTCACAGTTTGACTCGCTAATCACCATCATTACCTACACAACAGCAGTGTTTCCAGAAAATTTATGTAGAAAGTCTGTATTCTGTTTCTATCAAGAAGATACAAGCAGACCCATGCACAGAACCCCAAACCGTATATATTAAAAAAAATTAACCACATTCTGTCTTGCTTATTTATAATCATGGACTTAGATTTACACAAAACCTTGAATTTTGAGGGATATAAAGACAGTTTAAATAATAGAATAAAAAGTAACAAAATTATTTTAGCTAAATATGATATCTCTGTGACATAGGCAGACTTCATACACAAAATCATACATAAAGGAGTTAATCAAGTATACCACTCTTTTGAAACACATATCCAAATAAAGAAAATTCAGGAAAAAAAAAGGTTAGAGTGATGACTTAGACCATTTTATTTGTTTAGTAGGCATATTTCATCTTTAAACTAAATTAGAAAGTAAGTTTCTTATTCATGTTTCACTGCTTATCAATTAACCTGTTACAATGGGCTACTTGCTACAGCAGTAAGAACAGTACAATGAAATGTTGGGTGTAAAGATAGCTTTTTAGTCAAAAAACGGAAGTATTACCCAAGGAGGGGTGGGGGTGGTAAATGATGTTAATTTACTCTTGCTCCAATAAACATGTACTATGGCATGTGTGGATGTGTGTGTATGTCTCTGCGTGTGTATGTATACACCTGAAAAGTATTTTGAGAAAGCATATTCAATAGAAATTAAAATATGTTATTTATAAAATCTTTAATAGATAAGTGCGAGTTCTTTTCATGGTAAGTAACCATTTTCATTTAATTTCTAGGCTTTTCTAAAGAGCTTGAAACGTGGTATAATATGAACCATAGCTACTTTTGGACAAATTCCATGTCTGGGATTCACTCAACTCTGTTTCACCTTTGTTTGTAATCCTTTGTTTTAAATATCTTTTTGTTCATATGGGGAGCAAGAATAAATTTTAAGGAGGCCTATGTGGTTTGTCTTGGTGCATCCAAGTTGTTTTAAGACTCAGTGATAATTTTATTTGCATTGATTCCATCTAATATTGAGCTTGTGGATAATTCTTAATAAATCTTAATGAGGATGAATAAAATGTTATTGAAGATGGTGACTGAAGGCATTATTTCTTCAAAATTACCAAACAAAATGAAATTAATTGCATTTCTTATGTAGAAACCATAATTTGATAATTTTTAATATCTTTTTTGTTTTATATTATTCTTTTAAATAGCACATTAATTTTGTTTTTGAGGAAATCACTTTTAACTGAAGTAACTGCATTGTCACAGAATATGATACATTTTTTTTCAAATCTTTTCAATTTGTTCTTCTTGACATTTTATGTTTATGTGCAATTTGCATCTTTTTTGTTTTTCTATTTCAAATGTAACAGTTTTTGACATTTTTGTTACATTTTTCTTTTTTTTTTGTACTTTTTTTTTAATTATTTTTGAGAACCTGCTGTTTTTGAATTCTCTTTTTTTCCCTTTATTCTCCTCCTCACTATGATCCCAGGAGCCAACACAAAGAAAAGCGCAGATGATATAACCAGTAATGATCGTGGTGAAGATGAAGGTATTTTTTGGTTTTTTTCAAAGCTCAACCCTGATGCATGAACATAAACTTTTAAATTTTTATTATAATAATTATTATTATTGTTGTTGTTATTGGTGTTATTTCAACATGATTTTTAGTCCCTTATTTGAAGAAGCACACTTCAATGTGCTTCTTTATTTTCTTTAGAAATTATTTCCATTGTTTTTCTTTTTAAAATCAAATTAGCATATAAATGACTGCAATTCCCCTGTGACATAGGTGTAAAATTGATTCCTAAATATGTGTGAAGTGAGTAACATAAATATTATTTGAAGCCATATACATTTCCCTCCCAATTCTTTCTTAGGTTCAGAAAATCGAATCTAAAAACATGCATGTGCTCTTTTCCCTCCTACACATTTTGTAAATTCACCTGTTTTAAATTCATGAAAGAACACACATATATCCTTCCTCTCACTTCCACTGTTTCCCCAGTGCACATGCTGTACATTTGTGCAGTTGAGTTTTGCTTTTTCTTTGCTATTTTTATTTACTTATATGTTTTTTTTTTTTCTCACAGGATGGTTTATTTCAGGATACAAAAATGAAGGAAGCTGTTGATGTTGCTTTATTGTTTCTTCCTGTAACAGCTAGCCTCTGAGATACATTCGTTCTGACTCTGACCACATTCCCACTGAAATCAATGACAATAATTTTCATTGACTTCTTTCAGAGTTGAATTGGATTCCCTGAAAGGAAATGTTAAAGTTCACAATGAAGTATCCCAAAAAAAAGTAGTACAAGGAGATACTCTTTTCTTGCCTTGACACAACAAAGCTATTTAAGATGCACTGAAATAGAAAAAAATGTCATTAAATCTTCCTCTATTCTCACCCTTCCTTTTCATTAAAGTTACAGTGGCATTTTATTTTACGTATTTACCAAATTCAAACTAATTGAGATGAAAACAGTCTTGGGTAGATTATTATTTTGATGTTGTAGCAATGTGTTTCTTAATCCTCTCATGCTTGACCAATCTGAAATCTGATTCTATATAGTTTTTCCTGGGGTTTTTTTTGGTTTTGCTTTCTATCTAACAGCAGTTCAAATAACTTCAAAACATTTGTCCTCTCTGTTCCCCTTAGTATCACGCACACTGCATTGAGGACACTGCCTCCTCTTTTGCTGGGAGTTCAGCTCAGTTGTAGCTACTCTATCCATACATAAAATACCATATTAAAAATCTCTGGTCTTTAATTCGCACTGGTTGCCATCTACTGTATCACCTTCATTGCTGAATTACACTATTCTTATAGCACAAAAATGCTGTGCAGAATACTCCAAAAATCCTGTTATTTTCTGAATATCACCTTATTTCTGTGCAACAGGTTTCTAAAAATTATGGTATCATCATTTGCTATACCAAATTCTGTAGTTAATTTAAAAGCAAAAGATAAGTAACAAGCAAAACTGAAATTGCTTTAAAAACTTAAGATAGATATTTGATTATGAATACATTACTATTCAGACTTCTTAAAAAAACATTAGGGTTTCATGATTAACAAGAGGATCCACTTTTGATCTAAGTACATAAAACATGGAGCCCATTTCCTTTATGTTGAAGCTACTCATGTTCCCATTGAAGGGTCTCATGCCATGAGACTTCAGATAGAGAAGGGAAAGGTAATTCAGCAACACAAATAGTTGTGTTAAATAATTGTTGCTTTCATTTTTTGAGGGCTTAGCTGAGCCTTCAGAGAAGAAACACTTTCATGTACTTTTCTGAAAATGCTGAGAATAAAAAAAAAAAAACAAAACAAAAAACCAACACATTCACTAGAATGTACCTCATTGCTTCATATGATCTGTTTAAGGTCTGTATTACTTTTACAGTCCCAATGTTTAAAAAGATCTTATCACAAAACCTTCTGTTCTGCTACTCAGGTACAACACATAAAATATAACATGTGAAATATGCATTCTTTTATGTAAAGAAAGCAGATTCTATGAGAAGCCTTAAACTCTGACAACTGGACACATGTATACGGGAGCATGAACATCTGTTCCTTGCAATCAGCTGACAATTTTTGATATTTAATATGGTATATACACATAGGTAAAGTGGGTCATAGGAATCCACAGGAATATGACTAGGCATAACTTACCTTTAAATATGCACAAATTAGTTGCAAATATACAAAATATTATATAAATGGTGCCTCATTGCTAATGACATTTTGGTATGTTAGAGTTTTTCCTAAGGAATCTGAGGAGAGGGAAGAATTTTGGAAGGATTTTGAACCGAGGTCCTGTACCTCTAGGTATTTAGCTCAGCTTTTTCTTCCTCCACTTCCCTTTTCCACTGTCCAATATATGCCTACCCTACCCAAAACATAGCACAGACTACTACTACTACTACTACTACTTCTTCTTCTTGTCTCTCCTTCCTCCTTCCTCCTTCTTATTATTTTTCTTATTATTACTTCTATTCTTCTTATTATTACTATTATTTAGCTGATTGTATAGTCAGAAACTCTGCTTTACCTTGTATGTTGTACTATGTGATGGAAAAGTGCTGCTATTCCACATGCAGATACACTGAATTATTCATAAAAGTTGTATACATCTAACCACAGCTTGATGAATTACCTTCTGCTTTTTAAACAAGCTCAGCCCCTGTTCTCCCTATTTCTGTAAAGAACATAAGTTCCTAATTTAGGTAGTCTGAACCATTCCTGGGGTCAGGAGCCTAACTTTTTGGTTATTAGAGGAAGAGATATGAATATACTCCAAATCATTGATTAGTGCATCTTTACAACTCACTCTGAAGTACGAAAATATTGCTCTCAATTTCATTTAACTTTCTCATAGAGATAAAGACCTAGCTGTTTACTTGTTTGAAACTACTCAAGAGCTTTACTGCATATACAAAAGACCAGCCCTACCATTAAGGAACATTAATTCAGGGCTGTTCTTTAAGGATTAGCTACCATGACAAGGAAAACTACAACACAAAAGACATAATTTGCTTTAAAAACAAAAAAATCTGTGCCATGAATTTGCATAAATTCTCTCTATTAAATTCTAGGCTATTTGAAAGAAGTAAGAGTTTTCTATATTTATTTCCATCTGAAAATTTTTTTGTGATATTATGTCTTACTGAACTATTGGAAATATAATTTCAATAATTATGTCTCAGTGAAGAATGGGGAAGTATGGATCATCATTTTAATTTTATTATAAACGTACAGATATTTCTGAATTGGCATATACTTGAATCAGAATATCCTAAAAAAAAAAAAGATGAGATTGTTGCATAATTTTATTTTTCTCCTTAGGCTTTCATATGTTTTTATTGAAATTAAATTCCTTCTAACAGTGAAGGCATTTCAAGTGTTCTGAGAACATTTCACAGGAAATAGCATTTGAAGTAACCAAGAGAGATATTTAAATTATAAATATTAGGCTTGTAGGATGATCCTGAACTGTGTAAGCCAGCTGACTAAAGTAGTGGTGATAATATTGAAAACATAGGAAACAAGTAAGAATTTTTGTAGCACTGGTATGAATTGCTAATGCTGTATTTCTTTATTTTTTATTACTTTATTATGTTTTCCTTACTTGAATCTTTTCAGACATTCATGATCAGAACAGCAAGAAACCAGTTATGGTCTACATCCACGGTGGATCTTACATGGAGGGTACTGGCAATATGATTGATGGCAGCATTCTTGCAAGTTATGGAAATGTCATTGTCATCACTCTCAATTACAGGCTGGGGGTTTTAGGTAAGTGACTCTTCTTCATCTCCAACTACATAGAAATATTTTATTGATTAATCTATCTACTGATCAATCACAGATCCTTGAGCCAGTTTGTTTTTTAAAACAGAATATTGTTGCTGTTGGATAGTTTGTATTATATTCATCTTGAACTCTGTTAAATATTTTATAGAAACTGGGCTAAGCTACATGTCACCTTATTTTTGACAGCTGCCTTCCTTTAGACAAAAATGACTGGATATTTGTAATTATATTAGTGTTGGTTTATGTTGTATTTGTCAGTATATCATATTTCCTTCTGGCTCAGTGAATTAACAAGTTTTAAGAACTTGTATCTTTTTCTCATTAAGATCTTCTTGATTCAATGTTAAAAACAAAACAAACAAAAAAAAAACCAACAGTGAAAAATGAGGACTCTTCAGTTTCAAAATGGTTGGTAATGGCAGCAAGAGGGAAAATGTTACTCTTTATCTGGTTTTATTATTTTAGTGTGCAAATTGTTTTTTTAAGGCAGAAGATGTAGAAGTAATACAGACAAAACAGGCTATATACACTGATGGAATTAATGATGTGAGTAATCTGGAGTCAAGGAGCTTCAAAGAGCTGTGTAAAATTATCTTCCTAAATATAAGTAAAGTCGATAATCATGAATTATGTTATTGAGAGAAATTTATGCTTCTATTTTCCAAGCAGAACAAGAGCTGCATTTTCTTGACGTTATAAATATCCTTCTGACAGCATTAGATTTAATGACAAAATAACCTTAGATCCATGACAACAGACCAAAAATCTTTGGTGTCTTTTCTGTGATTCCAATTTCTGGATGCTTGCACGTACCAGGTTTTTCTCCAAATGAAGGTTTATTTATTGCAGTTCTACTTTTCCATAGAAAATTAAGTTAAAAATTTGCTTGTAATAGCAGGCATTAGAAATATTTTGTATCCTAATGAAAATTATACAATCTACATAGAACAGTATATAGACTGCTAGAATGATCATATTTCCAGCATTTTAGATGCACAAGGTAAAGAACAGTAATTTTTGATGTGGTTATTTTTATTTGTTTCTGGTTTGGGGTTTTGTTTGTTTGTTTTTATTTAGAGTGGCTTTTACAAATATTTTAAATCTTGTTTTTCTTGATAACAAACCTGATCTGTATTCTTGGCATGTACTATTTTGGAACGCAGGAAATTTCTTCTGCTGAGTTATCTCTTAATGTGATTAATGTGTTTTAACAATGTTGACATTGCTCATCAGAGTGCTGAGAATCTTTTCCTTGTCCGGGATTTTGACTCTTGTTTAAATAGAAAAACTCCACATTCTTTCTATAATAGAGTCAGATTTAAACCTAAATACAAAATATAAAAATATATTTCAGTGTATTTTGCATGCAATATTGGTAATTAGAAACAGTCCTCCCCCCCACCATTAAAAAAAAAAAAAAAAAAGAAAGTAAAAAGACTCTTAAAAAAGAGAGAGAGGGATTGTTGTTGTTTCAAATGAAGTGTATACCCAGGAACTTGATAATAGTTATTTATCTGTACAAAAGATTATATAATAGATCTCTTAAAGGGTTTTTTCTTGGTTTCTTAAAATGAAAATTGTTGAAAGATACAGACGACTATAAGTAGTTTAAAATATTGCATTGTCCAGCTGCCTTGCATTAATCTAAAGGAAAAAATGCAATATTTGCACAGATGAACGATTTTATGTATTTATATGTAAAACAAACAAAAAAAGACAGAATGCTATGCTTTTTTATTGTGGCATTTAGGAAACAAGGCACAATACAGAGGCATTCATATAAGAAACTGAAAAGTAATAACTGTGAGGATTTGAAATGGATTAGGAAAAATACAGTGTTATACTTGGCATTAAATACTTCTCAACAGTGGAAAATGTAACTTTTGAGACACAACAGAATTTATTATTTGTTATAGAAAGTCTGTGTTTGAGTTAGAAAACCAGGAGATATTCAGAATGTGCATTTAGCACTGAAAAAATCAGAGGAATTCTGCTTTATGAGGATATTTGTGTTTTTTTCTTCCTGGGTGAAATATATAAATTAATAAAAGTGATCCTTGAGAATGCATTAAGTTCTGCTTAGACACTGGAAGATATTAGGAGAATTTCACTTATTTTTGACTTGCTTAATAAGTAAAAAAGTGAAAGAGAAAACACATATTTCTTCAGGTAAACAAGCATATGGAAAACAAACATGATTATTCATGAAAATTTAAAAAGTGACATAATCATTATGACGCAAATTTAAAATTGATAATACTCATAGCCTTTTTTCCTAGTCTGAATTATCTTCTTTTTGAAAGGTATACTTATTTCTGTAAATCTGATCTATTTCCGTTGCATTTGATTTGTAACTTTGTACAAAAGACGATACATATAAACCTGATTTTAATGACAGAAATGTGTATTTCTATCACTATTATCGCATCCTGTGATGGAGGAATATGCATTGAATTGATCTCAATTATGAGTTACTGAAGACACGTTATATTTTTTTTTTTCCTCCTTCTTGAAAATTATCACTTGAATGGACCTGAATACTGGATGTTATTTTGCTAACCACAAATGTTAGTTCTGTTATTTTCCTTTCAGTCTATATTGTGTCATTAACTGCAGTGGATGGAAAATATGTTAGGACTATATTGATAATCACTCATTGATACTAGGCAGGCAAATCATAGAATCATAGAATGGTTTGGGTTTGAAGGGACCTGCCAAGATAATGCCATCCAACTCACCTGTCATGCGCAGGGACATCTTTCACTAGATCAAGTTGCTCAAAGCTCCATCCAACCTTACCTTAGACACTTCCAAGGATAGGGCATCCACAACTACTCTGGGAAACCTGTTCCAGTGTCTCACCACCCTCATAATAAACAATGTCTTCCTTCTATCCAACCTAAATCTGCCCTCTTTCAGTTTAAAACTGCTTCCCCTTGTCTTGTCACTGCAGGCCTTGGCAAAAAGTCTCTCTCCATCTCTTTTATCAGGCATGATTTGCCCTCAGTGAAGCCATGTTGGCTGTCCCTAATCCCCTTCCCGTCTTCCATATGTTTTGACATGCCCTCCAGGAGGATTTGTTCCATGATATTACTGTACATGGAGGTGAGGCTGACTGGTCAGTAGTTCCTAGAGTCCTCCTTATTACTGTTTTTAAAAATGAGTGTGATATTCCCTTTTCTTGAGTCACTGGAGACTTAATTTGACTGACATGACTTTTCATATATGATGGAAAGTGGCTCAGTGACTGCATCTGCCAATTCCTTCAGGACCTTGTCATGCATCTTGTTGCGTCCCATAGATTTGTGTATGTTCAGGTTCCTCATGTTGTCTCAAACCTGATCTTCTCTTACAATGAGAGGGACTTCATTCCTTCAGTCTCTGCCTTGATGTTCAGGGACTTGACAGATGTGTGAAGAGTAATTACCAGTGAAAACTGAGGGGAAAAAATGTTGAGATCCTCAGCCTTCTCCATGCTAGTTTTCATTAGTTCTCCTGTGTTATTTATTGGGGAGGTACATCTTCCTTTTGTGAGCAACGTAAATGTAGAAGCTCATCTTATCTTTCTTCCCATTCCAGCTATGTGTTAGCTTTCCTGATCCCATGCCTACACACTCAGGTAGCATCCCTATGCTCTTCCCAGGATACATGTCCCTGGTTGCATTGCCTGTGCCTTTTCTTCTTACACTTTAGTTTGACCAGTAGATCCTTACTGAGACAAACTGGTCTCCTGGCTTCTTTGCTCAGTTTCTTATAAGTGGGGATTGAGAGCTCTTGTGCTCTGAAACAAATGAAGCTTAACAAGCTGTCAGCTCTTTTCTGCTCCTGTATCCTTGAGGGCAGTTTCTCAGGAAGTCTCATCTACTAATTCCTTAAATAACTGAAAGTTTGCTCTCCTAAAATTCAGAGTCCTGACCCTACTCTTCACTTGGCCCATATCCCTCAAAATTATTACTTCTACCAGGGTATGGGCACTGCAGCCCAGGCTGGCACCAGTCTTGACCTCTTTTATTACTTCATCTGTGTTGTTAAGCAACAACTTCTCCTGCTTCTCCTCTGGTTGGGCTGTCTGTCACTTGGATTAAGAAATTACCCTTGATGAACCCCACAAGTCTCCTGAACTGCTTACAGCTTGCTGTGCTGCTCTCCCAGCAGATGTCAGGGTGATTGAAGCTCCCCAGCAGGATCAGATCCTGGGAACATGATGCTTTCTGCAGCTGAAGAACACTCCATTGACATTCTCCCTTTGGTCAGGCAGCCTGCCGTAAACACCAGCCACAAGGTTTCCTTTGTTGGTTTGGCCTTTAATTGTCACCCATAAGCTCTCACCCAGTTCATCATTGTTTTTCAAAGACAGCTTTATGTAGTCCATCATTTTTTTTATATAGAGGGTAACCTCTCTACCCCACCAGTTTATAGCCATAGATTGCAATACTTCCGTTACGTGATTCATCCCACCACATTTCAGTGACAGCAAATAGATCATAGCTTTCTAGCTGCACAGTAGCTTCCAGCTCCTTTTGTTTGTTATCATGCTGCATGCATTGGTATAAAGACATTTCAGTTGGGCTATCGACTGTGTCACCTTTTTAGAGGAAAAAGCCCTAATTCCTCTGGGGCATTTCATAGGTCTTTCCTTGTTGGTTCTTAATATATTAGCAGACTCTGGCTCTTCTGTGTTACCCAAAACTCCATTACTTTCCCCTGCTAAATCTAGTTTAAAGCTCACCTTGTAAGTCTGATCAGCTTGTTGGTGAAGAGGCTCTTGCCTCACTTGCTCACACAAATCCCATCAGCTCCCAAGAGACCTGGCTTCTCAAATGTGGATCCATGATCACAGAAGCCAAAACTTTGAGTATGGCACCAGCTAAACTGCCAGGCAAACACCTGTTCAATTTGCCTCCCTTTTCCTGCAGCCATTCCTGTGACTGGGAGGACAGAAGAAAATACCACCTGTCCTCCTGATCTTTTTAATATTGTTCTGAGGGGTATATAGGCTAAGTTGCCTTGTTGCAGTATCAATAGACCCTTCATGGAACAGTAGAAACACACAATACTCTGCAGGGTTCATCAGACCTGGAAGAATTTCAGAGGTGTCACTAATGCAAGCTCCTGGTAGGCAGCAAACATATATAGAAATATTATCTGGATGGCAAATGGATGTTTTGGCTCTCAGTAGCAAATCTCAAGTTCCTAATACCTTATGTGCTTTGCTGGTGGCAGTGGTTCCAATACAGGTGGGTGGCTGGATTGAATTTACGTGGTTGGCCTTTCCTGGATCCTGTCTGTTACTCACATACTCTTCATTCTACAACCACAGAACATCATATATGTTATGTAGGAGCATTTAAGGGGTTGGGAAATGTTCTTCTTCCACCCTCAGCGGAGACAAGGGCCCAGTCTTCTTCATCTTCTGAGTTACTTGTATCAGACAGCTGAAGGTTGGATTCAGGCTTATCTTCCCTTTGCAGAGCCTCAAGGCAGGGCTATTGCTCAGGCTTGGACAGTGCAAAAAATACCATGTATCGATCTTCTGCTCACGTTCCTGGATACTGTGTTGCCTGTTGAGCTCCTTGGTAATAGCTAGTTGTTTGACATCTACCACTGCTTTCAGCTGCTAGGAGGTTTTCCAGATACTGGAACTCCATGCAGCCTCAGGTATTGACAACTCTTTCAGTCCTTGGGAGGTGTGTTTGGGTGAGGATGTCAGCAGAGATAGGCTATAGTGCTTCCATTCAGGTCTCAGCCACAGTCTTGCAGATGTGGTAGGTGGACACCTCTTTTAGCAGGTCACAGTCTCCTTATAGTTCTCAGAAAAAATAGCCCACTTAGAAAATTGTTTTGAAAGACAATGTTCTTCTAATTCCCTGGAGACACCAAGCTCTTGGGTAGGCTTGCACAGCCATCAGCTAGCTAGGGCTGCAGCCTAAGCCTGTGGGTGAGCCAAGCAGGCAGCAGCCTAATCACCGGGAGAGCTGGCAGCACTTTGTGTGTGCCTTGCCACGTGAACTGCCACACAGGCTGGTGACACCATTCCCAAACGACTCTGTCCCTGTTTGTGCAGTCTGTTAACAGTGCTCCCTGTGGCTGGTGTTCCCCAGGGGCTGGTTATATGCGACTTCCTGTGGTTTGAACAGGTCACGGGGACAGTTGGAACCATCCTACTCTTGCCCATCGTTCTCATAAGATCTATCTCCTGCTGGCTGGTATCTTGACCACCAGCAGCCTGAGAGTGCTGGGGGCCCAGAAACTCCCTTAGAC
The DNA here is from genome assembly GCF_036013475.1 of Columba livia. Lineage (NCBI taxonomy): Eukaryota > Metazoa > Chordata > Aves > Columbiformes > Columbidae > Columba > Columba livia. Next base: position 115,120,032 of record NC_088602.1, read on the forward strand.
ACCCCCCAGGGACCTTGCAAGCCTTGCACTACTCTCAGCAGGTGGCAACTGCTGCTGTTAGTATCAGCTTCCTGAGGTTTCAACTGCAGGATCAAATCCCTTTTTGAGATCCTGGGAACAAATTGATAACAATTATTACATAAGTTTAAGAAAGCCTGGATTTTGGAAATGCATCTTCATAGATGAGGGAAAATTAAAATTTTTAGGGACCACTTAATTTACCTGACTATCCTTCACTGAGTTTAGCCCCAAGAAACATCTGTACAGCCATGGAATATATGACAAGGTAATAGAATACAGACTAAATGGATTTCTTTTACTACCTTCTGATATAATATAAATTTAATTATATTTAATGGAATTGGTGATCATCCTATAACTTAGTAAAAGTCTTATGATTTGAAAAGACCTGATTTTAACACACAACACTGTACCCTTTAAATTTTAAAACCAGTTTTAGCAGTAGCTGTAAAGACAAGGTTTCTCCATATTTTATAGAAGGAAGTCTAGTTGCCTGTTGGCTATAATGGAGATACTGAAACTTCTAGAATCAAGTTAACCAGAAAGCAGGCTTCCCAGACAGAAAAAAGGTTTTACTTGTGGTAGATGTAACATGATGACACTCAGGGCTATAAAAGAGCTTATCGGAATGATAAAATCAAATGTCTTCATCTCTATCTTTCCATCTTGCATTTAGCTAAAATATAAGCCTTTACATTGTGCACTAAACAATATTTATTTGTAAGTCCAGAAAACAAAAGAACCACATTTCCTCTGTCTCAGAGGACTGCAGAGCTGCTTGGGAACAAGTCTTTCATCTCTCTCTGTGTTCAAGTAGCACTATGGCAAAACAGCAGACAGTTGGGTCCAAAACTTTCCAACCTTTTAATTATCCCTTTCTATCCTTTGAATAAAAATACTTCTGGAAATATTTTTCTTGAGTTTGCTAGACTATCAAGTATACATGCAGCAATAACAGGGGTTGTTGATGTTATTTAGAAGGCCATATTTTGTTTTTGAGTATAAGTTTACGTTTATCAAAGTATATTACCTGGACAGGATCTTTTTGAGAAAATAAAATAGAAAGAATTAGCTTCTCCTTTTACTAACTGTAGTGGGCCCTATTCAAAGTGGAGTTCTGCGGTGCTGTGTTTAATTTCTTGTGCACTTTAGGGCTTGAGAGGATCCTGCCTCTGCCCAGCTCAGCAGTTTTGATACTTACCCATATCCCACCACAGTGATGACTGAAGACACTGCTGGAGCTGGAGGAAATTGCTAACTTGTTCCAGTGCAAGGCAATGCTTCTGTATCTTCATAAATTCAATGCTGTAACACACAGAAGTACCAAATCCTGCTGTCTCCCACCTCCACCCTGTGCTTTGGCACTGTGCAGGATGATAAGTTTAAATTATTCAACAGTTGAGTTGAATTTTCAGAATTCCCAAACTAGTTAGTGAAATATTTAACTGAGATAATGGAAATTTAGCTGAGTGGGGGAGTAGGCAAAATAGATATCCTAATTCAAAGAATGTTCTGTTATTACAGAAAATAGGATGGTATGAACAACCTGATTTACTCCATCTAGATACTACTTAATTCCTCTTCATTATCTTCATTCTTAGACTTCGTGGATATGCTTTAAGAAGTAACACCTTTCCAACCTAATTATAAACACTATTTTAGTACCTTTTAGTGCCTTTTTCAAGTTCATATTGGCAGGAATAAAAAACAGAAGAGGAATTTATGATTATGACTTTTTTTCAGTGACACGACCTGAACTGGTGAGACTTCAATATGCTATATCCCTCTTTAGCTTGTGTAACAGTAAAAATTAAATCTGAAAAATCACCCCCTGCAAAAACACCAAACTAAACCAAAACAAGCCAAAACCAACACCACAAAACAAACAAACAAAAAACCAAAACAAAACATAAGAAAAAAACACAACACAAAAAACATACAAGAGCCAAAACCACAATTTTTTAACGTGATTAAATTCAGTCATGGTGTTATACAATTAGAAGAAAAAAATCTTAACCAAGCTTAAAAAACGTTATCATATTCAGATCTAAACTTGGTATTCTTCTGTGAGGCATTAAAGGCAAAACCTGATTAAGTCTAGAAATATAAATCAGGTATTTTGGAAGCATCTACTGCAGTAAATGAGACACAGTCAGAGTTCAAAATTGACTTAATGTTTCCAAGACTACTTGAAATTTAACGTTTTCTTCCTCTTAGAGTTCCGAATCATGCAGATAAGGGTAGTCTATCTCTTATCTATCTCCCTTTTTGTTAATAAGCATCCATTTTAAGTACTCTATCTGAAAAGGCAGGACTTCATTTTATTAGAAATTCTATCCACATGCAATTACAGCTCTCTGTAAGCTATCATATTAGGCAGTGTAATATAAATCAGAGTTCAGTATACAAGGAGGCTCAGTACTTCTGCAAGTTACTGAGAGCCTTAATTTACTTCACTGAGTGCTTGGTTTGCAAGTTAAAGCATCAATGCAGAGATGTTTTGACTGACCGCTTTAGATTCCTTCCAACTGAACTATATTATCTCCTCTCCTATCCCGCAGAATTCATGAGCCAGATTCTTTCATATTGGCAGTGTGCAATAGTCTACAGTGCATCAAATTTTATGTTCACTGGTGTAATTGCTGTACAGAATGACTATTTTAAATTCAGACATGGAGATATCTGTTCCCTTTGTGTCTCCAGTGGTGTGATTCCACTAGTACAGGAAATTTAAAGATGATCTCTTGGTAGAAAAGGCCAGAGGTAGATTAGTACACATGGGAATGACCCAGAAGCTTGAGTGCTCTAAGTGAACCACAGTTTCATGCTTACACAAGAAAGAAGGTTTATTTAAGCTTAATTTAGCTCGTAGAGACTGTTTGCATTGCTGGAGCCAATGCAAACTTCATTACATTGCCTCACCTATGTCTCTAAGCTTCTGCTTCAGTGGAACTCCTAAATTCCCAGCAAAGATACAGAAGTATTATTTCCATTGCTATCAACACATTTTTGTAGACATGAGGTTTATGATATTTGTTAATGATTTTTTTTTGTAAATCTCATCTTCTTCTCTTTTTTTAGATCTGTTAAGTTACAGAAACTGTATTTGTGCAAGTGCAGCTGATAAACTCCATCCATATTCCATTGTTTTTGAACTGTCATCTCACCACAATTTCTGTTTCAAATATCAGAAGCAACAAGTATATAAGTTACAGTGTCCTCAGAAGCTACGTGTACATTCTTAGCATTTTAAACATTAGATATGTTCCTTTCGTAGAGTCATCACACAATACCACTGTGACTGTGTTTTACAATCACAAATGCACTTAAGTTTGTTCTGCTCTCGTATGGCTTACTTCTATAGCATGTGAACTCCTAACAAGCTTAGATAACTTCTATATTCTCTAGTCAGGGCCAAGTATGGACATTTCAAAAACTAGAATTTAGCAAGAACCTTTTGCTAGAGACTTCTTCTTACCTAAATGCTACAAAATCAGTTTCCTCCTGGATTGATGGATTGGCCCAGCTGACTAAGCTACTAAAGCATGCTCTCAGAAAGTAGTTTTCATTACAACCTATATAATTGAACAGAACAAAAAGCTACAAGACAATGTAAGAGAAGTGAAAAAGATACAATTTTAGATAATTCACTGAGTTTTTGTAATTCACTGAGCAATCGGATGCTTGTCCATAATTCTGAGCATAATTACTTTAAGAACATTTCCTATTAATGAAGATTTGTATGATATTATTTTAAAAAGTTTGTCCCTACCCTGTCTTAAAGAATTAGAGATTTGGTGTTTGAAATTATATACTAATCCTGCTGTTTGGGAAGTGCAAGAAGAGTGATCTGACCTGAAAAACATCTTCAGAAATTATGAGGAATTTTTTGTATGTATGTACAAATATGGAAAGAGTACCTGAAATTTAGATGGACAACAGTGAGGACTTCTATATCTTTATAGTAAATATTTGAAGGAAAGCCAATCAAATGTTGAGACTTCAAAAAAAAACAATCCAATCCCATACATTAGCTACTTACGAAGGAAGAATGAAATGCACAAAATGCTACATGTATCGACAAAAGCATGTTTTGAGTTTTCAAAATGAGATAAAGTCATGTAGAGTCTTACAAACTACAGAGCTACATTTAAAACATTCTATGAAGTTGCCTGTGCAAATAATCTACAGTGAAAATATTAAATATGTTTGTATAGTAAATGTAAGTTGTTCAAATATCTATAATTAAATTGAAACTCACAAACATTTAGGCACACTTTTGTGAGGTATATTTTTATGTAATTGAAAGCTTACTGATAAGATTTCTGAACAGGATAATATATATGTAAGTGAAATTTTGTCACATTGACTGATGGTCAAGATTTTGTTTTCATGAATTATTTTAGTATTAAGGTGGAATTTTTTATATAATCCATATAAATTTTATGGATATTCCATAGTTAATCAGTTTACACAAAAGACTTGTGTTTGTAAAATGTAAAGGGACACTTTTTCTGAATCTTACATAAACGTTTAACCTGTATTGCCTATTTTTTTCCTTTTATATTTTGAATTTCTAACATCATTATTGATACTCTAAAATAATTATATTTATCAGTGACGTACTGGCACTAAATGTTAATATGCTATGACGTTCTAGTCTACTTAGTTTACATTTTCTAGTATTGCATACATGTGGAACCACTACAATCATCACTTGAACATTTCTGGCAACATGAATTTAAGTGTGTCTATATCTAGATTAATTTAAAACAGTATTATGAGTTGAAATGTGACTATGAAAATATGACCATTTTTTCATAGTATATATTAATTTAGTTATTAACTCAGTATTTCCTTTTTTTTTTTCTCTGTAATAACAATGACAAGTAAGAATTTTCTGAAGTGACATTTATTTTTTACGTATGCTTTTAGATTATTCATCTATATTTTGCTGTGAATTCCTAATTCCTTGAAACTGAGTGGTTTTATCCTTATTTATGTATTAGTCATCCCGTACTAGTAATATGCCACTTAAAAAAGATTTTTAAGAAAAAAAAACAGGAATCAGTATTTCAGAATATGCAAACAGGCAATAGTGAAAATTTATACTTTAAAAATAGCAAGTCTTGACCATATTAGTTTTTTTTTTTTTTTTTTTTTTTTTTAATTGGACTGGAACTGTATTTAACTGTCTTTTTGATTCACTAGTACTAGGTGAAGATCAAAGTTAGAGTCAAATTCCATCCTCACATATACATATAAAGCAGGCTGAGTGCATTAAAAGCTTGAAGTATAGCCTGGCACCTGTTGTTCATTTTTTGCATTTAACTTGTGGATTTTATATTATTATTATAAATTTCAAAAATTAACTCAATGACAGTGGTAACCTGGAATGAACCTGGAAGTATTGCCTTACTATCTTTTTCTTTATTGGTGATAAAAGAAGTGTAATATGCTCATTGAAATAACCTGAAATTAAGCAACTGCCACTATAAAATGACGGTTGGCAAAAAAAAAAAAAAAAGGCTATTTTAAAGTTCAAGTGGAGTTCAAATTTATTTCAACAAGTGTATAGTACATACTGATACAGGAAAAAAAACCACACAACTCTTACTATAAAACCTTACATTTGATCTTGGTTATTGGCAAATCTATTTAGACCTGGAGTTACAGTTGTTCTTCTCAAAACTACAGAATTTCAGTATAAATTCTAAGGAAAGAAAATGCCAGTTACTGGTTGTGCATGCTTCCAAGGATGTGCTGGCCTGCTCTGCAGTTTCTCTCAAAAATTAATCTTGAAGAAATTAATGACTGAATAAATTATCCTGTTGTTGTTTAGTTTTTGTTTTTTTTTTTTTTTTTTTCTTTCATAACTATCCAAGTTCATGATGGCCAGTAGCCAGTTGTGCAAGACAATTTCTGGCAAGTGCTTGGAATTTACTGACCAGACTGTTCTTTTTCATCCCTATGCAGCTAATATTCCTTTTTGCAGGAGTTGATCTAGTTAAAGTTTGCAGTTTTGGGAACTCTAAAAGAGGTTGGAAGCCACAAAACAACACATGTTAGAGCACATATCATAAGGCGTATAGAGCTGAGCTTGTATTTGGAAGCAACAAGTTGCTCATAGCAACTTGCATGAAATCACATTTCCAGCTACATTTTGTAAAGCTTACTGGCAGCTGTCAAGTTTCTTCATAAGGCTTTTACAGAAATCAGATACTACTTAGGTTTGCTTGGTATTTTCACTTGCCTATACCTTGTGAACAGTGATAAAAACTCTTGACTTCTTATTTTATAAGAAGCCACCAACATGATAGTCTTTTTTTTAACAGAGTTTTGTACAGTTCCCTCAAAAGCATACATGCATGCTTTTAATACTACTACAAAGATTCTTACCAGCTAAAAGAAATACATGTTAAATCTTAAATTTTGTATGAAATCCTCTATAATTGCAGGAAGTTGCAATATTTTATGCAAAAATTAGAAGGAAAAAAATGTAAAGTGTAACTCAGTCTAACCATCCCTTGGGAATGAGCCTGATAACAAAAGCAGAATGGCAAACGTGTGTGTAAGGTAGCTGGTAACATCAATATGCTGCTCATGAGGATGTAGGGGAGCACTGTGCAATGGTTTGTAAAGTTAAAGTTGTGTGATTGCACCAAACAATTAGATGTACTCTTGGAAGGATAGCACAAAACAAATGAACTTTTTCCTGAATTATTTCAGACCTTCATGTCATTCCTTGCAGTCACAGATTGACTGACAAGGAAGGATCAGAATATGTTTACTGCTTTACAACAGCCTGTATCAAGGCTTAGGTCTGTTGTACTAGCTGCTATATGATTAAACAGTATATAGAGCTAAAGATAAACTCCCTGTATGATCTTGGGGCTTCCATTTCAGAACAGACAATGAATTTTTTTCTTTAATAACTCCAAATGCCTGTATAAGGTTTCTGAGAATATTGAATGAATAATGCTTTTCCTGGTGATGAAAGTTAAGTGAGTTCTTCAATAGATATGTGCAGGTAATGGTTAGCAGCTGAGACAGGCCATCAATTTTCATCTTTTCATTTCTGCTTTCTAATTGAAAATTATGACTTCCATTTAGGGAATCAAAATAATGTGTTCTTTTGGCATTCATAACTGCCAGGTCTCCTGCAATAGCACTGCTTCATTTAGAGCTTATTTCAATTAGGAAAATGTATAGCAAGGAGAGACATAATAAAATTACTGTTGGAAAAGAGGGAAGGCTTATAACAGGGAAAAAATGGTTTCAGAATTTTCCATTTTTATTTTTTTCTCTATTTTCCACACCATCTGTGATTGTATTCTATATTTTGCCTAAAACTAAGTACCCTCTGGCATCTGGGAAAGGGTATAATAAATGCTTATACTTTAGCAGAATTGATGAGAAGAGAATAAAACCAGAAGGAACATAGGTATCTTCACTGATATAATGTTAATTTGCAGAAAATCAGATCTTTGACATTGAAAAAAAAGGTCGTAGGTAGGCGCTGGGTAGAGACTCGAACTCTTGTGGGTTACTCTGAGCAGTATTTATTGTAGAAGATTCACAGGAACAGCAGCGTTGGGTCACCTCCTCAGAGAGTGACAATCATACAGCGGTATAACTAGTCATTATATAGGGTTCTAACAGGTATTATGCAACTAAACAAAATCTATCACTGTCTATCACTGTCGATATCTATTACTGTCGATATCCTCAGGTTCCTTCTGTTCCAGTGGTCTGCAGGTTCCACTTCTTCTTTCTTGGCAAGTACAGAACGACAGGTCATCGGGTCGCACGGCTGGCTTCTTTTGAAGTTCCACCTGTCTCATTTGTTATCCATAGTTCACCAGTCTAGCATAGAAATCAGCAACCCTAAGAATAGCATTTATCAATGTCTTAACTAAGGGTACAAAGCAAGCATAAGGTAACCACGCTCGTGGTTCTGGGTAAGGACTGTACAGGGGACAAGCTGAGACTTTCAGCTTCAGCAGCACAGCCTATAACACTGATATAGGCCTAAAATCCTAATTTCCTATTTTCCTACAACAGACATCTAAAGAAAATCAGAAGTAATTTCTCTAAGTATGCTGCATAATTCTTTGTTTTCGTTTCTGCTAGAAATGTTAAACCATTGTTTAACATTTATTCAAGTATGTGACTGTGTTTTTGAAACAATATAATAAGTATGTTTTTTCATATTTCATTTGTGTTCCTTATCTAACAAATATTGTCTGATTGTAAATGAATTTGAATAACCAGTAGCTGCCTAACTCCCTCATGTCTCTGTTGTAATCTCATCCATAACTGAGTTTCTATCAAAATGTATTTCGAATCAGTTGAAAGGTACCAAATAATACATTGATTTACACAAAAGATTGTCAAGCTCACAACCAGTACCAGATTGAGACAAATTAATCATGACAAAAATTTCATGCCCCTATGATTGCAATGGGAATGTGTTTGTCCTGGAAACAAATAATCAATGAAACTTTTGTTCTGTTGAGAATCTTTTATGGAGAAATATCACTAAAGCTTTATGCCTTTGTTATAGGTGACTTAGTTACTGTAAACTTTTATGAGATTTGATTATGAAATTTCTAATCTTCTGTGTGATTTTTCTTTTACCAAAGAAATACCATCAGAATTACTCTTTCTTGGACAGAGAGGAAAAATCCCCAAACCAACCAAACAACCAAAAACCCCCACACTCTCTACTTATTTTTATTTTACTGTGGGAAATAGAAAAAATCAAACACATTCTGCCATAGACTCTCAATTGTTTTTCCTCAGGGACTTGGATTAGTCCTTGATAAAAATATGAAGAATTCAGTTCTGAATATCCTTGAATAGATGGTAGCTTACAGATGTTATGCTCCCAAAACAGAAGAGAGAACAAGCTATGACTCATAAGGTCCTAATTTCATATCTGCTTTTCCCTTGCTCTTAGGAGGAATTACATTGCTTCATTTGATGACTTCTCAAAGAAGCAGAAGATTTCTCTTTTCTTGTAACCTGGATTACAGGTTGATAAGTGGGACAAACCTGTTTGTTCGCAGTAGTAGAGTGATGGGAGGATAATTGCTTTTCTCCATAAAACCATAACCGGGATCTGTGAATCTGATTATCCAATTTACATCATGAAGTCTCTGGGGAAGGAACCATCTTTCTGATGGCGGGTTTATTCAACACAACAACTGTTCTTTCTGTGACTGCAGCTCCCAGCTGTTAAAGACGCAGAAATTATTAAAGTACAAAGAAAAAAGGACTTCTGTGGTGGTGTGTATGAGACTAAGAGCTATCAGAGCATCATCAGTCAGATTTGTACCATCAGATAGAGGGACTTCTGAATGGTGTGGCTCTCACGCCTCATAATGAAGGTACAATACAGCTTCCAGTTTACCATCTGCCTGCTCAGAGGTCACGACTGTTTGCATCTTGTGTAGATGTACATGGTCTCTATGATGCCAGGCTCACAATTTTTTTCTTTCATTTGCAAAAGGTAAAAGGGAAAGCTATTTTAATCATACATGGAAGCTTCTGCTGCTTGTCAGAAGTGCAGAGTTTAAATTCCTTGATTGTCCTATCAGGAAAGAAAAACTGGACCATTGTGAATATATGGACTCTCATAGGATAGGATAGGATAGGATAGGATAGGATAGGATAGGATAGGATAGGATAGGATAGGATAATTTTGGCTGGAAGGGACCTACAATGATCATCCAGTCCAACTGCCTGACCACAGAATCACAGAATGTTAGGGTTTGGAGGGGACCTTGAAAGATCCAGTCCAGTCCCCCTGCTGGAGCAGGAACACCTAGATGAGGTTACACAATTTGAGGCTGACTAAAGGTTAAAATGTGTTGTTAAGGGCATTGTCAAAATACCTCTTAAACACAGGCTTGAGGCATCGACCACCTCTCAATAAGTAGCTTCTTCCTAGAAACTCCCTTGGTGCAACTTTGAGCCATTCCCACATGTTCTACCACTGGATCCCAGGGCCAAGAGCTCAGTACTTCCCTCTCCGTTTCCCCTCCTCAGGAAGCTGCAGAGCCATGAGGTCACCCCTCAGCCTCCTTTTCTCCAAACAAGACAAGTCCAAAGTTCTCAGCTGATCCTCACAGGACATTCCTTCCAGCCCTTTCAGTAGCTTTGTTGTCCTCCCCTGAATGCATTCAAGGACTTTCACATCCTTCTAAAATGATGAGGTCCAGAACTGCTGACAGTGCTCAAGGTGAGGCTGCACCAATGCTAAAAGCAGTGAGATGATCACCTCTTTTGACCAGCTGGTTATGTTGTGTTTGATGCACCCCAGGACACAATTTGTCCTCCTGGCTGCCAGGGCACACTGCTGACCCTCACTGAGCTACTGTCAACCAGCACTCCCAGATCCAGCCACTCCTCTCACAGTTTATTATTGTGATTTTTTTCCTGTGATTTTAGTCAAGGTTTAGTTGAAATGCAAGCTAATTTTACTGACATCTTTATAGTGCTTACTGAAGCCAGCTAGCCATGCCTGTGCCTGATGAAAATCAAACCTAGCTAGCCTTCTACTTTTCTATGAGTGTTCCTGATTTCTTTTATGTCTTAGTCCTCTTTATGAAGTTATTTAATAAAAACCTATCTTCATAAGGAATATTCTTCTTAGAACTTAATAGTTTCTCACCCCTTATGACCTTCATAGAGGTACGTACATGGACAACATTTATGAGAAAATATTCTAGAGATTTACTTCAAATATAGTCTTCTAAAAGAGAGCATTTATAGAGAAGAAAAAATCCATTGTATATGCCTACTAAAATAATACAGAGCTTGAATTAATAATTCTTTTTCATAACTGCATTCAATATATTCAGTAACCTGTGGGACAAATTTGTCTCACATTCATGATGAAATCCTCCTGCTGTTTAAATCAACAGGACCTTTCCTTTAAGTTATTCAGTTTTCACCTTGAGATTGTGTTCTTAAAGGCAACGTCTTCTCTTGCTTCAGAGGAGGTCTTCCTTTCATTTTTAATAATTTCACTGTCATTTGCAAAAATACTAAGAAGCAAATCACTCAGACAAAGAAGTATCTCAGTCTAGTAATCAGTTACCTATATATTAATAGCTGGCTCATCAAGGGCAAATGGCCTGCATCTTGGTGTCTGTCAAAAGATTGTACCTAAAATAATATATTAAAATTTTTTTTTTCCCTTTTCCTTAAGGTAGTACTCAGTGTGCATGACTTTGATATACCCTACCTAAGGGAAATTAAATTGATGTCTTAGGGAAATAGTATATATAGAGATAGTGCATTAGAAATTCTAACATATCATCTATGCAAATTTTTGCTTATAAGAGGAAGTGAGTAGAAGACAGGATCAGAAAAATAATAACGTTGAACAGATAGTAGCATAGTTAATATGTACACAATATAATATATTTTACTTAGGAAACAACTGAGCATCTTGCCTTTATTGGTAAAATGAAACACACTTACTGTTGTTTACAGGAAAAGCAAGACTGCATAAAAAAATTCTGAGCAGGGACTTTGGTCAGTCTCACTGATCACTACCACATGGCATTGGTTAATGAATAATTGAAGCAAGCTGGTCCAGCAGAAAGTTCGTCTACTCAGGAATATGATAACAGAAGTTAGACTCTATTTAGCTTGCTGGTAAGCAGGTGTGATTTCTTTTGTTTAATTTGTAAGGACAACTGCAGGATCAGCTTGAACCATGCCATTATTCAAAGAACTATACCCAATTAAGTGTTCTCTAAGTTTCTACTCTAAATAACTGTTGTCCATGTTTCATGTTTTATTTTTCCTTGATGCTTCCCAGAAATGGAATAATGAATCAAAAGTAGTTGAAAATGATGACATCCTACAAGTGGCAAGGCTGACCTGAAGATGTTAAACAAATTTGATTAAGTTGCCTGTAAGAAACTACTTGTAATTTAGCAAGCGGAACATTTGAAAAATCTTACAAAATATTAAAAATTATATTGGTTTAAGGTATGGGGGGGTGTGTTGTCTGTGTAACTTGAATCCCTTCCTGTCTAGGCATGCAAGACAATAGTCTAGAATATTTGCAAAATATATGGGAGATGTACTGGAAGGACTATCAGAACTTGTCTTGAAAAAAAATATATCGTATCAGGGAAGCAGTGCTTGCAGATAAAAATTACTTTTTAGTTTTCTTGAATGCCTTATGAGCTACCATTTAGGGGATAACCAAGAATTCTGAACGTTAGGTACTCCGGAAGATGTCAGATATTTACTTCTATTGCTTTACAGTGATTGTGAGGTGGAAGTTTATTAACTAGCTTCCAATAGAATTTACTCCTCAAGTCCAAAAAAAAAAAAAAATCATTTAAACAGGTTTGTTTAAGCCAAACTGTGAACTTTGTACATCAGTCAGGAGACTAGGAATCAGGGCACATCATCTTAGATAAAAACATTCATTCACTGAGCTTCCTCACAGAAAAAAATATATATATAAAAATATATATACATATATATATATGTTGGAAGTAAGCAGAAGTAGTGAGAACATAGCAAAAGACAATAACTTCATAGGGACATTCAGAGGATCAATGGTGAACACAAGAATACAAGTCCAATTCTTTGAATCCTAGGCTAGTACATTCAGTAATAAGCAATTACTATTTTGAAATGGCCGTCATTGAAATCTTCAGTATTGTCAACACTTCAGGTATGGACAGAGTTAATTCCATGAAAAAAAGAAAAAGTTATTTCAGTATGTTTATTTACTTTTACTAAAAGGATGCTTAGGTGACCTTTCTGCCATATGGGAATGTTTAATTCAACAGGAATCTAGTTCAAGAGGATTTTATTTTTTGTTAAGAAAATAAACTTTTTATCTGCCTTCCTTCCTTGAATAAAAAATGAAGTATTTGCTTGAACCTACTCAGTTTATTTTTCAAAGTGTTATACAAAATCAATAACAACCCTGTAATTATTGCCATACTTTGAAATAATAAGTCTTAATGACTTTAAACAATCATACATTTTTAAATTAAGATAATCCACAGTTTTGGAAAAAATGCAGGTGTGACTGTTATATAGTTTCTTAATAAATATCCTCTAATATATAAAGAGAACATTGCTTCTGGAAAATATGGCCTGCTTAAAACCCAGCATTTGTTATATCTTTTCCGGGCCCAAGTTGTAACGTCTTTTACAATTTTACCTGGCAGAATAGGATAATGTTGCCAAGCACAGTGCATCATTTGCAGATACAGTGATTATTAAAATATTGGCCTTTTAAAATATGACGATGTTAACAGCCAGGCTAACAAAGTAGTGAAGAAACTGTTGACTGGAATGTTAATTTCTTCCTATACATCTTTTACACTTTTTTTTTCTTTTTTTTTTTTTTTTCCCAGTTTTACACAGTTCCCTAATTTTGGCTACAGTCAAAATAAGGTCAAACATTTCTAATAGCAGCTGTTACAAGAAATTTCTTCTTACATGGACATTTCCCTCAGGCACGGACTCTTTCTGTGCCCTATGAAATAGATTTCCTTATTAAAGTAATAATTAAAATACTGAAGCATCTGGCACTAGTACTGAAGATAATAATTTCTTATATTGTAATGCTAAGAAACTACTGAATGCCCACAAGCAGGCCCTATTTTGAATCAACCAAAAATATGAGTACTCAAGGAACATCTTTAACACTATTTACTGTTTAGCTTAGGGAAAAAAAAATAAAAAAAAAAATCTGGTTCCCGCACCCTGAAGTGTAAGAGTGAGATCTTGTATAAAGTCCTGACTCCTGATTATTGATTCTTCCAACATACAGTAATTGCTCTGTTATTTTGTATTTTATTTTTTGTTATATTCAGCTTAAATTAACATTTGTAGCATGGTCATGGTTTTGTCTGAGAATTTCAGACCATGCAAACTGATTGCTGATTTTTAAACCCCTGTAACAGTCTTTGAACACTGTATTTTTCCTGCTTCCATTTCTCTTTTAGTGATAGATTGGGACACTGGATGGTTATCTGGGAAGATTTGCTTCTAAGTGTATAAATGAGTAAATCAAAGGCAAAGTTCCTTCCTTTAACCTGTTTTAGCAAAAATGCCACTGTGAGCTGAGAGAAAGTATTTCACGAATCTGATTTAAACCCATTTCTGCAAATGGTATTTGTACATTTGTGCAAACTCGTCCATTCCACCTATGGTCACATAAGCATTAGAGCTGGAATAAGCAAGAGAACAGGAATATGAACTGGTGTATTGCAGCCTGAAGTTTAAAACAGTCATGAAAGTAGTTGATCAGAGTTCCATTCTCAGTTGTTTTCAATACCATAAATATAAATTCACAATATCTCTAAAAATAGTGATAACTGGATCGGAAACTGTGCAACCCGGGTTTGTGAAATGGTAGCCCTTTGATAGAGAACTGAGCTGAAATGTCTTCATCAGACTCTTTTATCATCTGCTCTTCTATCTATCTCTTTTTCTGAAAGATACTGCTTTAACTTTACCAGACTCCTTGCAGTGCTCCCTGGCTTCTCATGGTGATAAGTGGGTTATACATAACATCTCTGAAAATATGATTACTCAAATGCAATCAAGGTGATTATGAATGTAAAGCTTGTAAAAAATGAAAAGTCTGTAGACTTGACCATGCCTTGGTCTATTTTTTGTTGTGTGTAATGTTTTCTGAATAGTACTCAGACCCTGTATTGTAAAATGATGGGTATACCAGTTGCAATGAAAAAAAAGAAAATTAAATTTAAAAAGCCTTTCTGTTTCAGGACACTGATATTTTTATTCTTTAAGTCTACTCCATGTATTCTAATGCAGTAATCTTTGGCCCATTGATGCAGGGACATAAAACATCATATTTCCTTAAGCTGACTGCTTTCATGTGTTCCTCTTATTTATACTGTGTATCTTTGTTCATCCTAGTAACCTAGGAATCACATTCAAATCCTCTTAGAGCTGACTCTTTTTCATATATATGAGCATCAGACATTTCTTCCACACTGCCTAAGGATGATAGGGCTGAAGGTTACCTTTGACATGGTTTCAAGGTCTGATTGCACATTGTGCCGTAATAGTTTTCTGAAGCATGCTGTGTATTTTGCATGTGGACTGCCTGGACAGTTATGTTCAAGGGGATGACTAAAAAAAGAAAAATTAAAAATCAAGAGGGAAAGAGCAAAACTGGATGCCAAGAGCAGAAAAAAATACTCAGATGCCAGGTAAAAGACAGATACAATCGAATTAGAACTAGATAATTATCCTGTTGAATTCAGGCTAGATTTGGTGATGAAGCTTAAGACAAAAGGGCCTCCAATTGTTAGAGTAGTTATTAAGTATTTATGTATTTTTAAACTCATTGTTTTAATATCATACCCTTTTAGTTACTGTGCAGATTGCCTCCCACTGCATTTTTTGTAACTAATTGTCTAGAGCTTCAGTGTTTTTATATAACAGAGGCCGAGCAGCAAGAATGACTGAGTGAATGCTGCAAGTGTACACTGAAGGGAAGGCTTATCATCTGTGGCTATCACTAAGCTGGATATGGCTTGCCTAGCAAAAGCCCTGGTGGCGTGGTTGACAGGCTCATGTATTTAGCAAATAGTCTGATCTGGAAAATCTGACTTGAGCCAAGAGCAAAGAACTAATTAAAAAGACATAAATACTATTTACTTTCAAAACATCTTTGTTAAGGGAAGACATAAATACATAACAGCACATTATGCATGCGTCTATTTTCATCTGTATTCATCTGTCATGCCTGTACAAGTGCTCAAGTATGTTTAAGAACTTTGCTTATTTCTCATATTCTAATTACAATGTGTTATAAATTGTAATTATCTTTTTCTTTACATTAACTGTTTTGAAGTCCTCTAAAAATTTCCTAGATAAGGATTTGTGATAGTGGAAATCTAGGTTTAATGTAAGTAAGTTCTAGGCTTTGCATGAATGTTGAAAATTGAACAGGTGTAGTATTTTTATATATACTTCTCAGAAGTAATATTTTGTTTTCTCAAGTGATTCTAATTCTCATCTACCCAATATTGGGCTGAAATTTCATTGCTCTCTCTGCCAATCTTCCACCAAGAGGCAGGCATATAACTATTTACAAATGCCGTGATCATGATTGTGGAATAGGCTGAAACAACATACATTTATTCCTCATGGAGAGAAAAGGCTTATCAAAAACCTTGACAGAAGTAGAAGAAAAACAATTACTTGTTTCTGAAAAACAGTATCTAGTGCAGTGGGAATCACAACATTCCCCACAGATACTAGCAAGTAACCTTTTTGATGAAAAACATTTCTATATAGCGGTCCTTGCATGGTGTGCAAAAGATCAGTGCACTAACATATTGCAATAATTCTAAAATGCATTCTTATTACATTCTGGAGTGGTTTTTTGTTTGTTTGTTTTTTGTTTTGTTTTGGTTGGTTGGTTGTTTTTTTCCATAAACTACTTTCTCTTCTAATTTTTTTTTTTCCTACTTAAATGTTAACACAAAGTTGAAGGATCAAATTCTGCAGTTTGAGTTTTCCCATGTAAGATTGCCAATGAAGAAGTAGGGATTTCAGAGGTAGCAGAACTTTTTTATGGTCATGAACAAACAAACAAAAACCACAGCAGCCATGTCTATGCCAAGCTCTGACTATTTGAAGTAGTGACTCCTTATGCATGAATAAGAACCCAAATACGTTTGTTTGTTCATGAATGTCTTTGTGATGACATTAAAGTGAATTGCATTTGAATATCATGAAGAAATGCCCTTTTCACAATCAATATATAGTTAATTTATGTTTTGAATTGTCTTATTAAATTGTCTAATGCTTATTGATCATTACTTACTTACTGGAGATTATGTCCTAAGATCTAATTGCAGCCTTCAAATAAAGCAGAAAATGCTACACTAAATAATTACCAGTGAGAACACGTGCTGTATAAACACAAAGGAAAAGTTATTTATTTGAGTCCTCTTCAGTGCTCTGGATACCAACTGTGTTTATTAGTAATTTAGAACTTAATAACAAAAAGTGATATGACATACTTGTTTCTTATAATTTTCATTCATTTCATTAGAAAAAAATAATTTATCCTTTTATCTTGCCCTAAAGAATGTACTTGTTTGTGATTATGAGATGATATGTTCACATAGGTAACAACATGAGCTGATCTGCATACTACCCAAAAATGGGGAAGGACTACTTATATACTAGGTGAAACTAAGCACAGAGAAGTAATCTAACTGAATCTAAGGAGAGCTATGGGTGTGAATGAAGTATGGCTGAAGCCTGAGGCTCTGGGTGAAGAACCTTTTCCTAATGTCCAACCTAAACCTTCCCTGGCACATCTTCCTGCCATTCCTCGGGTTCCGTAATTGGTCACTAAAGAAAAGAGTTTACCACCAGCCCTTCCTCCTCCCCTTGGGAGGAAGGTGTAGACCGTGATGAGGTCTCCTCTGAGTCTCCCCTTCTCCAGGCTGAACAAATGAAGTGACTGTAGCTGCTACTCATAAGGCTTCATCTCCAAACCCTTCACCAGCTTTGTAGCCCTCTTCTGGACACTTCCTAGTAGCCTAATATATTTTTAATACTGTTGCACCCAGAACTGCACACAGTGCTCCAAGTGAGGTCGC
This sequence comes from Columba livia, assembly GCF_036013475.1. Classification (NCBI taxonomy): domain Eukaryota; kingdom Metazoa; phylum Chordata; class Aves; order Columbiformes; family Columbidae; genus Columba; species Columba livia. The sequence continues at coordinate 115,137,698 of NC_088602.1, forward strand.
ACCAGACCAGAGCGAGACAATCACCTCCCTTGGCCAGTTGGCAATGCTGTGCTTGATGCACCCCACGACACTCTTGAGCTTCTTGGCTGCCAGGGCACACTGTTGGCTCATGTTCAATTTGTCATTGGTGAGAACCCCCAGATCCCCTTCTACTGAGCTTTCCACCATCTTGTTCACTAGTCTGTATGTACAGACAGGGTTGCCATGTCCCATGTGCAAAATCCAACACTTCCCATTGTTGGACTTCATGGTGTTACTGAGTAGTTGGTGAGCAGTGAGAGATACTTACATTTCTATATTTCTCTTGCAGCTACAGTGGGCACAAACCACAAGAAAAAGAATAGAGAAAACAGGGAGAATATACTGAGATGATTACAGAATAATATTGTAAGCTAGTAACTGAAAGGATGAAGCTTGATTGCTGTGCAACAACTCAACATGTCTTGGTAAATAGGACATTGCTGGAAACAAGATGTCTTTTTTGTGTTGTCTGAAATCACTGCCTGGTTTTACTTAATTTACTTCTTGTCTTCAGAAGACACAAAATTTTAATACCAAAGCATAAGAATGGAATGAAAAATAAATCCTCAAATTCTTTTAATCCTAACAGATGATGTGGTCATTGATAGTGTCATACGTGATTCTCAAAATGATAAAATTCAAAACTTATTTTCTTAAGTGTTCTTATTTAGAAATACTTCTTTAGTTAAATGTCTAATGGTGCTAACTGTATCTACAAGCTTAGAACTACTGAGGTAGAATACTTTCTTTCTGATCCAACAATATCACCTCTTGAGGACTTGGGAGGTCAAGTGTGGTTGAGAGCTCAGCTCATTAAGTAGACTGGGAACATCTGCAATTTGGACATCTATATGTGATGTATCCTCTCTACATAGTAGAGGTAGGCAGAGTTAATATGATTAATTTTGGGCAATAAATTAGGAAATAAATAAAGTCTTAGAAGTGCCTCATTCTCTGAACTTACTGCAGAGAATATCTTGGCAGCTCTGATAGATATAAAAGTCTATATTTTTAGGTGAATCCTACCTTATATTTGCAAATAATATTCCACTGAGATATTGTGACATTCTTCCAAATAACTTTTTTTTCCTTCTATTTCACAATATAAAGCTGTTGTAGTATCAGGAAAATTTGAAGTCTTCTGTTGATTGTAGGAACTGTTCACAAAATGTTTTGCATAGTCTAATCTAGTGTCTAATTGCAAGAGTTGTGGTGTTTTGAAGTTACTTTCAGTTTTTTTTCATGCATGCTTCTTAATAATTGAAACTTTAATCATAATAGTGCACCACAAATTTGTTTATTCCTACACAAATTAATTTTAAAATATAATTATTTAAATTGCTCTAGTACTGTCAAATACATTCTATAAAACAGTTTGATGTTCTATTTTTTGTATATTATTGTAATGAGATTTGTAAGAATAGATAGCTTACATGAAATCAGCAGTAAGTGTGGTGTACATAGCATCATAAAATTTGTAGTAAGAGAGATATGCCTTTACTCGTGGTTGTGAAAAAATACTTAGAATGCTTTAGAACTAATGAAACTTCTAAAACAATGTCCTCTACACTCCTGCCACATGTACAAATCTCTTGTTAGAGTAACTCTACCATCTTCACAGTACAAGAGAAAAAAAAAGAGAAACAAGAGTCCTTAAAGTTTCTGCCTATCTTTTTGATTGGAGATGGCGATATAAACATGACCTTTCACAATCAGGTAATAGCCTAAGGGAAAAAAAACAAACCAAAACAACAACAACAACAAAAAACCCAAACCAAACCAAAAAACAACACCAACCAAACAAACAAAACAAAACCAAAAGCAAAACAACAAGAACAACAAAATAACATTTGGAACTTGTCTGACATTAATTCAAAACATTATCTCAGTTCTAATGAATTGTTCCCTGTAGGGCTTTAAAAATTAATAGGAATTAAAACAATCCATTTATTAAAAAAAAATTAAAAAAAATACCATGACCCTTTCAATCGGAAGGAATTAAAAAGCAGTTAAAATTATATCAACTGACTTTTAAGAAGAATACAGTTTTTACAGAAACTTATTAAGAAATTGATAATTACAGGAGATAAATCTGGTTATATTAAGAAAGTCTATTAAAACCAAAAAGGAAAGAGGATATTTTTCATGTGCTAATTGGAAAACAAAAGTAGTTACAAGCTTGCAAGCTACAGCTGTTGAGAGTAAAAAAATCCCACTTTTGGTACTGTTACTTTCAAGTAAAGGCAACCAACAATTTGACTCAACTTTCAAGTAATGGTAACAACTGTTTGCACTATGTTTTCTTATGCTTAGCAGTCTAGTAAGCATTAATTAAACAAGATTCCAAAGAATGTGGAATTTCATTATACAAATTATGCAATATCTTTAGCCAGCCTTCTCAACTTTGTATTCTTCTCTGAGTTAGTTGAAGGTACAATGTTAACAAGATGTGTAAACTTTGGAGAAAAAATTACATTATATGTGTGAAACGCCAAATACAAGTGCCATAGTGACACACACACTGGTGTCACTTACAATGCAAGACATGTTGAATGAAAGGAATCCTGACACCATTCCCAGAGGGGACGATATACACAATATGCAATGAAAACACTGCACCTCAGCTTAGAAACATGGGGAAGACTTGACGGTACTAACAGCTTTGACAACAGAAGATGTAGCTCCTGTGTATGGCATCTGGCCTTTAAGAAAAAAATCTGTCTCCCTAGCTATTAAATGCAAAGAATAAAAATGATTTGTCAGGATGGGATGACTGAGTCACCATTTCCTTCAGCACAACTAAATTCAGGACAGAACGGGACACAAATATGTGCACATACTGGGTTTTCATTTTTTTTTTCCCAAAGTTGGTGATTTTCAATATTACATGCCAAATAAACATTACACCAGAGGAACAGAATATTGAAAAATATTGTAAAAATTCATATACTTTGAAAACAAGAAGTTGAAATGAGTTTATTTTTTACATGACCCCACTAGGAGCTATGTCTCATTCACATAATGGCCTTGTAGACAGTGGTATTTGTGGCAATGAAACAAATGAATAAAAGAGTTCTTTATGTGGCAGAGGATAATATCTTCATTGTCACCAAAGGGTTTTGAAAACATATCTAAGGGCAATATGAAAAAGTAATAAAATTAGATACATAAAACATCATTTTCCTATTTAGTCATGAATAGGTAGCAATTTCCAGTTTGTAACTGAGACATTACATGCATGACTTTTGGATGACACTAGATATTCTAGTGTAAGCCACCTCAAAAATGTTTTTGTGTTATTAGTTCAACTATTACATTCAGTTGTTGTATAAGACATTGGAGCAACTTGAGAAAGGCAAAAGGAACAGAGAATCAAAGTGAAAAATTAAACATAGACTAAAAAGAAATAGGAATATTTATTTGTCTATCCCATGACTTGTTCAACAACCTTCATTCTATATACAGCAGGTTATTCATATAATGAATAAATATACTCCCTAGAGAAACAAAGTCTTTTACCTTGTCACTTGCTTGGTCATCATCATGTGAAGTTACTTTGACCACCTAAGTCCAGTTTTTAATTACTGAATTTACTAAAACTGATTTATCTTCTAGTGGCCCAGTGGGGGAAAAATTTTTATTTACTTGTGATGAAAAGGAGACCTCATTTTGCCTTCCCTTCTGTTCTTCAAATGCAAGGCAATATTTCAAATAAATAAAAGTAGAATCTATAGGATATAACGGTACTGAAATAATCTGAAATTTCTCTAAGAGATGTGATTTTAGTTTCCACAGGAATTTTTGATTGATTTTTGTTATCAAATACCTAGATACATAAAATAGTTTCTTCCAGAAAATCTACTGTGATACTGTCATGAGATTTAGTATGCTTGACTCTCGATCCTGTTCTCAATTCTTCTAATAGACTCTACACATATACTTTCTTCTTTCTCCAAGTGGGAAGTTATTTTGGATTCTAGCGTATATGTAGACCAAGACAACTGGCTTTTGAAAGAGAATGAATCTACGCAGCACAATCACAACAATTTTCTTCAAACAAACAAACAAACAAAACCACACCAAACCAAAAAAACAACCCACCAAATGGTAAAGATATGGAAAAAGCATCAGTGTACCTATCAGCTACTTATGTAAAGGGCATATTAATAAGTTTTTTATTTTTACTGGTTTAGAAGCCATCTACATCTTTGTCTACAAGTCCAGGACATATGGCAGTGACAATCATGTGTACCATCAGTCCTTATCTGCAAGAATAAATTTATCAACATTATAAGCAACCAACCTAATTTTCAGGAGCTCAACAACTGCTTGTAATGGGCATGAGCATGCCAAATGTGATGTCTACATGAACATATCTTTAAAGACAGAATTCAAGCTCTACTTTGCATTACTACTATATTTCCTTGTATCTTCCACTTGATTGTGCACATGGCCTTTCTAATTTGTAGCATTACTCTGACAATGCACCTCACCTCCTCTTTTTCACACCAAAATACAAGCAAGCCACCTTACTGTCTTATTAAAGGTTTTCAGTCGATGCCTGTAAAATAAACATGGGACAATATATGCAGGACAATAAAAAGGGCTTTTTAAAATATGTTAATGGCAAACGGCAAGCCAGAAATAACATAAGCCCATTACTTGATTAATATGGTCACCTCAAAAACAGGGACATAGACAAAACTGAGACATTTAATGCTTTCTTCAGCTTGGAGAGCAGCTCCGTGGAGAGGGATCTGGGGTTCTGGTCAATGGCAAGTTGAACATGAGCCAACAGTGTGCCCTAGTAGCCAAGAGGGCCATCCATGTCCTGGGGTGCATCAAGCACAGCATTACCAGCCGGCCAAAGGAGGTGATTGTCCCACTCTGCTCTGCACTGGTACAGCCTCACCTGGAGCACTGTGTGCAGGTCTGGGCACCATAGTATAAAAAAGGTATTAAGCTACTAGAGAGTGTCCAGAAGAGGACTACAAATTTGGTGAATGGTTTGGAGAGGAAGCCATGTGAGGAGCGGCTAAAGTCACTTGGTTTGTACAACCTGGAGATGAGGAGACTGCAGGGAGACCTCATTGTGGTCTACAGCTTCCTCACAAGGGGAGGAGGAGGGGCAGGTGCTGATCTCTCTGGTGACCAATGATAGCATTGAAGGGAATGGCAGGAAGATGTGCCAGGGAAGGTTTAGGTTGGACATTTGGAAAAGGTTCTTCACTCAGAGTGTGGTGGAGCACTCGAACAGACTCCCCAGGGAGGCAGTCATGGCCCCAAGCCTGACAGTATTCAAGAAGTAACAGGACAACACTCTCAGACGTATGGTGTGAATTTTGGTGTTGTCCTTTTCAGGGACAGGAGTTGGACTCAGTGATCCTTATGGGTCCCTTCTAACTCAAGGCATTCTATCATAAGAAATGTCCTATACTGGTGTTAGCTTGGACTAGGGAAAATACTACATATTATTTGCAAATATTTATACGCTTATCTCTCTGCAATCTCCTTATCCCCTTGTTTTGCCTACCTACAGTGGGCACATGCAGCTGGCTTTCACACAGGATAAACAAGATCAGGAGATAGTCCTGCTGTGGGCTCAAGACCAACATACATTGTGTAGGGCTACCTATGATCTTCTCCCTAAGCACTTGCTTAGCAGTAATCCTGGAGGGTCAGAGCTTGATGACTGGAAAATTTTTAATGAAAATCTTTTAATTGCAGGCATAAGCCACTTTGAGTTGCTTTGGGAATTCTGGCTATGGGTTGTCTCTATATATGTAACCACAGTTTATATAGCAGAATATCCAAAGAAATACATGCTATGTTTCTGTATGTAACTATTATTTGATGGGGGTACCTTCACAATATTGGTGGAGCGTACAGGGTTTACTATGTATGTTTTAAAGGTAGTTTAGTCAGACAGTTTTTGAAACTTTAATCTGTGTTTAAAAATAAAGATAAAAGGTTGTAAGGTGAAAGGTGTCATTTATCTTCTGAGCTGTATAATATAAAACCTTATAGTAATGTAATAAGGAAAGGTCAGCATGAAATAGTTATGAACTGTGTTTTCTACCTTTTTCTTTACATATTATTAGTGAAAATACCCTAATGTTTCAAATTTCCCTTTGAAATTTATATTCAAATTAGAAAGGAAAGAAGGACTCTGAAAGAAAAGAGAACAAAAATATGATACAACATCTTCATGTTTTGGCTGAGATTTTGTTTATGGTCAATGATGTATACAACTTTTTAAGCTGAATTATTTTATCATCTTTGAATCAATTTATATTTCACACAGAGTGAAACTTCTTTTACATGAACTAATTGCATTAAAAATATAAAAGCATTGAATAGTCTATAATTTGGAAAAAGTAAAAAAAGCATTGTAACAGGCAACCTAGTGTTACCGGGAGAAGGAGGAGTTCAGGGCTAGATTCAAATAGTGAAATTTAGATGTCTTCACTCTAGGTTTTTGAATACAAGTCAGGTTCAATCAGTGAAGTCAAGGGAGCCATTCAGCTCTCACAAAAGTAGGTGCCTATGTTTGACCAACCCACTGATAGACTCAATTCCACTGACCACATTGTTTAGAGCTCTATTCCTTACAATGGGAGAGAAGACACCTATCTTAGATGTTATCCTCAACCTTTAGGCAACTGAACTTACATTTTTTTATATGAAATGAATAAAGTACTGAACATGTAAATACTCCAGTAAATATTACTGGAGTGCACAATGTCATATGACTATTGTTCATATCCAGGGATAGGATACTGACCATTCTAAAGATAGCATCGACTTAAATAACTGATTTGGTCCTTGCAATAACAGAGTAAAATAAATGGAAAGAGAATTACTGTGTGGTAAAGAAACTTGGTTCCGAGCCTTTTTCTTACTCTCTGACCAGATTATAATTTTCCTGCCAAAATGTACAAATACAGTCAAGACAGCAAAAATATTCAGCTATAATAAAGTTTCAGATAGGTTTCATAGACATTATAGATTGGCAGGATCTTCAATAATATTTGATTTCAGCATCATGTAGCCCTAAGTTTCAAAAACTGTCAAAATTGACCTCTGCTGCTAGCACTGAGGATGATGTTTCTATTTTGTTTTTGACCCTATGTGATTACTTTATTAGGAATAGTTTTGAGGCTTCTATTGATTGGTCTGTATACAGTCCAAATTTTATTTATGAGAAAACATAACAGTCACAGTCATGTGAACAAATCTGTCTGTTTCATAGCTCAAAAATATTCATGAGTGGGTTTAAAGTACTATAATTCCTAGACAGAAATATAATCCAATGGAATTGGAATCTCCTTAGAATACTTTCTGTTTATTTCCTTCTCTGGCTCTAGTGAGTCTCCTCTGCTGCCTCATGCCTCTTGAATTCCTGTTTGTTCAGCTTGTTGTCAGTAGGAAAACAAATTCTGTAGGAAGGATTTTGTCTAGAATACTCTTCAGCTTAATGTTTGGAACACTCTTCTGGAGTGTAGGAAATGTTATTTCAGTTCCTGTATGGTTGAGCAGAACCAAGAATCAGAGAGAGAGAGATACTGTCTTAATTTTGTGACATCTGACATCCATCTCAGCTTCCATTGATACTATAAAGATGACTAATGAGGTTCACCCAGTGGATTACAGAAGACAGATTAGAAGGATGGAATTTGGTCTATTTTGTAGAGGTACTGGAGCTGCTGAATTTTACATGACTTGTGCCAGAAAGACAATCTAGTTACATGACTGGCATTTTTTTGGAAATATCAGGAAAATACAGAAATCTGATCCTTATAATACAGTAAGTTTTTATAACATATATTTGTATTTATATGTACCTGGTTTGGTTGGTTTGGTTTTATAGTTGTTTCGTTTGGTTTGGTTTGGTTTTTTGTTGTTGGTTTTGTTTATGTCTGGTTGGTTTGTTTCAAAATATTATTTTTAACTCCATGTATGTGAATATAGAGATCTCATTATGTTGTTTCACAACCACAGATTATTTATTTTGCTTTGAAAAGATCTCTGACTCAACTGTTGCCACCATGCTCTTCCCCAATCGACCCCTACACATTAGCTTTTGTACTGCATTACGTTGGCACCAGTATGCTGGGTTTATCTTTGGATTTTGTCTTATGATATAGCAAAAAGAGAGAGAGAGAGCAGAGAGAGCAACCTTTTCTGCCAATGTAAAATAAAACAGCTACACTCATGTAGCTGAGGTGTTGTCTATTTATATCATTTTGGCCAAAATTTTAGCCATTTGTATCAGAATATTTATTCAGGAATGCAAGGTTTTTTCCTCTTTTACTTTATCAGAATGCTGAAAGAAAGCCCCAATATACTTAGTAATTACACTAGTCACTAATTTACCTACACAGAATGTTGGTCTGATCCCTTGAATCCATGAAGAATACCTGCTGACAATACTTAGCAAAATGATGTTTCCTAGTAGAGGTATTTCCCATGAGAGTAGTTTCACACTGCTACTATTCCTTATTATATACAGTCAGCTACTCTATTGCAACCATGTTTCCCATAAAAGGAAAGGTTGTGTGTTTCTCCTCCTCAGAGACAGCACTGTACGTCAACAAAGTCTCTATGCCTTCTATAAATTCTTTATGAACATGTGTACAATTGCTAAGGAATTCTATTTTATTAAAAACAATACTAGGAATTTTCTTATATAAAATACTATGTAATATACCTCTTGAAATACATCAGTGCTTGGACTTCAAACTCCCCTTAAAGCGGATGTATATTCAGTTGTAGAGAAAATGTTTCTTCTTCCTAAAAATAAAGGCATTAAGTGTTATGAAGAAGAAAGGTTCAACTCACACCTCATTTTCACACTTGTGTTCCATTTTTATTGCACAAAATTGTTGAAATTTCAAGGGTGGTTTCAGAGTTTGACTCATGAGTATTTATTATTCTGCTCAGCTTTTGGACAATGTACCTACACACAGCAGTTTTGAATATTTTACTTTTGTGATTAATTGAGGAGAAGAAATGACACAATATGAAAATTAACTCTTTTGATCCAAAGGACTTCCTGCTCTGTGACATGAAAGAATTACAGGATTAGAGTAACATCTAAACTGATACTTCATTTTATTTATTTATTTATTTATTTGTCTTGTTTCTCAAAGATTTCATGTAAACAGATCTTCCTTTGAGTGTTCTACTTCGTGAAATGTCTTCCTAATGTTATAAAAATATTCTGAGTGTCTAAGTCAAATAATTGGTGTGCATTTTATATTAACATTGTGGGTGAATTCCTGATCTAACAGTAAACAGTAAAATAATATTTTCCTCAAATCCATAAAACTTGCTTAGAATCTATTGGAGTGTGCTATTGCTACTACTACTAATACTATTTGCATTGTTTGTCATGCAATATTTTGATACTAGGTACACAGATTTCCATTGATAAACTCCAAAAATTGAGCCTGGTTTCTTAGGGGTGCAAGATAGACACGATACATTCTAGGTATAGGCAGGAAAGATACTGCTGTTTCTCACATACACTAAACATCACAAAGCTCTGCCCTTGTTGTAAATGCCATGTTTATTTATTTTTTTATAAAATTTGCAAGGGAAATTCTGTTCTTTATCTTTCCTTATGAACTAGATGAAGTTTTCTATATGTATTTATTTCCTTAATAAATCTGTGAGAGATTCATCATTTAAATTATTTGTTTTCCTAAGACAAAACCTGCTATTTTCTTGTTCTGCTTTCTGTTTGTATCCTTCTGTATAAGCCTTTGATCCACAATACTCTTAGGGATCACTGTTGATATCACGTTTCTTAGCTACTACAAAATTGATTTAGGAATCTTTTGAAAAAATGGAGGGAGACTAATTTTTCCCTCTTCAACTTTTGGTTGTTGGGTTTTTTTGTAATCCTACTATGTAGGCTGAATATATGCTATGAAATATGAATAAACTTTGCTGGTGCCAGAGGAGATATTTTTGCTCTCTTTAGGCAGCATTTGCCCTTAGGATTGAACACGTTTTTTTCATTTGAGACTCACAAGAATGATACCTGTCCCTGTTAAAGAATGCACAGGCACAGAGGAGTAGGCAGTCTCCTAGTCTCCCATAATCTTATTTTATACAAGCAGTCACAGGCTAATGAACGGAGGAGAAGAGACTCATAAAGAATATGGTAGTGGGAGAAGTAATGGATGATAATTTATTTGAAGATAAGATATTCTTAGGAGGATAATCTGGTGGAAATAAATAGGAAATAGGCAGAGAGGAGGGATGGTAAGGTGAGGTGAACATGCTAAAGAAAGGACAGCTAAGAAAAATGAAAACAGGCTAGAAGTTTTAGAAAATTGTAGACAAAGAAGTCTTCAAAAACTGCTAATTGTTTACATGCCCAAATTTGGTTTCTACATAGCTCCTTCTAGTTATCTGATTTCTTTGTTGACTTGTCTCTGCTGATTTCTGCCAAGCATAGGACTGAGGAAAAATGTGCCATTTAATGTCTTTACATCCGTGAAGATCTTCCTCTAGTAACTTGCATCCAAAGAATGTCAAACAGGAGGAAAGACTCTAGGCAGTGCAGCCTTTGGTTTGGTTGCTTGTGCTCCTTGAATTTTCAGGTAGTTCTTGTCTGCAGTCTTTTTCTGTCTGCTTTGCCTTATTTGTTGACCTACTCAAAGGTTATCATTCCTAAATAGCAAAATAATGTAATGGAATGAAGTAACATGAAAAGCTGAGACAGCTATTGAATGCTACCAAACGAAACAAAGAAAAAAGTGATTTTCCATTTTGATTCAAATGGTTTATCAATTTTTCAATGTCATAATAAATCTCTGCTATTTAGTTGTTTCCAAAAGATTGCTTCCAGTAAAACTGACTCAGTGCAGCTTGCACATAACAGTTCTTGAAACAGTAACAAAGGACAAAGAGATACTGTTTTGAAAACACACTGAAAAAAGAACCCACCAAGGGGTAAAGAAAGATAAATCAGATGACAAAGATGACAAAGGGAAAGAAATAATTTGCTTATCTGTACTTACAACAGTAAGAGCTGTACTTTTTTCACTTATGAATGATTTAATCACATTTAAGTTTTCCTCATTGTGTAATTTTTCTTCTCTGTTGAAAAGATACTCTTTATTTCCTTGTAGACTTACAAGTAATTCATTTTTGACAGGTCTACAGTAAAAGAGGTTAAAAGACTCAGCTATTTTTCTCATTTGAAAACATTTGTTCAGACATTCATAAATTCTATACTCCGCAGAACTAAAGCTGAAAGGAAAGCCATAAAGCAAATACATATTGTTTTATGCAATGAAATATGTAAAAGTTGGATCTCAAGAACTGATAAAACTGATTTTCTGACCAAAATCTCTCTCACTAGCAAGTCTGATGATATTGTTTTCTTATTCACTTATAATTCAATTGTTACCTGTATGACGGTTGGTTCCTAGAAAGAATACAAATAAGACAAATAGGTTATATCAAAATTAACATGTTACTCAGTCTAATATCTTCTTATAGCGAAATGGTCTCATTCTGTCAATTGCGGTCTTTCATAACCTACCATCAAAGAGCATACTGAATTTTAGCCTTGATTGATTAGACATCTTTTAATTCATCCTTTCCTGCCAGAACACTGTGTTGAGAGAACTGATTTGATCACTTACTGTTCTTAACTCTGTTGAAAAATTAAAGTAATGTTCCTTTTTATGGAAATAATAAAAATAGAAATGATGTCATCATTTCTAATAAGCAATTTTTTTTTTTTTTTTATTATAAGTTAACATTTTCCTTCAGTGTTTTGGTATTTAGCCACTAATCAAACTTATCACATCCATTGATGAGACTTAACTGTCAGGACTGATATACCAAAGCAGGTTTTCATGATGTTTCTGGAAATTTGGAAAAGTTATTGAACAACAGGAGACAAAGTCTATAGTTTATAGGACACTTTTAATAGTCTCCTGTGGAAAGAATGTTTCAGAAAGGTGATGTAAGAATAAAACAATATATCTTCCACCACATTTTACATGTATTTAATAATTGAAATAGCCTAGGCTTGCATAACAGCTTCACTGTGAATGCCACAATACTGAAATGTATCAGAGGGTATTGGCATTGCTTTCTTTTCTGTGAAATAGTAAGTGAAATATAGAAATAGACTGACCATGAGTCTTTATGAAGGATTAGGTAGCAAATAAATTAGGAATTGATGTAAGCATTTTTACCAAAGAAAGTTGAGCAAGAACAAAATGACTTCTGAGCTTAAAGACCAACAATAGTGGAAAGAGAATAGGCATCCAAATATGTCATTATTGTTAAGCGTATATATTATTCTTCTGTAGTGTCAGTTTAGACTTGAACTAGAAATGTGGCTGATAATGATCTGTGTACATAGTATAAATATTGGCCTAGCCTTGAGCATAGCAGATTTATTGGCAACATCACAAAATTTTATTTCTCTAGCAGTAAAATTTATTTCCAGGTTTAAAAGGTATGAACTATTTTTTTTACAAGTTTATATTCCCAGCTTCATAAAGGAGACAGCTTGTTTTGATTTGAGAAAAGTAAATTTAAAGTGAAGGAAAAAAATCCCACAACTGGAAAGAAATATCCACAGAGGGAGCTATTTTGAAAGAGATACTGCATAAGTAGTAACCAGTCAATCTTTGTGTAGGGATACTTGGCTTATTGTTTCTTATCTATTTAGATGATACAAGGAACCTCAATTGTTCTCAATAATTTTATTTTATTTTTTTCTCCTTGGGCTTGCATTTGTTCTTTTCTCCTTTTTCCAGACATCATACGGACACTCTAGAATTCCTGGCCAAACAGTCATGGTGATAACAAAGTATCTTTTCTTTTTGTAGCACTGATTATACTGCATACCACTGACTTTGCTTGGGTGGTAGGACAAGAAAATGAAAGGGTAGATCTTTCAAACCATATTTATATCAATTACGAATGCAATTATTGGGCTGTACTGTCCAGTGTAGGATTATGTGAGAGCTCTGAAGAGCCCGTGCAAAATCTGTTTTATAAGTTCTGTATGTATAACTGTGTAGAAGCTCATACAGCATTTTTGTGTTTGTAGCTGCAGTATAATTTAGCATAAAATAAGTTACTATATTTTACTTAACCATACATTTCAGAAATTCTGAGAGTCTGATAGTAATCCCTTACTATTAACTACAGGCCAGAATCACTAAAACAAAGTCTCATGACTATTAGCCTACATAAAAAGTGGGCAGAGCTCCCATTGGGCAGTTTCCATTGACTGACTAATCAAAGAACATAGATGAAAAGATTCAGCAAGGTCCTTAACTTTGCTAAAGTTAGATGAAGACAATTTCCAGTCTTAACAGATTCCTTGAAGTCTCTAATTTGGTTAAGCTTCTTTAATACCTTAATACCATCAACTGAGTGTAGGTAGGCTAGCCATTTTCGTCAGTACCTAAGTGAGTATTTTGCAGCCCACTGTAGAGAAGAAAATTCAGCTCTGTATCCTCTTCGCTCTCTGCTGTGTATGTGTTCAGACTGTATGCATAAGAAAAGTCTCATGAGCAGAGCAGGGTGATAAAAATCTGAAAGAAAGAGAGCAGTCTAAGACAAAAGTTCCAGTTTGAATTTCACATGCTATGTTAAAAAAAATTTAAATTAAAAGAAAAAAATACTTCCCCAAATGACTGAGAACACATCAAAAATGTACTGAAAATTTGAACTAAGCCATGTTTTTTCAGTATTCAAGGCAAAAAATGGCTTTTCCATTGCTAATGGGGCTTCAGACTGACACTGACATTTTAATGTATAAAGTTTAGTTTTTTTCACTCCTGTGGCTTCTGTTGATGGCTGAACAGACATTTAACATATATAATGCTCTAGATAATGCCAGAGAACAGAGTCTGTTAAAGCTCTAACTTCATATTTTCAAAAATACTGTTCTGCTAATTCTATGGTAACTCTTTATAGATAGATAACTCTCGTAGTCCCTGCACATAGTTCAGATTATTAGTACTTATGGTCCTTAATATCTTTATTCAGAGTTTTAAAGAATCTTTTATTGATTTTAATAAATTTTACGCTGAATGAAAACTGCAGCATCTCTTATTATGGCTTTTTATTCAGATCTTCTTGAGTCAATGGGTATCTTCCTATGGACTTACCAGGATTTAGGATTTATGCTGTTGAAAAGGAAGGGTGCCTTCCCAGTTAAGCTTGAGAGAATGAGGCTCACTTACAAAGATTTGCAGGCTTCATGTCTGATGTTGGATTTATTCTCAAAAGAATATAAGCACCCAACATTCTGTTTTGTTCTGTTACAATATTCTGTCTCATTGCCCATTCTGAAAGAGGGATGATTACACTTTCACCAATTGTTCAAATTATCTGTTTGAAGTCTAGCATGCAATTTAAAGCATGTAAGTACTGAATATCAATGGCTAACTGATATTTTCAGAATCTGTATTGAGATACTACCTAATCCTTTAAGAAGTAAGATCTCGCTAAATTCTCAATCAAGTTAATCACATAAAGGGTTTCCTAGGTCTTAGTCGTATTCAGAAACTTTTTATCCTTTTTTCCCCTTTCATTCCTTTTTCTCCACTCAAGACAGGATTGTGGCATAAAATATTATTTGACATCATTAATTTAGTCTGCTTATTGTAAAATGTATGATTATTGAAATAACAAGCCCTTTTTTTAATAACAACTATGAAGCTAACTTCGTGCTGACCATATAATAGTAAATAAATATTTTTAAAATAGCTGTGGTCTGATTCTCATCTCTATCGCAATGCATGATAGTGTCAGAACTAGCAAAACATTGCTTTGAACGATCAGTAAAGCACACAAACATAGATATGGAACCTGTTTTGAATGTGAAGAGATTTAAACATAAGAGTTGTAATTATTCAAAGCCCTCAGTTATACATAAACACATAACCTGCAGTATTTCAATCTGTTGTAAATGCTACCATTTTAAAGCAATAACATGAAATTCTTGAGGTGATGATCATAAATCCATCTATATCTGATCACATGCTAGAAAGATCCAAAACTGATCTTCATGAGTGCCTAACTTAACCGTATACCAGAAATTATCTTATGTTTTGGACTGTTATGCCATTCATTTTCTCAATGATTTATTTCACTGGAAGAAGCAAAAATTTTTGTATGCTATCAGAATATGAAGACAAAATGCAAAGGTATAGATGAGGTGAGCAGGAAAGAAAAAAAAAAGCAGAATTTAATATACCATGAATATTTCTTCTTAGCTTGTTTCCTGATTTTCAAATAGCCATTTTTATCTTGTTGGAAAGTTCTGGTCTGTCAAAAGCAAATGTTTTAATTAAAATCTATTTATTTACAATACAGTTCACTAGCAAATCAAGAGTCTTTGAGAGGGACTTACTCAACAGTGTGGCTAAAACATTCATACCAAGGTATCATTTTTCTAGGGGACAGAAGAAGGGGTAAGATTACATGAGGGAGCCAGTTTGAAATCCCTGATCAGAGTAATTGGGAGAAGATAGATAAACTTGGGACTATCCTTTTCCAGATGAGCACCCCTGTCAGTCCTAAGATAAAAAGACATGAAGGAAATCCTGTGTGCCTGGACTAAATTGTATTGAAAAGTGTCTGGGGAAGCATTGGAACACCAATGGTGATTCTATCGTGAAGTGAAAACTGTTTGTCAGTTTATTGTATGGCTTCCTTAACAGAAGTAGGCAGCACTGTTTACATTGAAGTTTATGAGCACAGAGGGACAGGACTCTCCCTGATATTTTTTCTTACTTTGTCACTGCTGTCAATTGGGAAAAAATATATTTTTCAATTATCATCTAGTTCTTACTAATCACCAGGCTTTCAATAAATAGAATCATATAATTGTTTTGGTTGAAAAAGGTGTTCATGGACTTCAACTGTCAACCTAGCACTGCCAAGTCTACCTCTAAACCATGTCCCTAACACCACACTTACAGATCTTTTAAACACCTCCAGGGATGGTGACTCAACCACTTCCCTGTGCAGCTTTTTCCAATGCTTGACAACTATTTCAGTGAAGAAGTTTTTCCCAGTATCCAATCTAAACCTTCCCTGGTGCAACTTGAGGCCATTTCCTCTTGTCCAGTCACTTGCTACTTGGGGAAAGAGACTGACTCTGAAGAGCCTTCCTACCCTCAAGTAGATCAAAATTCCCACCCAATTTGGTGTCATCTGCAAACTTACTAAGGGTGTGCTGAATTTCCTTGTCCAAATCACTGATAAAGAGATTAAACAGAACTGGCCCCAATACTGTGCCATGGGGAACACCACTTGTGACCGGCTGCCAAGTAAATTTGACTCCATTCACCGCAATGCTTTGGGCCCAACGTTCCAGCCAGTTCTTTATCCATCGAAAAGTACACCGATCCAGGCCATGAGCAGCCATTATTCATGGGAATAACTAGGAGGAAAGAGAGAGAGAGATCTCAAAAAGGACACATGAAATGCCACTAAAAGCTGTCAAATACTTATTGCCTCAAAGCTCAGTATGTTGTATTCCACCTATTCTTTCTTTCTGCATTGTTTTGAAAGCAACAACAGGAACTAAAATGAAATCGTAATAGTTAAAATTACTAATTATGTGTATTAGACAAAGTTATGTTTTACCAGTGCTGTGGATAAGAGAAAGTTCTTACAGGTTCTTCCCTGTGTCCATAACTGTTTAGATATGAAATGTTAATAATTTATTGCTGTACAAACCCCTCAATGTATTGTAACATTATTTCTGCACTATTTATTTATACTATTATTTCTCTGTCTCAGAGTTCTCTTCCAAATTATTGCTTTTATATTAACCTTTCCCATTGACTCTCCTCGGTCTAGGGCTGAGCATGGCTGCTTCCTTCATGTTATTGCAATTTAATGATATCACAAATATTTTATATGAAATGTAAAATACATCTTATATAAGGGATATTACTATATATGTATCTTACTGTATATGGTGTCATTATTATTCCAATATTTCTTTGGAATTTTTGTCTAATACGAAATTATTCTTTTTCATTCTTCAACTGCTATGGTCTCATGTACTTACCTGTGAAAATGTTTATACTGGCAAACTTTACTGAGGAAGGGATATTGTTCTTTGGTACTTCTCATGAGGTCTGATAGGTTTGGTTACTGCTGGAGGAGCCATACTTTTTAACTCTGCGTTTTGGCTTGACAAACAGGCTGCCATTGGAATAGTTGTTCCTGTAATATGGATGTGGTTGCAACTGGAGAAAACAGTTTAGTATAATTTAGTTTTAGACTAATCAGGGTAATAAGTGATGGAAATATCTCTTCTCTATTGAAAACTGCATCACAGTCTGGTGTTTTTAGATAAAGCCCAGTTTCCTGGCATATGGTAAACATTAAATTTACAGCTACTGGATTTTGCATTTGGGAAACGGTTCCTACAAGACTTGCAGTCTGATTTTGCAAACAATTAAGAATGTGAGTGGGTCCATTGATTTCAGCAGACCTAATCATGTGTTCAAAGCTATCCTTGTCCCTACATATTTGTACAATTGGGATTTAAGCAAGTTTTCTGTCTCAAAATAAATAAATAAATAAAATAATCAGAAAAATCCAACAAAACAAAAAACCCAAATAAACAACCCAACAAAACAAATAAACAAACAGAAAGCCAAAGCAAAACCACATTATCATAGCTGTGTTAAACTCAAAAGGTTCTGGTAGTTCTTCATTTTAGCATTTTATTTTGCTTCACACAGGAGGCCTATTAAATCAGCAGTGAATCTTTGGTTTGTTTTTGGCTCTGTTTTAATTTAATCCCTTTGCATTCTCATAGGTATGTTCTTTTTACAAACCTTGTGAGGGATTTAATAATTAGGCAAGTGCATGTAAGTTCCACTATGAACTGTTCAACCTAAAAGATACAATAGGTGAGTCTGTGCTGTTGTCTTAGTATTAAATAACCAGGTACTGAAAATGCTGGTCACAAATACATTCTTTTATCTTAATTGTTCATTCCATGACATTTCTCCACATTCCTTGGTTTCTTGTAACAGATTAGTTAAAATTCAGTTTAAGATGCAGAATTGAACCATATGTTTAGTGATTTACACATGTGGTCTAGCCAGTTACTGTCTTAATAATTGTGTCTTATAATGTAATGATTATTTTTATTATTTCACTTCTCTTTCTCAAATAATCTTTTAGAAAAGGGCTAATTTGTGTGTAAAACCTATTTTTGTTGTTGTTGTTTACTTCAGTGACAGGAAGAATATATAGATGTAAATATTCATGGCATAGTGACAATGTAATTATATTGTCTTATATTCATGGACAGTAGTAAGATAGATTGTTTTACATTGTTTCTATTATTAAAAAATATTAATTTTGAGGGAATATGGTCTTCTCTACCAGCAATCAATTCAAATCCTGATTTCCCCCAAATCCTCCTGAAATATGTTGCAAATTTAGTCTATGAATTTTTCTCTTGGTTTCCAAGAACATTGATTCATTTGATGTAAAAAATCGACTCATCATTAGAAAAAAAAATAATCCTCAGTTACTGTTGTAATAAGTAACACAGAATCCCTATAAAAAATGCTAGGAAAACTAGGTTAGCTGTAGCATGCATTCAGAGGAAATTATATGCAAATCTAATATCCCCTTGTTATGAAACTGAACACTTTTTGTTTTGAATGCAAATACCAGTTTGTGTTGCTGTGATGAAAAGGCAACATCTTTCAGAGATTCTGGGAGAAGCACAATTCTGACAGAACTGTTGATTTAATACTATGATGGAAAGCCACTGAGCTGCTACCCTAAACGAACTGTGCAGGACAACATGAAAGGACAAATTGCTCCCTGATTGTTGTACAGGTGACCAGAAGTTACCACACGAAAACCACTCTTGTGACAGTGTAACAGCAATATGCATTCACAGCACTTGCACGATAAAGATGTCCAATTCAGGCAGCTGAACTGAACACATCTCAGTCCCCAGTCTCCAGTATAATTAACAGTATTAGGGAAGAAAAATTCGGTTAAGAAGAAACCTAGCTATGAAATTGTCACGTTCCATTCAGTGATGGATTTGTGATGATTCTTTTACCTTGATCTCAAAGCGCAAAATTAAGGCAACCAAAATGCCAAGGGGTTATAATTTAATCAAACAGTGTTACTTTATTATTTTGCCTGTAAAGAAGCATGCGATAGTGAGAGAGAGTAAGAAAAAGGAAAAGGGAAAAGAAACAGGGAAAGAAAAAGAAAAAAAGTGGGAATGAGGATTGCTTTACCACCAGACGAGTTCCAGAGTCATCCCTCTGGTCTCTGGTTCCATAGAGTCCTGCCAGTCCTCCATCGTGGCTCGGGATTCTCTGGTAGGGAGATCTCAACATTGTCCATTCAGGCGTCATTTCTTATGCTTCTTCACCCCCTCTCACTCCCATTGTTTGAGGCCAGTCTCCACCTTGGTTTTGCAACCCAGGCTTAAACTGCCCAGGCTCAAAAGATCCATGTTTCTTTTGCCAGTGCTTACATGGCCTGCATTCTCTCTGGTCCATTGAGTGACCTCAGGACCCTTGGCGAGCTTCTGGGCATGTTCTTTTTCGTTGGCCATTGTTTGAGGGAGCAGGTGTGGGACAGGTGTGACTGAGGCTGCAGGTGAGAACATATCTTCTGGACAGCAGCTATTGTCCCTCGGTAGAAGAGACCCTCATAACAATCCCTCTTAGGAGACAGGGTCTGGTTTGGCTGAAGCAGCAGGCGAAGTCCATACAGTAGCCATTGTTAGCAGCAGCCCCCCCGAATCGGAGAAACCAGTGTAACACAATGCTTTTCCTCGGGCCTCTCTCCAAGTCATTGTCCATGCGTTCTTTCTGTCAGGGCCTCAGTTTTCTCAGTTCCTGATGGTAATGGTCAGGCGTATACTGTTCCATCTTGAGACTGACTCTTATAGAAATAAAATAACTGCATATTAATAGAAAAACTGCATGGAAATAAGAACTATTCGTTCCTTATAAGAAAAGGAGCTTCCACCAATCTATAAAATTGAAATACTTAATCAAAGGGTTAAATCTGATGAGTGTCTTCTTATTCTAGGACTTTGCTTAGCATCACCACTGTAATTCTTACTCTGTAAGGACACTGTGTTCCCCAGTCACTACTACCTGCAAGTTCATATCTAGCTATACAGAATCACAGAATCAAAGAGTGGTTTGGGTTGGAAAGGAGATCATCTAGTTGTTGAGGTTTAGATTGTGGGATGACAATAAAACCGTGGCAGAAGTATTGTCAACCTCCTCCCTGCCACCACCTTCCCCTTTCAGCCCCTCCCTCTCCCCACTTCCCACTCAGGACAGGCGATTGGGAGGGAAAGAAGGACAGAGAGAAGAGAGTTGGAAAAATTAAAAATGTTTTACTAATGCTACTAGTAAGAATAGAGAAAATAATACAAAATATACAAAACCAATCTTGAAAGTCCCAGCAACTGCAGAGCCAGCACATGAAGTCCTTGATTGGACTCTGCAGCCAACCGGAGCTGGATTCAGTCTGTCACTAGGCACAGGGATGACTAGCAAGGTCTTCTCCTAATGTCGGCCGTGAGGAAAAGGGACAAGATCCTTGTGATCTCCAACATTCATATGAAGTATTCACGTGAATGGGATGTTATACTCAGTTGGTCAGTTTCTTGATCACCAGTTTCTCATCCAACACACCTGCCAAAGCAGGTTCATCTAGAGCAAATTGCAGAGGATTGTGTCCAGGTGGGTTTTGAATGTCTCCAGAAAAGGAGACTCCACAGCCTTTCTGGGCAGACAGTTCCAGTTCTCTGGCACCCTCAAAGTAAAGAAGTTTCTCCTCGTATTCAGATGGAACTTCCTATGTTTCAGTCTGTGATACCATTCCGTTGTACATAGGAGCTTATGTCTCATTTTTAATGGATATGCAGAGATTTAAAATGAGTCATCTGTTGGTCCTAGATATAAACTTCAGTTCCCTTCTTTATCGGCAGACTGGAAGATAATCTGGGTCCATTGAAATTGTGACAGTATAGCCACACAGCATCTTCAAAGTTGCATTTCAGTAGCCAAAGGTGTATTTGGTGAAATAAAATAATTCCTCACTTAAATTTTAAGCTACTAAATATTCTTTTTAGTGGAGTTACGTCAACATCATGTACTAATCATTAGATTGAAGTGTCATTGTTACTTGCTCTCAAAAAAAAAAAAATGAATTATTTACATCTCATTTGAATGTGTCCCACTTTAGCTTTTAGTGTTTTTGTTGCTTTTATGACTATTTCTTGCTAAATAAGTGAATTTTTGTGATCAGAAGTTTATTTTTACATTGCAATAAAGTCATATCTCAATTTTCTTTTCACAAAATCTCAGCAGACTTGCACTCCAATTCTAAAGCAAGGGTGTCAAACTCATTTTCATTTTTAAATGTAACTACTCCTACATTTATACAGTCCTAAAATGACATTCAGCCTTTTGAAGGTAACCATGAGGCTGATGTGGCCCTCAGTGAAAATGGGTTTGACACTCCTGGTCTAAAGAATAGGATTATTTTATTAAATGTGTATGCCTAAAACATAGTAGATATTTATTATCATTGGTTTTAAAGGGACTCCTAGAGGACTAATTCAGCTCTCTACACCGACAACATTTGAAAATAGAAGAGATGAATCCAATTTTTTTTCCTCCTTCATTTTCCTGAGTTGCTACATTTTTGGCTTATCCCTCATTCACACTCATAATCCTTTAAAAAAGAAAGCCTCAGGATAGATTGCAGTTTTCTTAGTAAGAATGAAGTCATCCCCTTTTTCTTACAAACTGCTTCCTCTTTTTATATCCAAAGATAACATCACTCTATCACACTGGAGTCTTCAGTTGCACTAAAAAAAAAAAATGAAACCAAAAACAGATCCCAAGAGCATTTTTAGTCATTGATTTGTAGGGTACTACCCATTGCTTCTCACACAGTCACATACATTCTAAAGCTATGGCTTCCATTCCTTGTTCCAGTATAAATCTGTGCTTTGCTTTAGATAAAGAGTTTTTTGTTTGAAGAAAAAAGAACAGAATACTAAGTGGATTTGTATCATGCTGCCCGGGTATTTTATCCTCATTGGATCAGTCATCTGTTAAATTTATTATCAGTGATTTTCTATTTACTTTTAGATCATTGATGAAAACATTTGCTTTACAACATGCTGAGCTTAGGGCTGGGAGCCATGTATTTCTTTGTTCTATTATTAATTTTAAAAGTGTTTTTCTCTATGTCTTGGGTTTTCAGTTTATCTGCTCCAGTTTCTTCAATTGTTAAATAAGGATAATTCTAACACTCAAAGACATGGTGCCAGTGAAGTACAATGACCTGGCACAGGAGAAAAAAAAAAAAAAGCCATTGGAAAAAGAGAGAAGGTGAAGAGAAGTCGGGAAGGAGGGAGTGAGATAAAATGAATCTTATCACAGAAATTAAGATGTAAGCCTATACCCAATAGAGGGTAGTTATGGCATGGCTGAAGAATATTTATGCAGGCTCATGCATCTCTCCTATAGCTACCTTTTCTACCAGTCCATTTTTCAGAATAGCAAAGCAGTAACGACTCATACACTTATTGTTCTTATTGCAATATCAATTATCTGGGTGATACTAGAACAAACAGTGGCACAGCCTTGTAGAAATAAGTTCATTGGTACTAAACTGTCAGAAGAGGTATATTTATATTTTTTTTTTACCAAAATTTACACCATTCATTTAACCTGAATTGACAAAGAGTATTACGTTCTTTGAAGTTTAATGTAAACAGGATTTTTTTTTATGAAGTGAGCATGTTGGGAACCTGGAAGCATAAGAGAACTTGAAACCTGACACTTTGAGATTTTCAGCTCTATGTATAGCTGAAAATTTCTGCCAAATGACATGGTTATGACCTAAAGTTTAAGACCCCAGAAACAATAGATATGGTGCACTAACAAGGAACTAAAAATTCTGAAAACAGCCTATGAAAATTAAAATCCTTATATCCATCTGTCTTCTTATTATGTGTTTTTAGATTTATGCTTTTTTTTTTTTCCTTTTAATGTATGTGTGTGTGTATGCTAAATATTTCAGATCAAACAAACTTATTAAAAATACTCTGAGCTTCTGTCTGGGAGGTTAGGTATTTTCTTATTCTGATTTTCATTCTCAGACACAGTATTAGACAACACAGATAAATATATCCATGCATTGATGTTACATGCCTGCAGCTCTTTCAAAGTTGGGTACTAATGTGATGAAAAATCTTGGATAAAGACAGGGAAAAAAAAAAAATAAGAAAAAAGAAAAAACCGTGAATGGGCTTGATGACCTACTTACAAAAATATTTGGTGACCTGCCATGAAATAGTCAGGGAATGAAAAGAGCACCATAAAAATTCTGCATCCTATTGGGAGCTCTGATATCTCAGTAAGAATATTGGTACAAAGATTTGTTGTTGCAAACTGACAAATAGTTCTTGTGAGTCATTGCTTTGATCTCAAAGTAGAATGGAAACAAAATTCTCCTTTTACATAATGTAACAAATTCAGCAAATGATGACAACTCACCAGATCGCATAAAAGAACACTCACAATATCCAGGCTGCTTTAAAAGTTCCACTAATTGTTAGGCAAATACCAATTACCACTAGCTGTTTTACCACTATTCAAGTATTCCGTACACATTTGAAATGCAAAAGAAAGCCCTCTTTATCTTACAGATAAAAAGCACTCAGCAAGTACTTTTTGTATATCTATATCTATATACATATATATAAATATATATATCCTACAGTAAGCAGTGTTAGAAATAATTTCTGGAGAGATTATTTTATATGTTTGTAGTGATGTCGAGATATTTATTTGACAGCCCTGCCTTTGAGTTACTTGTACGTGATTAGATGCTCAACTCAAACACTATCTCCATGGACCTTTCAGTTGCCTGACTCCACAGTTAGGATCTGTTCTACAAAAATAAACTGTTTAAGTCAGCAGTGGAATCAATGAAGATGGCAGCTCTAAAGACCTTAGGAAAAACTGGCTTTTTCTAATATAGGTTTCTGCTAAGTTAAGACAAAGTAACCATCCTATAGAAAGGAGGCACCACCGGGAGCCTTTCCCTTAGGCACCAGTCTGACTTACAGGCAGTGTATAGAAAGAGCTATTTCTCATCTTACTCTGAAAGTATTGACCCAAGATGTGGAAAACCTAGTTTATAGACTTACTCTGCCCCAAAAGGAAATATTGCAAGTGGCAATAGATTCTAGTCTTTCTGCTAAACTGGGTAGCTAATCAGAAAAGCTAGAAAAGTCATGGGGCTATAAGACAAAGAGGCAAAAGGAAGCTATGTACATGAATGAAAATAGTGGGATCTGAATATTTTTTTTTTGTTATTATTTTCTAAATTTCATTTCCATTACTGTTTTACTTCCTATGGGAAAAAAAACAGCAAGCAAACCAAAACAAAACATCCACAGTCCAGGTAGTATGTTCCACAGCGTTCTCCCAGTTTAGCAATCTGCTGTCATTAAATTTTCTTTTTCTAGCAATAATACCACTGAAAGGATTGAAACATTTGACAAAAGACAAGTTGTTTGGGTTTTTTATTTTGATTGTTACTAAACATTGCATGCATATATATATATACTAAACACATGCATATATATATGTATCTAAAAATTCCACTGGAGACCTATATGTACACAAAACATTCATAGGGCAAAAAGGTACAATTCAAATTAAAAACATGAAAGAGAATTACAATTTCTGCATAATAGCAGTAAGGAGGTATGCAGTTCTGCAAGCATATATTTCAAATAATGTGTTCTTCTATTATTTTTTTTTTATTTTATGATGATGATTTTGAATGAGAAATACAAAACCAGTATTTCTTTAATAATGTCCCATGACGTAAGTTGGAAAATAAAATTTAATATAATGTTGCGTGTTTTTCAAGAATGACACTTTGCATCATCTTTACATCCAAATAAAACTAGAGCAGATAAGTAAAGCTAGGAATTTTGAACGTCATAGCTTATTCTCCTCTTTGTGCCAGCAATCTAGCGAATGAGCACAATAATCCATTTACAAAATTAACTGGTGAAATGCTTTGAATGTGGAAGACAGACCATAAAATCCTGCTAGAGTTGTAAGTATCTTCAGTAAGAATGTTGTTGTTGTCACAACATAGAAAGCAATGGCAGCAAAAAAAGGGAAAAAAAAAGTAAGGAAAATAATAGAATAAAGAATAAGTAATTTTCATCTGTGATTGCTTTGTTTGTTCATGTGTATTAGTTATATAAAGTAGCCTTCTGTTCTGTATCTAGGCAACACAACATTGTTCCATTTTAATAAAAAAGTATGAGACTTATTTTAATAGGCACATGCTGCAAAAGAAATAAATGACAGGTTTATCCTTCTGTTAAAGGTAAAGAGAAGCAAAAAGTATATTTTTGAATATAAGGTCAACAATTAGATTTACAAAATATTAAACAAAGTACAAGCATAAATATGAAAATGTCTTTTAATTTTGTCTCTAATAATACAGCATGAAAACAATTTTTATACAAAGCTACTGTCACTTTCCACTTCTCTTCACTGGGAAGAATAATTTCATTTCTATCAATGCTATATGTAGGCAGATCAGAAAGAGCTATTTCCGGGGATCCAAATATGAAAACAATTTCACAACTATTTTTTCTTCCCAGGATTATTTAATATGTAACACTTTATTGCTAGTATTCTTTATGAGCAGCATAGACTGGAGGGAAAAAAATAATATTCTGTCTAGTCATTCCAAGACATTCTTCTTTCTGCTGACCAATAATCTAGGGACAGATAACATGCAGTGAAAGCACTTTTAGTGTGATTGATGGTAACTTTTTTTGTTAACTTTCAGAGGACTGAGAGTCTCTTGATTTTGGGCCTATGTCCTTGAATACATGATAGTAGGGAGAAATATGAAGTTGATTTAATTTTGTGCAAGCACTTTTCCTCTGTTTTCTTCAAGCTTCTGTATTCCTGGAATCAAAGGATAGGAACAACCAATCATCTCTGGCTTTCTGTAGAAACCAGCACAAAATGCTTAGCTAAAACTGCAGAATTTGAATTCTTAGTCTTCAGAACTGGTTTCTAAAGAAACAATTATTTTTGTTACATTGTTTGGTTGAAAATAACAAATAGAAAATGATCATTTTTACAATACTATTTTGAAACATTCAAAACATAAATATTGAACAGCTTCTAACCCTTTTTTTCCTCTCCAAAATAACTTCATTTTCATAATCAAAAGAATTCAGGATGGAAACAACAAAAGTCCATGTACTCAACATTTAAATTTCATAAAATAGGATCTATAAGTGCAAATCCAGAAGCAAGTTAAACTTCTCTATATATTTAAACCATCTTTTAGGAATTTCTTTCTTAATCATTTGCTATCTCAAAGCATATGAAGTCATCAGAATGGTTCCAGAAAACAAATATTTTTGGCTTTATAACCAAATTTAATCAAAGCTTCTCAAGCTACTCAGATACATTTTCTGCTATGGGGAATCATTTCAGAATATCTGACTGTATGACACCTGAGTAATCTACGTAGAGTCTGGAAATGGTCACATTACCTTTTATAAAATACTTCCGTATTTTCTTTTGCTGCAGATATATTTTTTCTTCATCATTTATGCCTGGTACTTTTGGGTGATAATTATAATATTTTACAACTATTTTGCTAGATGTTGAGCCCCAGAACCTCTTAGATTTGCTTGTTCTGTAGAAGATCTGAGTTAAGTCCAATATTTTGAGGATCATTTGAAGTAGAAATTAGTAAAGAGTCTCTTATTTTACTAGTGATGCAGCACATGTGGGCGTATCGAGCATTTGCTGCTTTAGCACATGCCAGTTAATGCCAGAAGGAAAGATGGACTGATTCTGGAGAAATAAGAGACATGTGGGAGACTTTGATAGCATGTTTCATTTTTTGTAAAAGAAGTGATAGTACAAATTAGGATGTGAAATACCATAGATTTGAGAAGCATGTTAACTGCTGTCACCACCTTGCCTAGCCCTGACAGACAGCAGCAGTCTTTCCAGCCATCCCTCAGACCTTTGCTGCTACCCAAGAGGATTCTCTGTAATTTCCATCTTCCTCCTATTTTTTTTAGAGAGGCGATCACCTCCTTCCCTGCTCTTTCAACGCCACTTTGCTGGATTGGAAGATGAGTGCCATCTGATACGCTTCTGTGGATGCTTCTGTTGCTTGCCTCTAGTGGCATGTATCAGGAGGTGTTGAGGCTGCTCTTGCTGTGCCCTTGGGGATTAGTCCCATTAAGTTCCTCTTGTCAGTGTGAAGAGTGATTCCTTCAGTGGCAGTTCAGAGCAGTAGTGCAATTCGGTGCTTTACTTTGCTTTCTATAAAAGGTGGGGGTTTTTATACTCTCTCCCCTCAATAACTATAGAAGATTTTATGAAGATTCATATTCCTTTGGAAAAATTTTCTCCTGTGAGTAGGGTACTCCTAATATCTGCATCTCTGCCTGAGAAGCTAAATTCTCAATATCGTTGTGAGTACTTTCTAGAAATAGATCAAGGATTTTTTTTTTTTTAATTTTTTTTTTTTTTAATGTGTTGCTTTGAGTATAACAACAGTGTGCCCTGGGGAGAGGAAAGGTATCCCCAAAAATCACCTGTGAGAGTAGGGGTTTGTTACTGCATGGTTTACAGTAGTTTCTCAGAAATCAGCAAAAATTAATCCATCCTGAAACAAAAATGAAGACCTAGAACATTATTTGGAGATATTTAGGAACCCCAGAATATGTTCTAAAGCCAATTCTAGTTAAATTCCTTTATTTCAGTATGTCTAGCTTTCTCACATGGTATTAAAATCACTACATAGCTACATAAAAAGTGTGATAACTAAAACCATTGGGCTAAAAAAAAAAATAAAATAAGATTTTCCTGAGATTCATAAAAAAATATTTTTAAAACTAAAGAATAAGAATTTATTATTCTTAGCCTTTATTATGATTTTGTGCTATAAAACATATATTATTAATTAGAGAAGCAAGCACAGAAAAAAAGTACCAGAACAGAACCCCAAACCAAATGCAAATATACTAGTGGGGAAAATGCCACATTACTTGGAAGATTAAATTAAACTAATCTAATTGTTGTTTCTTTTTCTAAATTATGAATGTAATTATTGAAAATCTAATTCCTCCCGAAGGCCCAGAGTAATTCTATTAGGAAACCACTTAAGAGAAGGAAGTTTACGTGATGACTATGAAATGATGGCTATTGTAGCATGAACTTGGCTACCAACAGGTAACTCATATGTTTCTCCCATGTTATTTTTAATGGTAAGCTTTACCTCACCCACTGTTATAACTTAAATAAGGATTCAAAACAAAACAAAACAAACAAACAAAAAACCTCAAAGAAAAGCACCAAATACATGAATAATTAGATACAAAGACAAAAATACTGCCAGATAATTAAAAAGTAAACAATTAATAAGATGGTGTCCCGTCAGGACCACATGTTATAGAATAACTGATTAACAAGTCCTGCCCCTCTAATTTATTTTTATGATTATATTGTTGTGTATTATATTATGATGATATTTGTAATTTGTCCTTATATGTGGTATCATTGAGAATAAGTCTAACTAAATGCCGTGTAAAATTTTTGAAGTGATAATTAATTTAGAACTAAGAATTGTAAAGTCAAATGAGGAGTATATATATCTTCTAAATCACCAGATATTAGTAAAGACTGGTAGAAAATAACAATAATATTTCACTTATTACGATAACGCAAGACTGATCACAACCTTCCAAATTTATTCAAAGCTTTGCAGAAAACTTATGATACAATGTTTTAAAACAAAAGCAAAACAGCAAGTCCTTGTTTTCATTGATTTGAGCATAACATGTTATTATCTTCAAATGTCTTTGTCTTTTTTTTTCAAGTTATAGAAATTACTCTCATTACCAATAAAGCCCACCTAAATGATTACTTTATGAAAGTTGTTATGCAAACATCATAGTTATAGATATTTAGCTGAATGTTTCTTCAGAAATATTCTAAATTAGAGTTGTCAAAGTATACTTTGAAATATTTAGGATGTCTGTGTGTAAATGATTGCATTACTGAGGTTATGGAAGTGATAAGAAGGAGATTATATTTGGTTTTTTTTTGTTGTTGCTTTTAAGATGAGTAATTGTGGCACATAATAGTTCTACTGTCATGGTAAACTCCTCCTTATAAACATTAATTCAGAATATTCCATGTGCTTGAATGTGGAGCAGAAGTGATTTGGTTAGCTTTGTTAGAACTGTGAATGCTGAGACACATTATTTAAACCCATTACTTTCTCACAGGGGATTCAGGATATGCAAAACCAATCTGAGACAATCTATTTCAATATATTCTGTGGACTTCAGTGTCAAAGATCTAGAAAAGATAGTTCTGTCAAAAACTTCTTAAAAAGGTAAATTTGCATATAGGACATTTTCTTTTCAGCAAAAGTCACAAAAAAAACCCACAACCCAAACCTGAAAAACATGAATGTATTACTAGGAGTTCTATAATTCTTCT
The DNA here is from genome assembly GCF_036013475.1 of Columba livia. Classification (NCBI taxonomy): domain Eukaryota; kingdom Metazoa; phylum Chordata; class Aves; order Columbiformes; family Columbidae; genus Columba; species Columba livia. The sequence goes on from NC_088602.1 coordinate 115,167,337, forward strand.
GTTCATGTAATTCCTGAAATTTTACCTTAGCTTATTCAAGTATTCTAAAGCTCAATTTTGAATAGTAGATGTAGACAGAAGTACATAAACACTTTTATCTTTCTAAAAATTTCATTTTAGCCATTTCTGAAGCTGCTTAGTAGACCACTCAACATAGGCAATATGTACGAGACATGTGAGATGCAGTGTCAGTGTTCCTCTCATCTGTGGCTTCTGGCACTGGGCTGGTTCCTGAGGACCCTGTATATCAGGGAAAGAGTGAAGTTTAAGCTTTATCACAGCCTAGTTAACTCCCCCTGTACCTACAGGGTCATAGAGTCTGACTTTGGGATACAGACACCTAAGACATCCTTACACGTTGACCAGACTCGTGGTGAAAAAGATTAAGTGCACACACTTATGAACTTCCTAAACACTGTCATTTTGGTAAATTAAGTGACAGAACTCATAACCTTTGCAATCTTTTTTACCAGTTAGTTTGGATTAAACAAAAAGTAAGTTTAACCATTTATCCAGCATGTTAAGAAGGAACAAAAGCTAGAACACCAGAAGATATTTATTTTTCTTCAAGCCTTTCTTAAAAACTGATGCCAAAGGAAATTCGATTTTGACATATGCCCATACCCTCTATTATATATATATATATATATGTAAAAAATTGTTCTATGTAATCTACTTCTTTAACACATCATGGTTTCTTTTAAGTGAAATACTTTGTCTATATCCACTGACAGGGTTCTTCAGTGGGCATTTTAGATATTGATTAGGAAAATGCATTTTAAGGGAGCATTTAGTACAAAAAAAAACCCTTAGTGGATCAAAATAAAGAATTATGGATCATTTACTCTGGTTTAAAACTATTTGTGCTATGCCTTTTTCAAAGGGGTCTGTATAATATAATTGTTAATCATTTTTAGAAGATTAATATAGAGTATGTAGCATAAAAAGACTTTGAATAATAGTCTCACTTTTCAACTTTATTTTTGGCTCTCAGGAATTTTATTAAAGGTTTTGTGAGTGATTAGTCACTATCATACTTCTTAGTGGTGTGTACCACAAATAAATAAAGCAAGAGTATTATCTGATTTTTTTCAATAAGAAATCAGAATGTAATTTCCTTCTTAGAACAACCATTTGTTAAGAATGAAATAATGGAACATTCCTCATAATTTTTAATAATTCCCTATTAACTTAAAATATATACTCGTGGTCTGACGATTTAAAAATCCACTTCACATCATGAAAATTCAACTCTCATGTGAGCCTAAACATAGCATTATTTATGATGCAAAACAAATGTTTCAATTACTAGTAGAATTGTTTCTGAAATTAAGATCAGAATGGAAGGCAGATAAGTAGTGCAAAGGTTTTACTCGTGCAGAGCCAATTTAGTTTTTCTCTCAGTACCATATGTGCTTGTTTTCTGTGGTTATCAACAACCAGCATTTTTCTTCACCACTGTTCAAAATGTGGTTTTGAAGAAAACATCTAGAATTGATCCATAACCAATTGATGACTCCCACACACGGCACTGATGAGTGTCCAGGCTTCAAGCCAACTGAATATTATCAACACAAAATCTCTTTCCTGAAAGAAGAGTCAACTGGGATGCTTTTTTCATCATAGATTAACTGGCACTGATGCAGTAACTTCTGGCTTTCAAATGCTGTTGAGTGAATAATCACTGTTGCATTGGGCCAGGTACAGTTGCTGTATTCCAGTTCTGTGCTTGTAAGCATGCTCTTCTTCTGTAAGCTAAAGAAAGGAAGCAGCAGAAACCACAAATAACAGAACTGAAATTTGTGGACATATAATGAGGTGCTCTGTTTGTGACCAATGTCTTTCTGTCAAGTAAAAGGTTGTTTGTTGTTGTAGATGACAATATGATTATTCTTCCTTAAAACCCTAAACTCTGGAACAAAACATTATGAAAAAAAAAAAAAACCCACAAAATTCTAACTGGAAAATGAGGGGTTTGTTCTTTTCATCTGCTTAGTTATAGTTATTTCCTTTTTACCTGAAAGAGGATAACTTTAATTGTAATAGGCTTTTAATTCTGAAGCTAGTATTCTGTATTCTAGATGTAGAATATTTTACTGTCTTTTAATATTTCTAGCTAGAAAAAAAAAAAAAAGAGAGAGAGAAAATTCACCTCATTTTCAGTTTTATAGTCTAAGCTCTCTAAATGTTACGCACCATTTCCTTGTTTTGGGAAATGGAGATTATACCTGAGAATGGGAAGCAACACAACCCAATGAAGTCAGTCATTATATCATCTTCTTGCAACTGAGAATGGTGCTTAAGAGGATAAGACAGTCATCCATGGAGCAGAAAACAAGTGATACCATTGCTAATGATCACTTGTTAACCATCACCCTCTTCTAAGTGGTCAGTCCTCATAAGAAGTCTGCCATTTGAAATCACTTAGCCTTTTATAATAGATTAATGATGTCAGGCTACCTATTAGGAAAATATTTTTTATTAGATACTGCATTATCTGCCTTGCATTGTCCTACTTTTTGTATATAAACGTGCTTACCTCTGTAAGTATTCCTGTTGAACTAAATACATTTAAATATTTATATATATTAGTTATTCAATATGTGTTACTCCTCTGCTTTCTGATATTTTGCTGCATTCATTCTTCTAATTATACATGACGTCTTAAGCTCACAATGAGACACACAAGAAAAATGTGGACAAAGGCACAAAAAATCAGCTTACGTTTGAAGGATATGCATTGCAGTTTGGGGACAAGATCATAACTGACCTTAGTTTTCCTGTTGATAGTGAGGCCACTCTCCCATCAAATCAGCTCGCTGGAAGTCACTTTGTGCCAGCTACCTGCATGTCACTGAAACATTATTGAGGATTTTTCAATCACTGAAGATTTTTCCCAGATCATCTGTCCTGCATGTTTCAAGGAGGATGAATGGTGCTGATCTGTAAATCCCGAGACAGTGCTAAGGGTGTTATAGACACAGCTGCAAGGGTCCATAATTAACCAGAAACTAGAGTGACCCTTGACACATTTGTTTGTTCTGCATGACTCTTTTCCCACCGTAGGGCCAATACAGAGAATTAGCATTATCCTACTTACATTTCTTTGCTATCCATTGAATTTCAGCTGATCTCCCTGCAAGAAGTTCTACAAGCTGGATGTTACCTGTAGGGTATCTGTTGCATCAATATGCATCTGCCTTGACTGCACTGCATTCACAGAATCAAAGTTGCTCCACTGTGTTTATTATATAATAAAACAGTGTTATTTTAGTTAGTTATTTTATTTACAGAAATATACAATTCCAAGTGTGTTTCCATTGGATGTAGTGAGGAGGTAGTTAATTAAAGTTTCAGGTAAAACACATTGGGTGAAAAGATGATGGCAGTAAGATGTGCCAGGGGAGGTTTAGGTTGGACATCAGGAAAAGGTTCTTCACCCAGAGGGTGGTGGAGCACTGGAACAGGCTCCCCAGGGAGGCAGTCATGGCCCCAAGCCTGGCAGTGTTCAAGAAGAGACTGGACAACGCCCTCAGACACATGGTGTGAACTGTGGGGCTGTCATATGCAGGGACAGGAGTTGGACTCAATGACCCTTGTGGGTCCCTTCCAACTCAGGACATTCTATGATCTATGATTCATTCTAGGATGAGATTAATCAGCATAGGCTGATTGTCTACACCAGGTATTTTTCAGTCTCTTCTGTGAAACACACATGGGTTTTCTGATTTTGTTTGGTGGTGGTGTTCTTGTTATTTTGTTGTTTGGTTGGTTGGTTTTGGTTTTTTTTGTTTGGTTGTTTGGTTTTGGTTGTTTTTTTTTTGGTGGTTGGTTGGTTGTTTTGGTGGGCTTTTTTGTTGGTTTGTTTGTTTGTTTGTTTGTTTGTTTTTACCTGGCAATGACATTCTTACAGCCATTGCTTGATTTTATCTTGATTTGTTTTGTTTTTAATCTGGCTGTTTATAATGCATTTAACAAGTCTTTTTATTGGACACACAGTTTTATTGATTGTATTTTGTCTAATGGCAGGTTTAACTTGTAAATATGTGGGTAAATAGCAAGTAAGAAGACAACAGGTCAATGAATGTGTTCTGCAGTGTTTGTTGCTGACACCTGTATTTCCTATTTAAAAAAAAAGTCTATATTCATAACAACTGGCAAAAGCTGCTTCAGTGACACTTCGTATAGAGTGGTATGTTACTCATCATAAATAATGATGGTAGAACTGAATGTTGAAAATATCTTCAATCTCTAATGACTTAGATGACATTCATTGCCCCAACCTCATTGCACAATAACTTCACGGCATTTTACAATGAACAGGGCAAATTTAAAAGCAGTTTAGGTGTCGTGTACAAATTTCAATTAGCTTCATTAAAACTATTTCATTGTAGAAATATCCTAATGGCTTAACTGAAGGAAACATGTTGATCTCCCTAGTGCTCTGATAAATTTGTGCTCTCTAGGAAGCTTTTCACTGTTTAGAAATGTGTATAAAAATAGGTTTTAAATCTTGTTAAAGTGCATCCTATTGTCTTTTCTCATTATCTTCCCCCTGTGCTCTTATGAGCATATGCTATCCGGGATGTTTTCTAAAGGCTTTTTTGTATTTAAGACTAGATATTCTTCCGAATTGCAAAGAATTCACTTTAGTTCTCAGTATTGAAGCAATATAGAAACAAATAATAATAATAATAGTATTCTCACTTCACCCTTTCTCTGACCTATTCTTTTGTACTGCATGTGGTAATGAGATGTTCCTCCTTGACAAGAAGATACAGGTGTTTTTTCTTCACAATAGAAGTAATTTGAAAGAATCCATCAAGGTAGAATTGTAAGAGACTGTTTTCTCGCTTAAACCTGAGTGAGAAAATTGGATTAAAGACATCACTATCCTTTATGTTTTAACATAATCTATTAACTCATATGAAAACTGTAAGATGAGTTGTCTTCACTATGTTTTTCTCTTCACTTATCATATCTCGTGTTAAAATTTAAATGAGTGTTATCTGGAGCTGGGTATGGTAAGTAGAAATAGCATGCAGAAATTTCTGTGATCACTAGTTTAGAATAGCAGGGCATAGTTCTGCTTGAGTTGCTGAATATTAAAAAAATTTCTTTGACAGTAGCACCTGGAAATTTCAAAACATTTTGCAGCTGAAGGAAAAGCACTATTGATTTGTTTTCAAGATGAAGAACTGTCTGTGTAACATTATTTCTTCACAGACCCATACATAGCCACTCCACAGTTCTCCCTTTTGTCTTAGTCACTAGATATCTGCCTCAGACTGTCTGCACAGAGTGAATATGTACAGCAGTGATGCTTACTCAGTTTTGCGTGGGCTATTCCTACTACAGAAAAAAAAAATCAGCAATGTTTTTCTTTCTGCTAAATGTGTGCCAAAGACACCATCACTCCGTCTTGCATCCCACCATCTTTGCAGTGAAGTTTAAATTATAAAGTTACACATAGTCAAAAGGAAAAGGAATTTATAGTTACACTGATTACAACCAAAACTACATCCAGCCAAGCATCCTGTCCCCAAACAGTGCTGGGGATGTTTGGGGATGGTTAGGGAAGAGTAAATATAGGACAAACTTATATAATAATTCCCTCTAATACTCCTCTGTCCTCCAACTATTTATATCTCAGGGACTTCCTGAACCAACTCTGGTCTCCATGTACTCAATAATCCCCAGTGGATTTAATTTCACATTTGAACACTTTTAACATTTGAGTTCAGCAGGTACACTTTTACAGTGGTAAATGTGATATCTACAGATAAAAGCTAGTAGAAAATGTGAAGACTTTGCTATTTGCTTGCTGTTTGCTCTTTGTTTTAAAAAGGCCCTACTCTGGCATTTCACAAATGAAAACTAAAGTGACATGACTATGTTTTGAAGCATAGTCTCTTGTATCTTATTTATACTGCTTATGGCATATTTCTGATCAGATGTGGTACAAATCAATTTTATTTGTGAAAATTTTGCCGGACAAACAAATTGTAGTAGGCTATACAGGTCTGGGCAGCAATCATGAAGAGGCGTAAGGATGAAAGAAATGTGAAGCCAGATGATACAGTAGAGGCTTTAAAAGGAAGAGACAAATAAATCAAACTGCACTTGTTTGCTGATTTTGTACAGATTTCCTGATAATTAATTTCTTGTGATATCTTGGCTGTACAATTTAACACTTTGTTTTTAAGAAAAACTGTGCAGGACAGAAGTGGAAGAAAAAGTACTTCATTTGCAGTGAAGAGTGTGCCTCATTTCAAGAAGCACTTTTAAAATTGATTGTAGTAGCTACTAAGATGCATGATAGAATGAGGTTTAATCTTTCATTATTTATGTTTTTTCCTCTTAAATGGGAAAAGATAATCAAATATAACCAGTTAGCTTTCTGCTTTGTGGTTTTATTTAACTTTTAAAATCAGTGCAATTTACCAGTACCAAACTGTATCTGCAAATTTTGATACTATTTTGAACCAGTAAGCAAATACTGGCTTTCACACACCATATCAACCTTGTCAGTTTCAACTGGAAGATTTTATACTGTCTACTGCAGTATAAATTTAGGAAACACAAAACCAAAACCAAAAACCTGTCCTAAGAGCTACTAGAGTAGTACTAGAGTAGTGCAAAATATTCTTCCTTGAGCAAAGCAAGTATTTTTGTTTGTTTATTACTTTTGACAAAAGTTACTGAAGTACCCCACCTGCAAAAAATCACGACAGGAGAATCTTTTGCATTTGTAGTTTTTCTAGCTTTCCCTTAAGTTTCTAATAACTTACAGTTTGTTGCAGCCTGGCATGAACTATGGATAACAATGTTTGCACCCATGTAACTATGCGTATCAAATGGAAAATTTTAAGATTAGTGTTACATGAGCATATATCAGATCATATTTAAACTGAGAAAGTAGAAGAAATGAAGGAAATGTTTTTCAAAAATATAACCTAGTACAGGCAATTTAGTTCCATCACACATGCCTTTGTTATACAAGCTTCTCTTTACATCTGGTGGTGATATAAGAATTCAGATGTCACTGCTAGCCAATGTGGAAGGGATAAGTAAGGACACAGTGGAAAAAAGTCTGAAAGCAGAAATGTAGCTCACTGTCTAGTCTCCTGCTTCCACTGCTTTGGGAGCAAACAAACAGAAGAAGGAAGGAGGGAAGGAAGGAAGGAGGGAAGGAAGGAAGGAAGGACGGAAGGAAGGAAGGAAGGAAAGAAGGAAGGAAGGAAGGAAGGAAGCTGTCACAGTATTTTATATTTTTAGTAATTTGAAAAGAATGAGAAATCAGTGCATAGGAATAAAATAAATACAAATTGCTACAAGATTGCAGTTATTTTGGTGATTGTATTTCTCTCAAAGGCTGAAGCCATAGTACTCAGGTCATGATTTACTATATTTAACTTCTTTTTTTTTGTTTGTTCAGTTTGCTTGGTTTTTTCTTTATCTTTACTTTTTCCTAAGCATTTGTGTTTTAATTATTTTTTTCTGTTCTTTTAAAAATTAATTTAGTATTCATGACAATGGCTGGGTAAATAATTCCTGAAAGATGAAACTCCCCTTTTCTACAGAGCTACTTCAGAGCAAAAAAGAGCAATGAAACATGTCCTCAAATAAAAACAAATTCCTCTTCATCTTCTAATGGTTAAATCCAAGAAAGCTGTAGTGAAGTTACTGGAGTCACTCCATTTTTTTTCATCTCAATAGCAGACAGAGCAGGGTCTGTCCTGCCAGTCTTTCTGTCCTGAACAACAGGAGCCACCAGCACTAGAGATAACTTTATTTTCCAGGTATGGACTGATTACACCAAAACTTGCCTAAAAGGTAGATGTCAGGTCTAAGATGGTCATCTACATTTGTCTGTTTTCTACAGCAAAAGAAAATTACTTTAATGGAAAATCAACCAATCCAAAGCTAGATGTGTAAAAAGCTGAAGCTACTTTTGGAGGTTTGTTGTTTGGGTTTTTTTTTTGTCTCTCCACAGTAGTTATCAGGTTAGTACAAAAAAAATACTAGCTAACATGCAGAGTTTTTATGTGGCTAAAGTTAACACTGATCCATACATCCTTCTGTATCTCCTCTGATCTGGAGCTGTATGTGACACAAAGATTTCAGTTATGATTGATGTTACTTCTTGACAAGTTCATGTTATTCTCTTCAAACTATCTATTCAATACCTTTTGTCAAAATAGTAGGATAGACTATATTCCAACATCATATTTAGTATAAGTGAAATGCATTATAGTTGTTAAGCAGCCTACTGAGTTATTTGCTTATCTAAACAGGGTCCATAGCTGAAATGCTACTACACCTGAGCCTGCTCCTCACAAATTGAAATTCTGTGGTTGGATCAAGAGTGCATTTCCACAGAAAATTTCAGAGTTGTCACAACTCCCTTGCATATTGTTTCACATTGCAGAGAGGTTCTGTAAAGCATGGCCTGGACCCCTCTACATGAACCTCAGCTGGAAGATGTTTCACCTTATGCACAATATCTACCAGTGGTCATTCATTCAGCCCATGGGACTAGACAAGAGTTAGGTCCTAGTAAAAAACAGTATGTGAAATGTGAACAGTGTAGACATGAGGTCCAGCTATTCTGTTCTGGACTCACTGTTGCAGGTCTGCATGGCATGGTAGTGTAGGGAAGGCCTCCAGCCACAAGACAAGGCTGGAGGTGGACAGAAGGAAACTGCCTGGTTGGATTTTAGGTATTGACCCCTGCAATTTGTCACTGTGGGTTCCCACATAACATTTTAGTAGTAAAGGGGTAATATCACCACTTGTTTGTTAGGATTTTTTTAGTCTCTCAGTAAGTTTGCCATGGCATAGTGAGAAAAAGAACTATGGAGAAAGACCTAGGGATTTCCTCCTGAGTTCTGTTTGTAGCTTAGTCTTCACTGCATTATCAAAATAGTGAAAGTGATAGCATGTAGTTTATGAGTCCATTCATTTTTAAAGGCTGGGGAAAAAGAAAATTCCCAGTTATTTCCATTTGTAGTCTTCTTGCTTCTTGACTGTAGCTAATCTAGTAGATTAAAACTAAAGCATTCATCTCGAATGGTTCCCTTAATAGAATCAGAGAAAAATAAATAAAACTATTACTTTAGAAAACTCAATTTAAAGAACCATTACTTTTCTCTACATGAAATAACATAGAAAAAATGAGATGCAAGATTAATGACAAGTAATACAGTAAAACAAATTAAGAATACTTTGGATATCTTTTTATAAAAGTACGCATTTTTATGTGTTTGTAAATAAATCAACATAGGGAAAAGCTGCTCAATTCTTGTGGTTTAAACCAAATCAGTATCCAAGGAGTTTATTAATTTATTAGTGACATATAACTAACCAGCCGTTAGTGAGTTATACTTTCAGGATCTGTATCAGCAATACAAAAGATAAACTACAATATCAGACACTTAAGTAAGGTTGGTAAACAGTTGCAAATTTCTAAACATGCTTCTATAACTAATCCCAAAATTTTCTAATCACACACAAAAACACAGAGAGTGAGGTGTGCACTAAGCCACCCTCAGGCTGCATGGGTCACCAGCAACCCCACTGGGAGGAGTGAAAGTTCTCCCATTCTCAATTTGGGACATATGGTTGCTCTGGCATCAGGCAAGCTCCTGCCACTCTCGACCATCCGCCAGCCCACAGAGGGAGAAAAACAGCCCACAAGGCCCCCCACACACCAAGAGGCTCCCTGTGTGCCAGCCCACATAGCCCTTTGGTGGGTGCAGGCACCCCACAGAAGCGTGCTCTGTCCAGGCTGGAGGGAGTTTGCCACTTCAGTGGCCACATCTTGCAGTGTCAAACCATGTCCAAATGCTGCCCTTTTCTCATCTCCTTATCTCTGCTTTTACAGATTGTTATGTTTCTTTTGCCTTTTTTGCAAGGTGACCTTTGCTTCAGATGACTCTGATTCCCTGGTTACTATTCAGTTTAGCTGGTGGTCATCTTTCCCTCTGGCACAATAGGTTTGGAGCAAACATCCCCTAAAGCCATTTAGGGTATTTCACTGAACACAGATGGGATAGACTCACATTCCTCTCTTTCAACTGTTGCTGTTTATGGCATTTTGCAGTGGGAGAGCCATGTGGTCACCCTTTCAAATCATTATTTGAGGGAGGACAGATTTGTAAAGTCAAGGACTGAATATTACTGTTAATACCTTTCTGTATCATTACGTAGAAAAGAAAAAAAAATGCTCTTTGTTTTCCATATTCAAGTATTGCCATTACTTCTTGTGTTGCATTAGGTTAGTGAGAACTTCTAGGTTCTATCAAAACCCCAACATAAGGATTTTCAGATCACAGAATGTCGTTCTAATTATGTCAAGCCATAACATAGGAAGTATTCTTAGCTTCACTTAAAAACATCTACGTAAAAGACGCAGAGTGTAAATCCCCATCTCAATAAAAAGCTGCATTCCTGCTTCCTAAGGATTTTAAAGTGACACATGAAGATACGATTCTGAAATTTTCCCTGTGGTCACAGAAAAAAAAAGTAAATCTCTAAATGTTGTTTATTTCTGGACAAAGAGTTACTCCTTGCTGAATTTCTTGAAATGTCTTTGAACAAATATTTTGATCTGGTATTCAGAGCATAAAAAAAAATACATCCTCATCAAGAAAAGACAGATTCATGAATTCATTTGAGTCATGTGGGGCTGACACTTTGCCATGATGATTAGTTTTTAAATTAAGAAAATTGGTTCTTACAATTAAAGGGAATCAGAGAGAACCATGGAAACAAAAAAATCTTCATTTGTTTAACATCAGATACTCACTGAATGCAGTTTTACTCAGTCACCTTTTAGTACATTTGGAAACAATTCAAAATCACAAAGATCAACCAGCTTTAGCTTAACACTGCTGGAACAGATAAAATTTGTTTAGGCTCTGAATATTAATTACCATGCTACATTAAAGGTTACAACAGTCACTTTCTCCAAAGAGGTCATAGTTCTGATTTAACAAAGTCTTAATTATTGAATATTATAGAACATTGCAGTGAGCTGCAGCAACAAAACCCGCAAGTAGGTTATTCTTTCTTTGACATGCCTCAAAGAATAATAAAAGCACGTGAAAAAGAGAAAAAAACACATCTATTAAAAAAATTGGGGCAATTATGGATTAATTGTTTGTTTGTTTGTTTTTCTCATTGGTATAGAAACTAATAAAGAAGATGTTATTGTTATTCTAACTACTGTTCTTGCCATTATTAAAGACTTTTTACGAGAAAGCCGTATCAAATGTTATTTAGCAATAAGGATATGATTCATATTACTACGATTGAAGCAACTGTATTATGAAAAATGAAAGGACTCATCAGACACTTGCTGACATTAAATTCATATTAAAAATTAATAAATAAATTTGAGAACGATTCATTTGGGTGCAAGGTAATACGTTCTATTCCATCATGCTTAACCTTGCATGCAGAAATATATGCCACCATAATGTAGGCCATACAGCATTCCATATTTAGAGTTCATTCTTTATATGATCTTGCTTTTAAACCACGAGACTTGATTTTGCATCTCATTGTAGGAATTTTACCATAGAAAAGACTATGTAAATACAGGTGAATGTCTGACGTATCTGACTTCTTCTCTTACCTTTCCTTCTCTTCCACTTCCTCTATATTTTGAATCCCTTCCATCTTGTGAATTTTCGTTCTTCTTCTCACTGACACAACGTAATTAGAGAGTTCAAAGAGAGCTGTTCTTCTTTGCCAAAGCAGGTGAAATGTACTGCTAGGCCTTTCTTACCCTAGAGAACTCAGGCTTTCCTTGCAGTCCTTCATAGGAGCATGAAGTTCTTGTCACAGCAAGCAAAGGTGGCTCAAGATTCCAGGTTGTCTCATCTCAAACTGCTCCAGGATGCCAAATCTCCTGAGTACTGGGGCTCTCTTCTGTCAAATTTGTCTTAACTGATAATTAGCTTGGAAATACCAGCCAAGTGATTTCCTTGTTTTTTCTTGATAAGCAGCTGTCAGCGGTGCCTAAATCAGTGATGTCCATCTGAAAACTTCCATATGCTGTAAAGTATTTCTATTAGACTCCTGACTTCCAGTTCTCTGACAGGAAAAGGTCTGTGGGAGTTAAAAGTATGAGTGTGAGTACGTCTTGATGTGGTAACTTTGATGTAGCACGAGGTCTTAACTGTAAATAATAGGCAGCACAGATAACTGCAACGTTTCAGCTTAGCTGGTTACAGAAAAATGAAAATAATCTCAGTGCTAGTCTTTTGGTCACTTTGTTCTCAGTTGCAAGACAAGCAGCAAACGTGTCATGCTTTGTTTGTAAAATCTGATAACCACAGTACAGGAACAAAAAATAGCAATGTGGCTTTCCCTGTAATTTCTAAGGAAAGAGACAGAACCTGATTTGTTCAGATAAAATCTCCCAAGCAAAGGCTGAATTGCTGAGAATTTACTTGCTATCTTCCTAATGAATATCCTCTGTGAAATTGGAGTGTAATTTTTTCGTAGGATTTTTCCTGTTACTTTTACTATTTTCTTCATCCTTCTTTTCCTGTTTCTGAGTATGTCTATCCACATCACGAATACAATAATTGAAAGAACTATGTAGTTCAACAATTTTGGTTCATTGCAAGAAGGTTTTAAATTAATGTGTTAGCCTTGTTCTCAGAGGAAGACTTGGTATCTCACTTATTTGAACAAAGATTATTTCCTAAGTTTTTGTACCTCACTCACATTTATCAAATATTTAAGATTTTCAGTCTGTATTGTTGCATTGATAAAGAATTATTTCCAAAAAAAAAGAAATAATTGTTTTTCACAAATGTGACCTCTTCAGTAGAGGAAAATAAAGCAAAACCAAACAGCCTACAGAATGATTTCCACTGCCTGCACTGGAGACATTTAACTAGGACTACGACCTTTAAAGAAGATAAAAAGATGGGAAGATACATTTTGAATATGTGGATACCCTATAGCTAATTCTTTATCCGGTGAACTAAAATTATCTTTTTTTTTTTTTGCCTTATAGGCTTTTTAAGCACTGGGGACCAAGCTGCAAAAGGCAATTATGGATTGCTTGACCAAATCCAAGCTTTACGTTGGATTGAAGAAAATATTGGATCTTTTGGAGGAGACCCAAAAAGAGTTACTATTTTTGGATCTGGGGCAGGAGCTTCCTGTGTCAGTCTCCTGACACTCTCTCACTATTCAGAAGGTAACAGTCTTCTGAGCAAAGCATTTTTTTTTAAATACAATATAATGTAACAAAAATGGCCATAAGAGATAGACTGGATTAGAATTACATGAGGTCTGTAATTTTTGTAAAATACCTACTATCTACTCCTCTAGATTTGTATTAGACAATATAAATATTTTTAATGAAAAATTAAATGCCATTAGAGGAGAAATTTCATGCAACAAATGCCATGGGCAGTGCACTTTTTTAGCTTTATCAACAGTTTCCATTGGCTCTTCTATCAAATAATTTGTTCTAATTAAAGTGGAAAAAGGCAGTGACCTTTTTCGTTTTTTTACACACTCTTCTCTGCACTTCCAGCTTGTATTTAGGTGCTTTCCTTACTTAAGAATAACACAACTGTATTTGAAAATATATTTAACTCCCTACAAATACTGTGTGACGCCACATAGAGTTATTAAGATTTTGGTGTTTGACTTGTGGGATTCCTATGCTCAACACCTCACTGTTTCAAAAAGAAAAAAAAGACAGACGAAAATGTACAGCACCAGTATTGAATAACAATTATTAATGATGATAAGACCAAATTTACAAGGAATTTATAAAAGAAGACAGAACAAAATTTGTATAGGATTTAGAAGCCCATCCTGCTTCTTTTGCATCAAAACAGGTAGAAATCTATGGCAGAAGACTGAGCCTTAGCAAACAATTGCCCAAGAACTGCTTGTAAACACTCCTTATTTGGGAATACATAGAATTATGCCTGACAGTTTAGGTTACTGATACAAATATGGCACAGCAAATAAATATTGAGGAAGCCGTGCCAAAATCCAGTAGATGGAACCATGAAAATCTCAACTAATCACAGCACTGAAATTTTGTAGCATGTACAGTAAGTAATCATCACAAAGGTATATCAACCTCAGCCAGGTTTTCACATAAATGTTTCAAGGTCTTAAAATGTTTTTGTAGCTGTTGCTGTCTTTGGCATTTTAAGAGCTTGACAATAGAAACCAGGTGCAGAAGAAGACCAGGCGTTTTAGTTTAAGTATGAAGTAGGTCACTTTAGTGATCTTACCAGGAAAAAACAGATGAAGCAGATTCACCAGTAAGCTTCAGTTGTTTTTAAGTGCTCTGGTAACACAAAGAGTTTCCTCAGACTTGGTCTTTCATCTCTATTTATATTAGTGCATATAAAACAACCAGAAAGAACTAATGAATCGCATCTTACTCTCTTCCAGAATATTTAAAATATTTTAATTTAACATATAGGCAGTACTAACGTGCACACACACACAATTTATTTAAGAAGGTAAACAAAAAATGATGTAAGAATAGAAGACTCAAGCCTATTAAGCTCATTTTAGCAGAGCAGATTTTTTCAAATTATATGATACATTGTTTCTGTGAAGGAAATGAGAGTGTGTAATTTTCATTTGACCTTTAAAATACTGAAGAGCATATTTATGAGAGTCATTTACAGGGTGAAGAGGATATGATTGCTTGTAGCTGCAACTCCCTTAAAGAAATTTTTACAGTAATATCACTGTGCTAAAACCAGGGGACTTCCATTAGAGATGCAAGAAAAATGCAGTACAAGCAGGAGTTTTGTTCTTGAAACTGTAACCTGAAACCTTTGTGTGTGTGAACATCAAGAACAAGAGAGATTTTAATTAGTAGCCTATTAGAGATACTATAAAAAGGGAGCAGTCAGTAGAATATACGGAAATTGACTTGCAATTTAGGTATAAGCATCCTTTAGTTTTTTATAATCAAAGTTTTCTTTATTTAGTGAAAGCTGCTTTTATTTTTTTTAATATATTTTTAAATATATAATTGGATTTGCATTTAAACCATTTGCACCTGCAGGTTTGTTCCAAAAGGCAATCATACAGAGTGGAACAGCCCTGTCCAGCTGGGCAGTGAACTACCAGCCTGCCAAGTACACTCGGATATTGGCAGATAAAGTGGGCTGCGACATGCTGGATACCACTGATTTGGTTGAATGTCTTCGGAATAAGAATTACAAAGAACTCATTCAACAGACCATCACTCCAGCCACGTACCACATTGCCTTTGGGCCTGTGATAGATGGAGATGTGATTCCAGATGACCCTCAGATTCTTATGGAGCAAGGGGAATTCCTTAACTATGATATAATGCTGGGCGTGAATCAAGGGGAAGGTTTAAAATTTGTGGATGGCATTGTAGACAATGAAGATGGTGTTTCCCCCAATGATTTTGACTTTTCCGTCTCCAATTTTGTGGACAATCTATATGGTTATCCAGAAGGGAAAGATACACTGCGAGAGACCATTAAATTCATGTACACCGACTGGGCAGACAAAGAAAACCCTGAAACCCGACGGAAGACCCTGGTTGCTCTTTTTACAGACCACCAGTGGGTTGCTCCTGCTGTTGCTACTGCTGACCTGCATGCTCAGTATGGATCTCCAACATATTTCTATGCGTTTTATCACCATTGCCAAAGTGAAATGAAACCTAGCTGGGCTGATTCGGCTCATGGTGATGAAGTCCCCTATGTGTTTGGGATTCCTATGATCGGCCCCACAGAACTGTTCAACTGCAACTTTTCCAAGAATGATGTCATGCTCAGTGCAGTGGTTATGACATACTGGACAAACTTTGCCAAAACTGGGTAAGTTTGACTTCCAGCATTCCTTCTTGTCGATAACAAACTTCTAAAATAGTCAGGTTCCCATAGCAGTCGCTTCAAACCCTGATCTTGCAGTAGTGTTATAGCATTATTTGCGTAAGAGAGAAGGTAACTGGGGCTTATTCATATTTAATAGATCTTTAATTAGTGTGTTCCCTCAAACTATTTTCTTTCAGTAGCTCAGTGAGAATAATAATGCACTGTATTTTTGGTTCAAAAAATACGGCAATTATTAAGACAAAGCATGTCTCAGACAAAAAGCGGCTCACTGAGATACTGAAAAATCAGAGGCAAAATGTCCGCTACTCGAAGAAGAATCTATCAGGCAGATAGCACTTATCTGCTACAAAAGAAAGGAAGTTTTGTTTTTAGCGACCTTCACAGGGATGGCGGCTCAGGGAGGCATTGGAACAGATAGACAGACACTGGAAAGATTTTTCCCTCTGAGGGCTATAATGGCAATAATAAGTACTTGACTGGAATGAAGAAGTGACTCAGATATAAATTTTGCTTTGAGAGGGTTAGAAATTTAAATTAATTCTGCTTATGAAACAAAATAAAGACATCAATGTTTTGCTGAAATAGAGCTGTAAACATGAAGGAAAGAACTCTCAAAGCAGCTTAATCTGTGAATGCTATTAATAAATTCTGTCTTCTTCCCATAGCATTCATTTAAAGAGGATTGCAGTGTTTTTCTTGAGCCGCAAGGGCTTTTTTTTTAACCTTGAGTTTTCCATACTGAATTGAAACAAAGATACTCGTGGCACAAAGGGGCTGTAAATCTTTCCAATGAATGTTTAATGGCAGGATTGGGTTCTAGAAACTGCAGCTTTACTGCACTGCAGTGAATGGTGTGCAGCTATATAAGAAGAAATCAGAAATGCCTAGTGTGAAACACTCAGAGACTTCAGCAGCTCTTGCAGCATTTAATGAATCCAAATGATGTTCAAGGGAGAGAGATCTTGCAGTCTTAACAAAAATCTCAAACATGAATTGAGTTAAAAACAAATGCTTCAGGTGAATTTGCAAGGCAAAAAGAAAGCTTTTGTTGCATTGCATTTTAGACAATCAGATATTTTGCATGCAGAAATCCCACAGTGCTACAACAATAGCAAATGGACTGTGGAATATTTAGATGTATTTGGCAACAAGAAGTCATCAGTACTGGGATGGACAAACTCAGGTTGAAAGCTTGGTTTTTGGACAGAGAATGAAGTATGCTGGCTGTACCACTCAGAAAGATATTATAGCATCAGTCCATCTTTATTTTTATAGGTGGAGTGTCACATATACATAGAGGACTTCAGATCCTCACAAATATGCATCATTGGAGTTATTATGGACATACAAGAACTCCGCAGTCTCACTATTATTTACAATTACTTTATGACTGTTCCCTGTAGTCATATTCAAGCAATTTTTTGAGGCTGACAGGAGCTGCTCAGAGCCCCAGCTGCCACCTTTACTCGTTATTGCAAACACTTTCCAGCTGTTGCTACTTGAAAGCTAATTTCACCAGGCTATACATGCCATCACCCAGTTCTCTGGTAATCAACCCACCTAAAGGCACAACAAGTGCTTTGGGAGAGCTATTAGTCCTTTCTGAAACTTTGCCATTGTTGATGGGACAGGAATGGGGTATATCTTCTTACAAACTTGGCCCTTTAGAGACAGTCTGAAATATGTGTCATTAAAAATGACCTTTAGCTGTAAAATTTCAGTTTTTACAAGGAAAGGAAAAGAGCAATGCAAGAAGCATTACCTTGTTGTTTGAGGGAGGGATTTGTTTGTTTTGGTTTGTTTTTTTCTTCATTTATAGGAACAATTATTACCTATTCTGGATAGTACAAGAGAATACTTGGAGGAAAATACTGTTTTAAGATTATATTTGCTCTGCATCTCTGGTGCTTCCAACAGAAAAGGGAAGGTTGTGGTGCTTCACGCTTAGATAAACAGGCACATATCTGGGTTAACTGTTCTCCTCTCCACCTTTCCACATGGAAATCCATGTGCCCGCTCTGGTCCTCCAGCTCTCAAAAAGATAGATATGGTTCAAGACTCTGTTGTTGGGGTTTTTTTTTCCCATCCTTTCTCTTAATTGATTTTTCTCCACACTTATTCAGTTAGAACTTTGCTTTCTTAGTGTTTGTACCTATGGTAACACATATGAAAAATCTGTTAACTGCAAGATTTTATTATTCCACATTTCCCTGTAGGTGAGCTTTGAACATTAAAACTGCAGATTTATTTATCTAATTTTAATGTCTCTGAGACTTTTCCAGCCTTGATGACTCTCCCACAGAGGCTTCATCCAGGTACTTATTGTACAATTATGGCTCAGATGGAGCATCATTCTGATGAATTGTGTTGGGCTTTTAACTGACATACCACCCACTGATAAAAACCACACATTTTTTTAATGGGTCTACAGCCAAGGCTGGGTAGACCAATCCTGTAAAATCATTAGGTGTCAAAGACACAGCACAAGGCACAAGTGTTTATTGTGCTTTACTTTGGAGTCAGTTACTGAAGCCAGCAAATAGGAGATGACAATTAAAGTGACTGTTTAATGGCAAATGGATTGTGCTTGAAATGAATACCTGGAAGCTGCATTTTGCTAATCCTCCCATTTTCTACTGTGCTATGACTTTTTTTCCTTAACACTAATTTTAGCCATTTCAAAACTATGCTTTTTACGTGCCGCAGAAATAGGAAAGCAATTTGTTACAGAACAGGTATGACAAACTACATTTGGGATACAAAAACAACATGAAAATATGGCTTTGGGTTCCACTATGTGCAAAATTATATGTGAGAGCTTCATTAAGACGTACACTTTAAGCTTCAGTCTGCTGCCAGTAGTACAATCCTAACTGTAATGGTAGTTTTAGATGCTCAAATGTTCTGTTAGTTAGGTTCATGAAACAACCTTTGCAGATAGATCAGCACGAGGAGAGTGAAGGACATGAGGGGTAGTGTGCCAGTCCTTCACAGATACTCTACCAGTTACAGTCTTGTGAAGAAGGATTTGAAGTTTCATAAAGCCACATTCTCATTAGAGGCTTCTGTCAGGTTTCTGAAAACTACTCTCTTTTGAGGAGTTATAGTACTTTGTTTTGGCTCCCATTTATCCAGTTCTACCTAGGCTGGTGATGGGAAAGATAAAGGCCTAAAGGGTGTACTCTTGTTTTCTTTGTACTTCAGATAAATACTCTGGAATTATTTTACTACCATTGATTCAGAAACAAAAACCTATCTTATTTAGGATGTCTGCATTTTCTGTTCACTTTTGCTTTCTAATGGAAGACACACTTAAACTTACAATGATTTAAGTGCATTTTCAGATCAATTGCTTGTGAACTCCTTTAGGAGGCTGTTGCATTTCTATTTGATGTTTTTGTCTGAAAAATTAACTGTCTCCACTGGCCAATCTGCATTAGTCAAACAAAACAGTGGACTTACGGTTTGCTTTCTTTAGTAGTAATAATAGGTGACGGGAAGCATGGCAACAGTGGGACATGATGGTGATAAGTGAGGAAAGGAAGTAAGGGAAAATACACTTGTGTACCAGTGCTTCAGACAGGAATGGTTGTACCATTATTAATATTGTGACAACATGAAAAGTTAGTGGAAACATGAAGAAATGCCACACAGTGTTTGTTTGTTTGTTTGTTGTTGTTTTTTGATATGGAAAAAAGAGGACTACTCAAAGAAAATAAACGATTAAGGGGCCTTTCGGTGTCTTGGAGACAGACTCAGTATGTAACTGTTACGATATTTTGCTCTCCAATAAAGTTAGAGAAAGACACCGAAGAATAAAACACTTTAAGTGCATTAACGTTAACAGTTCCAATGTCCTGACTGATAGCTACTGCTATTGCAGAAGTAGTTAAAAGATGAATGGTATTTCAACATGTTATATGGAATTGAGGATAAGAGAAAACTTCTTAAGATTCCCCATCATTCTTCCTGTGCCACTATTACCAGATATGAAATACTGAGTTCCCTCATTTGCCCTCACGTCAGCTACTAATTCACCTTGTGAACAAGAACGTGCGTTGCTCTTCAGTCAGCATCCATTGCAGATACATTTACTTTCTATCACCTGAGAAAAAAAAACCACAAACTATAAACAGCAGCATGTTAAATTGAGTAAAATCAGTGCAGATTGAAAGTGGCGAGAAAAAAAGTGATAGCTGAAATCAGATGATTCTGCACATTAATAAAGAAACACTTTAAATAAGACAAGAAAGACCATCATATGGTCTTCCATCATATGAAGACAAGCTCAGGCTTTTCATAACGGGGGAATATTTTGATGGAGAAGCTGTTTAAATTGAATTCTAAAAATAAAAAAATAAAAAAAATCAGAGAGCAAAATGATCAACAAAAATCATTGATTTTGTTTTAGCAATAGGATGAAGAAAAAAAAAAAGCCCCCTTGACAACTAGCGGGATTGGGAAACAAGTTATCTAGTCCCCATGAGAGCCATTACTAGAAGAAGTACAGAACTGAAAATATATTATTGAGACTATATGTTTATCACCATGATTGCAGTAGATTTTTAAAGGAAGGTTTCCTAGCAGTCTTTTGTTCTGTAGCGTCACACTTGAGCCTCAAGAATGCCCAGAAACACAAAGGTGATGTGAGAAGCTAAAAAAGCCAATGGAAGTTTGAACTTAAAGTAACAGATCAAAATTGTTGTCAAACATCTGATTAAACAGAACAAATGATTGTATGTATGTTATATCTCTATTTTATGCCTATCTATAATATTGGGAAAGTGTTCGTAATAGATAAACTACCCAGCTTCCCAAGAAAAAGACTTAGCATGTCACAAGTTGTAACTTTATGATTTTAAGAATTGCCTCCAGTGTACACAAGAGAAGGGCCTAGGAAAGTAAAAAATCTTATTTATAACAACTGAATATTTGTGGTAAATTTATAATTAATCTGTAAAACCAAGATGCATGCATTGTTAGATCCTCTATTTAGCCTAGACTTAGGTATTACGCTTTCTTGTGAAAAAAACAAAAGCAAAACCAAAACCAAACCAGATATTTATCATCCAGTGGTAGAATTCTGACAGCCACAGTAAAAAAAAAAAATTGACTTGTTTTTAGGGCTGGCTGATTTTTTTTGTTTCTTGTTTCAAAAAACAGCTTCATGCCCACATACCCATGTAAACAAATCCTGAAATACAAGACTAGCCTCATGTAATGTAATTTTCTCTCTTGCTTTTGGAGGAGCTGGCAGAATAATTGGCTATTCCTAATAAATATTGTTAAAATGGAGAGATGAAGGTAGAGAATGGAAGAGAGGGAAAGGAAAGGGAGGTTTATATTTATTTGTTTAATAGCCTGTTTGTAGGGAAAGGGAATGCTAATTTTTTGCATATATATATATATATAAATCAAATAAGTGCATATGCAGCTTGGCTCATTGAAATGAATGCTCATTTTCATCTTCTGTGCTGTGTATCAATTGCAATTAGTTTATGTGAGCAAACTTAATTTCTGCATCTTCTGTAGGAACTTTCCCAGAGTCTTTTGTGCTGTGAAAGAGAACAAGAAGTGAGGAGAACACAAGATGGATTTTGTGCTGTCACTCTTGCAGGATTTTGAGTTTCTGACAAGACAAATGCTTTGTATTTTTATAATCTTGCTGATTTTTAATTTGCTTTCGAATTTATGTCTTGAACCCCAAAGTACTGTATTACCAGATATACTGAATTGGGCCAATATCTTCCTTGTATTTGCCAAGTCTTTCAGTCTGTTCTTAAAGTACAAAATAAATACTTTTATTTCTTTTTTGAATGCATGTTACAATCCCTCAACGTAGCAGCATACACCTGCCACTGTACTACTTTGAAGTCAGCATTACTCCTTTAGCTTCAGCTGGGATAAATAGTTACTAAACAATTATTTTTTCGTTTAGAATTAACACAATTTGGCTAGCTATTATTACATAAAATGAAAAATAGATAGATAGATAGATAGATGAGATAGCCACAGTTCTGAAACCTGTAGTTTATATCTTACTGAGATGTAAAAGATTTGATACAGTAAAGAAAAAATATATATATACACATGTATAAACCAAACAAAACAACAACAAACACCTAAAACTATAAGAGTAAGTAAACCAAAGTACAAAAATTACATAGAAAAAAAAAATCTTTCTTTCACTTAAAAAAGGTAAAATATTTTTTTTTCAGATAAACAGATGAATACAGGAATCATAATATTATTTAAGTCAAATTACCAGTCTGGTTTAAGAACTAAAGAATAGCTCTTTATGAACAGCAAAGGAATGCTAAAGTAGGCAATCATGTCCATGAGCTTTTGAAAATGGAAAAAGAAAAAAACATGCTTTAAAATCAGTAGCAGTGGGTCTTGGTATTCCCATAACATATATAACAGTATATTGGAAGAAAAGGAAAATACCGGAATAATTTTCACAGGAAATAAAGTAATGCATATGGGAATGGAAAGGAGAACAGAAAGTTCTTAGAGTAATGCACAGAAAATGAATCATGTACTTTTGGTATAATGTATCACAAAGGCTCAGAAAATATGTTTTGATGCAAAAGGGAATTCAAACTCATGTACAACAGAATGTTGAACTCAGTATTAATAGTTTTAAATTTCTGTATATTTTCATGCAAAAATGAAGTCACATTTACACAAGGTTTACTAAAATTATAAAGATACATAACATTGACCACATTTAAATGCCTTTTGTGCCATTGGTTTGTCTTTGTTCTGAACCCATAAGAGGAAAAAAAAAGATAGGAAAAGCAGTTAAATATTAGGTTACCAATTTTTAAATGATCTCTCAGTAATGTATTACTCTCATCTCTACTACTAATTAGCTACCGTAAAGCTTGTTGATCTCAGCTAATATATTTCTCATTCCTACACACTGGGACAGCATGAAGGATCACCATTCTACAGCCATTAAACGTAGTTATTTAGTAGCAATGAGCACATGGAACTTTCAAGTAGTATTTTTATAATGCAAATGATGTAAAGATTTGTGACATAAATACTTCAAAAGCTTTTCTTTAAAGTAGATATTTGAATAAAGGGGGAATAATAGTTCAGTAAAGGAACACAAAGAGAAATAGTCCCCAGTTACATGTATTAGCCCTGCTACTTTCTGTTTTGAAGTTTTTTATGTAATATACACAGCTAGTATAAATTCCTATGGCCACATAGAAATCCAACATACCCACAGGTATTAGATGTCCATATTTACTACTTACAGCAGTGGGAGTAGTGGTACCTTAAATGAGAAAGTTTATGTCAAACCTTGAGAAGAGCTGAACCTGAACTTTTACTACAGGGAAAGGTAGTTAATACCTCTCTAAGACAGGTTTGGAGTGTGATACTGAGTCACAAAACCTCACATGAGATTTTGGAAACTGCAGCACAATCCTTTCTTCATTTTCATGTAAAAAAGTATTATAGTGTCTGAGATGCACTGTACAGTAAGTAATTTTTCCTTTGTTTATTAACATCTGTTAATTTATGCACAGTGAGATGGATCATGAACTGGATGGCAGTTAGATGGCAGAGGTCAGAAGGTTATGATCAACAGTGCAGAGTCTGGTTGGAGGCCTGTAGTTAGTGGGGTTCCCCAGGGGTCAGTGTTAGGTCCAGTCCTGTTCATCAATGACCTGGATTAAGAGACTGTCAGCTGGCTGTGCTTCCATTCACTGAGACCTGGACAAGCTGGGCAGAGAAGAACCTTGTGGCCAAGAAGGCCAATGGTATCCTGGGGTGTATTAAGAAGATTATGACCAGCAGGTCGAGGGAGGTTCTCCTCCCCCTCTACTCTGCCCTGGTGAGACTGCATCTGGAGAGAAGACTGAGAGGCAATCTCATCAATGTTTATGAATATCTCAAGGGTGGGTGTCAAGAGGATTGGACCAGACTCCTTTCAGTGGTGCCTAGTGACAAGATGAGGGGCAATAGGCACAGGCTGAAGCATAGGAGGCTCCATCGAATATGAGGAGAAACTACTTTGAGGGTGCTAGAGCACTGGAACAGGCTGCCCAGAGAGGTTGTGGAGTCTCCCTCTCTGGAGACATTCAAGACCTGCCTGGACACATTACTGTGCGATCTACTCTAGGTGAACCTGCTTTAGCAGGTGGGTTGGACTAGATAATCTCCAGAGGTCCCTTCTAACCCTAATCATTCTATGATTCTGTGTTTCTGTGATCTGTTGTTAAGCTTGAGAGGGTTTTCTTGGCTTCTGGTTTTAGGTTACATTAGTTACTGGATATACCATTAACTAAAGAACTAAGGGGTTTTTTGATTTTTGCTTTTGTTTTTTGAACGACTGTAATATTGCCTGTTTTTATTTTTTAGAGATCCAAACCAGCCTGTTCCACAGGATACAAAGTTCATCCACACAAAACCCAACCGCTTTGAAGAAGTAGCCTGGTCCAAATACAATCCTAAAGACCAGCTTTATCTGCATATTGGCCTGAAACCCCGAGTTCGTGATCACTACCGAGCAACAAAAGTTGCTTTCTGGTTGGAGCTCGTACCTCACCTTCACAACCTGAATGAAATATTTCAGTATGTTTCCACAACAACAAAAGTCCCCCCTCCTGACATGACATCATTTCCTTATGTGACACGACGTTCTCCTGGTAAATTGTGGCCAGCCACAAAACGCCCAGCAATGACACCTGCCAACAACCCCAAACATTCGAAAGACACCCATAAAACAGCTCCAGAGGATACGACAGTTCTGATAGAAAACAAACGAGATTATTCCACGGAGCTGAGCGTCACCATTGCTGTGGGGGCATCCTTGCTTTTCCTTAATATTTTAGCTTTTGCTGCGTTGTATTACAAGAAGGACAAGCGGCGCCACGAGACTCACAGGCGCCCCAGCCCCCAGAGGAACACAACCAATGATATTGCACACATACAAAATGAAGAGATTATGTCGTTGCAGATGAAACAGCTGGAACATGACCATGAGTGTGAATCGCTGCAGGCCCATGACACACTGAGATTAACCTGTCCTCCTGACTACACGCTTACTTTGAGAAGGTCCCCAGATGACATCCCACTAATGACACCCAACACCATAACCATGATTCCAAATACATTAACAGGAATGCAGCCTTTGCATACTTTCAACACCTTCAGTGGAGGACAAAACAGTACAAATTTGCCCCATGGACATTCGACCACCAGGGTATAGCTCAGCCCTTCCCCCTCAACCCTCACAAGCCACTTGGAAGAAAGAAAAAACAAAAACAAACAAACAAAAATTTAAAAAGAAAAAAAAAAAGAAAAAAAAGAAGAGGAAAAAGTTATGATATGATCCATTGAACACCTTGTCAAAATCTAACGTAAAAAGTAAAAGAGAAGGACAGTCATTATTTTCTTACTGATCCTTTCCACAGAAACTTGCTGATGTTAAAGATCGACTACAAACCCTGTGAAATGTGAAAAGTGTACATTGCTGTTACGATACTGCTTTAAGATATCAGCCACTTTGATTGAAAGTTGAGGCCAGGAGTCGTCACTTAAAATGGTGTTTTGAGTGTAACAAGAAAAGCAGAGTCTTCTGGAACACAGAGCCAGTGACTGTACAGGTGTTTTGTTTTGTTTTTTTAATAAATAAAATAATTAAAAAATTCTTTATGTGCCATACCATGAATGGCCCTTGTTAAAACAAAGACATCACCACGGGCTTTTACCCAGCATACGAAGCTGTAATCCAGATGGGGGAAATAGAATTTTATTATTAAAAACAAAAATGAAAAAAAAAAAAAAAAGAGGAGGACTGACTATGCAGTAAAACACGTATAGTTCTGTGCAAAGAGATGACTTGCCAGCCTGAACTATATTTAAAGAAACTTTGTAAAAATGTACATAGCTGTGAGTTTAAAAACAAACAAACAAAAGAAAAAAAGAAGCTTTTATTGATGTTTTCAGTTTGAAAAGAGCTTTTAGAAAGATTGTGCATTCGGTTGTGACCTATGTGTATATACATTAGTCATATCACCTCTGTTTCCTCCAAGCTCAAAGGAGGAATTTCTTCTTAATTACTAGTGGTAAGCAAAAAAACATGCGTTTTTTCTAACATGTTTCATTTATATGAGGCCATGGTGTTATGCAGAGGATACAGTTGTCTGTGTGACCTGCATATTTTCTCTTCCAGGTTACACTAGTGCATGTTAAAGTATTCATAGGAGATTGTTGTTCTTTTCTGAAACTTTTCTTTTCTATAATTTAATTTTGTGTTAGCCTTTGTTAAATTGCAACACAGCAATGGATTGGAAAATAGAGAAAAAATACACAAAAGAGAATAATTACTGTTTTAAGCTTGTTGAACTGAATCAAGAAACATCCAATAATGCATATTCAGAGTCCAGTTTGTAGTACTTGGTTATTGTGATACATTAGGAAGAGTTTTGTGCCCTGACAAAAGCAAACAAAGCCTGTGTTTTGATCAGCCTTATTTGGGGAAAACTAGCTCCATATTCACCAGCAGCTACAGTGGAATCTCAGCTCAGCTACAGCAGAATCTCAGCTAAGAAAGCACCTTCTTGGCTTTGCTAAACAAAATAAAACTGCAGTTTGAAAGTGGGGAAAAGGTGGTTTGATTGGCTGGCTGTTTTGTAAAGTATTCAGAAATGGTTGGTGTGTGAAGAATTTCTCTGCCTAGTATCCTGTTTTATGCTTGAGTGTACCCATCAGAAAACACTTCTTTTTGCTGGTTACACAGCAGTCCCATAGCCAGTAAACATTATGGAGAGAGAAGCAGAAATGTCATCAGCCATTCTGCATCTGAATAAAACCACAAATCCCAGAGAGCACCACTCTCAGGAAGGGCAAAATCCTTAACTAGTTATTCCCTTCTGCCCCTCCTTTGCTAGGAAACCAGGGGTCAAGCAGAGCTATCGAACAGAGGGACTTAGCAGTTTGATTCAAACGATTGATTTGAGTGTGAAAAGCTAGAAATAAATTATCACAGATGAAGATTGCTTTATATTTTATCTTCGAAAGTTACTCCATCATCAAGAGACAGTAACCAAAGATATTTGAACAAATTGGTCTGCACTTGAACATGATCATCCCAGATGTATTTTCTGTTATTAATTCACAACTGAGCTGCATCAGTATCGTATATCCCATAAGTATCTAACACAAGATGCCTTGTACATCATCTTGTTTTTTATGCTTTTTGTTTTGTAACAACATGTCCTGGATTAGTCACCCTGACAAAATCAAAGAGAGGGTGATTCACTGAGATCTATTCATCTGCACAACTCCTTGTTGTAGCAGGCGGTAAAACAGATTCCAAAGGAAATACATGTGCTATAAACCTGACCTGGATGCTCAGGCTGGAAAGTGATGATGCAACAACCCCAAAATAGAACTAGTAGCAAATGGAAAACTATCTTTTTGGTTTAGTTTGCTTTTTTACTGATCCATCACATAATGTTATTAATGCTGACTGTATACCAGGCCATTTCCACCACCTATGTAATGCCTCAGCTGAGATGCAGCAGTTCATAACTCTTAAAAAAAAAAAAAAAAAAAAAGGTAAAAAAGAAAAAAGTAAAAAAAGGTAATGATGCTTAGCATCATAATCAGTTGGTTATGTTTGTAATGTGAATTACA
Organism: Columba livia; assembly: GCF_036013475.1. Lineage (NCBI taxonomy): Eukaryota > Metazoa > Chordata > Aves > Columbiformes > Columbidae > Columba > Columba livia. The sequence continues at coordinate 115,194,876 of NC_088602.1, forward strand.
GTATTTGTTTAGTACTTCCAATTGTCTTCTGCTAGCAATATGTACAGTACTGTGTCAGGCTTGTGACATTTGGTAAAAAAAAGTTCCTGTAAGTGAATGATTTTAGCTTTTAAAAGTAATTACAATCAAGTTGATTTAATAATTTAATACATCTGGACTGATGTATGATTTATAGAGGGAAGAGATTTATAGGATCTTCATAGAATTCTATAACAATGATATCAAAATATACTTTGCAAACTGTAAAAGAAGAACAAAAGTACTTTCCCAGGCTTATATTCTTGACCTTAAAAGGCACGCAGGGTTTAATGGTTTCTTCTGTTATTGTTTTGCAATCTTTTGGTTTTTGCCTTAAGTAATGATAGAAGATATATATGGCTGGACACATATGTATAAACTTTTCAGCAGCATTTTTAATAATAAAATATCACAGTATTTTCTAATGCTTTGTGCAAAGAACTATGTGTTCATCCTTTTGTGTAGAAAGTCTTTCAGAGGTGTGTTTTCTGCCTCATCTCCATTTCATTATCTAATGTAAACAATGCCTTGATACACAGTACAAAAATATTGAAGTAACAGAGGTTGCACTTTTAAGTTAGCATTGAGTTTTCATGGCTTTTGTAGTTCCATGAACTGACCAGTAAGAGGAAAGAAATTCAGACAATGAAGATACGAGAGAATAACCTCCATATATTTATTACCTGTATGCACTGCAACTCCCATTGAAGCAATGGTTTAATTGTTCTGTTAGTATTTTGTGTAGCACTGAACAAAAAACCTTAGATAAGCAGCTTCCCAATGAGTGTACAGCTTAGCAGCTGAGAAATGTATCTTCCAAATTAGAGATCAAAATAATTCAGATAAGTCTAATACATCCAGCCTCCACAAGTAAATATACTTTTGTTTTATTTTTAAAATTATATAGACAATGAGTTTCGTTAGATAAATATGTAGGCTAAGCAATATAAGTTACTCAAGAGATTTATGTATAATGCAAGTATGTTATTACCATTCTTTCATCAAAAGCTGAGCAAGTAAATATAGTTTCTTCTTTTATGGTGTTAAATTCTGTTTATCAAACATGTTTCCTTTCACTGGAAAGGTACATAGACATCTTAGTAATTTGGGCTGGGTATTGTTTGCTTTCTGTAACTATTCTGCTGAGTAGAGGTACTAACAATGTTTGATGAATTTTAAGCATATTATTGAGGAGTATTTGCAAAAAGCAAATTCTGAATGATTCCTGTCAGATTTTTGATATGAAGAATCAAGCTTCTTAGATAGAAACATATCTTGTGCCTACTGACCTAATCAAGCAGCTTGAGTTTTGAATATTCAATTTGTATATAAAGCTTTTGCAAATAAACTGCAGATTTAGAATTGTTCAGCAAATATGTTTAATTACAGGTATACTTCAAAATTTCACAGCTTGTTCTAAGAGAATTCATGCACAAGAAAAGGGGGTTGCAATTATGTCACTTTTGTGAATTGTTCACCTTAAATTGCAGGGTGAACTCAATATATTACCTTCTTTTCAGTTGATGAATTTCACATTAAAAAAGGGAAAAGCTTCAGAAATTTGTTCATGCTAATTAAATATTGTGTTATTTCTTTACTGTCTGAAATATAAACATGCAGATGAGTATGTTCCTATTTAGACTTCACTAAGAGTATGACAAATTAATGGTATTTAATATCACATAAAAGTCCTATGAAATAATACCATGACAATTATGTGCTTGTCTCAGATTTGTAGTTTTACATCTGTATTATTTAATTATTGGCAACTGTTTCTCATATTTTCATCTACAGCTGTTTGACATCACAAACCTCATCAGCCTGAATCTCTCCAGAGGCCATTAGCAGCTGGTAAAAACTGGGATTATCATCCCACTAGAAATTATGATATTATGTATTTAATATCATAATATGTTAAAATGCTTCCCATCACCTCAAATTAGCCTGAAAACAAGATATTAACCTTTTATTAATGCAAATGAAATATAAGGAAGGGGTTTGGAAATGTCTAAACATCTTGTTTGAGCTGTAGCATAATAAATGACATTTCACTTTGGGATGAAGTTTTGATTCAAACCATTTTGTTTGGTGTTCCACTGTGGTCAGGAAGGTCATCACTGTGTCTTCTGACAATTATATTTTAAGGACATTATGTTTTCTCAGTCTTTTATAGCCCAGCCAGACTATTTTATCCAAATTTTGATGTGGTAAAGAAACCTGAATCACTTCGGGATGATCTAGACACAATCCAGTCATAAAGTCCAGACTAGAGAAAGAATTTTGTCATAAAAAAAGTGAACTGCAGCTCCCCTGAGGCACAGTGGTAGTTAAGGAGAATATTCATTAATATTCCAATGATTCAAATGTAAAAATAACATAACAACTTAGGTACATTCAATTTTTTCAATGGAAAGTTGATGGATTTTTCCAATATCTACATTTTCCCAACTTCATTTTCCACCCTTTCCACACAAAGAATGGCAAAACATTTTCAGCCAGTTCTAGTTACTTCTGGAATATACACTTATTTAAATAAGAAATTAAATAGATGGTACCTTTTTGTTTTCCCTCCTACATGAAGACCCTCAAGTGCTGAAAGCATAAAAAGAACTTCCTCTACAGCATTTTATCAGGAATTATAGGTTATCCAGATGCTTCAAGGTACTCCCAAGAAACCAGGTTCAAATAAAAGGTTTTAAATAAAAGCCAGACAGAAAACTGGCATATATTGACTTTAATTTAGAATGGACAGCAGAGTTATGTTTCTCTCCAACAGCCAAAGATATGGCACAAAAATATAGTGAACTTTATCAATCTTTTATTTTTAAAATATTGCAGTTCTAGAGACATTTTTTTTCTTTCAGCTTTTGATATCCGATGTCATGCTTTTTGCTGTATCTCTCACAGCCCTCACTCATTTCAAATCATCTCACATCTTTTATCACTATTTCATCAGATACTTCCTCGAGAGGTACCAGATACATTTCCATGCAGGTTTATTGCTGTTGCAACACTTAAATTTGACCCCAGATTTGTTCCATTCTGTGCTGAATGACTATGACAGAGCATTTCTCATTGCTGCTTTTAGTGTTAAAAACGTTCCACTGAAGAAGTATTTAGGTAACAATATTCATAATCTCTGAAATGTATCAGTCTCCATGGCTATCTGGACTTTGTGCCAGCCCAACAGCTTAGATTTGACATAGTGTTTGTCTTAGTGGGAAGTGTCGGCTTGGATCCAGACTCTCCTGTTACTCTGCAGTTTATATTATGCTTATTATTCATTGTTGACATTTGTTTCTTTTCTATGTTGATCTTTAATCAAGTATGAATTAAATTAGCCTGACATGCAATTCCACAGCAAGATTTCTCAAAACCTAGAAGGTCATTGTTCTTAATTCTTGTTTAGATACAGCTAATTACACTACCATCAAAACAGAAAAACCTTTTTAAGCGATTCATATTTCCGGATTCATCATAGCAAACTAATAGGGGGCTGGCACAGTCAGCCTTGTATGAGAAGAATTCATGGCATACTGCCTTCCACTTGGTGGGGACTTGTTTCACATATCTGGGAATATAAATACAATTACCATTTTCATGCATTAAAATTTCACTGCATCATGTCAAAGGTAAATAAGACCTGAGGTAAAATTCATAGAAGCTGCAGATACCGAGGATGACACTACTGTCTTACACTGGTGGTAATTTTATGAAGGCAGCAATGTGCAGGTTGATAGAAGGCAGCTGCATGAGTGCTTAGTACACTTGAGTCACTGGATGTCTCACTCCAGAACGTAGAGTGGGATTTGTGGATTCCAGGAAATGAAGATGATATTACAAAAGTATTTTTGATGCTATTTGTTCCTTCAAGAATACCTATGAAGAGCAGCAAAGAAGCTGCAGGAAGAATGGTTGAAAATAAGTAGGAATAAAATGCAAATTGTTTCTTAATGAATTTGACAGGAAGAAATATGATATGATATGACCTTAAAATAGTGTGATGGATTTCTTCTGTGTGAAGGGTCAGCAGAAAAAATAATAAGTATCTTGAAGGATACATTTTTACAGGGACTAGTCGAATGAAATCACTACAGATAATGAGATTATAATGGGACTTTGAACAGAGACTTTGTGTCATAATGCTATGCCATATGGATTTAGATATGTTGAACATAATCTACAGTGCTCATTTGGGTATTGAGAAGTACAAAATTAGATCCCAAGATGCCCTACTTTAGCCAGACAACAGTGCTGCCATGGCAGATAATACAGAAAAGCAAAATGTGCGCTTGTGTATGGGAATGACAAAAGAAACGTTCAACTCTTTTTATTTCAAGAAAGACAAAGTGCCAAACTAATAAATAGGGAATAATGACAATACAAGCCAAGCACAGGTCCTGCCTGGAGAACCACCTTATATGTAGAGGCCAATAGGGATTATGCTACAAATCTGCTTTTTACCTCACTTTCCTGGTGGGGGCGGCGAACACTGAGAGGGAAGGTCCCTGGGTTATGCAGTGTTCCAGTAACCACTGACCCTCTCAGGGAGAGCCAGTCAAGCTCCTTACTCAGTTTTCAGTAGGGCTACCAGCTGCAAAAAAAAGGAGATGTAGACACTCAAGAGCAATGGTCAGTGAGGAAAATGTTGAAGATGGCACAGCAGTTACTTGCTGAATTGATTTGTGAGGCTTTAATGCCACTCTCTCCCCCATTATAATGAGCTTATTAAAAAATTTCTGTGCTGCTGCCCAGGCTGTAGATTCTGCACCATTAATTTAGCAGAGAGTCAGTAAGAATGTGATTAGAAATTAATCAAATAAAAATTTCATTACCAAAAATTAAAGCTCCAGCATGTGTAAGAGAAGAATTACTCAATGTTGCCTGAATCTTGTGATCTAGTGTGTCATCATATTTCCAAATCAGGCATGTACAGTAAAAGGGTTTTGGTGGAGGCACTAGGATAAATCATCAGATGTATAGGCACATAGGTAGGATGTGGTGCTTTGTTTAGACCAGCTCTGTAAATTGCTTCTTCAGTGAATAATAAGTATGTAGTTACTTACCTTTTCTTGCTGAGTCTGTGGGATGTGAAGTAATATATGCCAAGGATGCGTAAACAACAGCCAGCAGCTCTCAGACCTGCAACACACAGCTAAAGAATAACTAAGACATTAATTGAGGGAACTTTGGGCAGCTGAGACCGATATTAGGAACCCAGCCTTCAGGTCCCGCTACTAACACACCTTCCAGATCTTTTGTGCAATGAATTTTCCTGTGGAGAACTCTTTCTTCCTCCAGAAGGCTGCTATGTAACTAGGATCTAGCATGGATTGAAAACAAGAAATATCTCCTCAGGGAGGTGATAATATCCCAGTAACTGCACTGGCTTCCACAGAGCAGGTTTACAAGCTTCCTTGGCACTCAGCAGTTTACTAATAGATGAACAATAAGAAACTAAAAAGCCTATTTAATAAGTACCATATAAGAGACAATGCCAACCACAAAACAGAAATGCACATGATTTCTATTAATAAAATCACTGTGGTTTAGAAGCACTTCAGTAATTTCAAAACATTCTTATGTATCTGGCAAATCACAATAATCTGGAGGCTGCAGGTAATCCTGGAGGGGCAGGTAAGCACTAAAACACACTAAAGTGTGCATTTGCACTAAACTGACATAATTCTCCATTTTGAATGGAAGATCTGATCCCATCTTTATTTGTTACCTGGAATTGTTTGTGTTTATGCTTTTTGCATAGTTAGGGAGTTTACACATTCTGAACTTGTGCAGTTTTACTGTCATTTCTGATTTCTTAAAAGTAATTAACAAGGGGAAAATAAACACATTTTAGTCATCCCAATGATTGCCTGAAGGAGACAATAAAGTTGTTTGAGAGACAACGTGTTTGCACATACAGTTTTTTACAACTGTTGAATTCCTACTGATCTATGTCACAGTAAATTCTTTCACGTTTTCCAAATGATCCTTTATGAGTAGGTAAAATGGCACTGTCGCTTTTAATTTCACCAGAACAGTTGCTTTAGGTCTGAAGCAGATGACTAATTATTACTTTCTGTATTGTTTTCTTTTCCAGCTGTTAAGGAACCAAAGTTAAGGTATAATAGTATTTTCCTACATCTTGATGAGGTGTAACTTTTTTCTTCAGGAAGAATTTATAAGCTTATAGAACAAATGAAAACTTATTCAAATAGGTAAATGGGAACATTTCTGTTTAGGAAAACAACAACAACAAAAAATCCTGTATTGCTTTTACTTCTGGTATTATTATACACCTCCACAACTTTAGCAATTGGTTTCAGAGCAGTTTCTGCATTGCAAGTTTTGAAATGTGAAAATATGGAAACAGCATAATTTTAAAGGATATTTAATTTGGGCAAATAAGGCTTTTGGTAGGTATACCATTTCAATTATTTTAATATGCAATATGATGATATATGTGCAAATGCAGAATCTTTTTAGGGAGTCTTGCTAAATGACTTTTTTTGGATGTAGAAATCTATATATTTAGCTATCTGAGATGTACTCCTACATCTACCTATATGTGCAGGTACAACTATGATATATCTATATATGGTTATTATCTGCTTCTTCAATGCCAGTTTTCAGTGTCAGAGTAAAAGGTATTTTCATTTAGGTATTAGGTATGAGTCACAGAATAAAAAAAAAAAAGCATTTTGGTATTTAGGAACTGGTCCTTTTAAACATTTTCTTTTTCTTTTTCTTTTTTTTTTTTTTTTCAAGAGATATACACAAGCTTTTACTCAGAAGAGGCACATACAAATGTAACTGAGGGAAAAGTGAGAAGATAACGTATCTGTTCTATTTTCACTCACTTGGTGAAAATAACGCCTCAGCTGCAACAGTTTTATTGCAGAATCTACTCCTCAGTTTTTCCTCAGAGAAAAAGAATGAACCCCATTCATCTGTGATAAATTAGGTTACAGAAATGTGGGTAAAAGCAACTGATGAAGAATGGACAAAGCCGAGTCAGGAGGATGGCAGGAGCTACAGAAGAAATGTGATTGTTAATCAAGGACAGATGAGGAGGACCTGGGAAGTGATCTGAGCTTGGATCAACTGAACTCAGAAGAAATTCAGAAGAAGAAAAGTATAAACCAAAAAACCAGGAAAATAACTAGAAAGAACATAATGCTCAGAATGAAAATTCAGAAAATAGTGCACAAGACAAAGAAGTAATGCTGGACTGCCAACATGTGTTTGCGTTAGTATTTTTGTTTGAATCAGGAATATACTGTTAAAAGAAATCTCCCAATCCCCATTTATCAAACTTTCCTCACAAACTAGACTTTGATGTGCGTTACAAGAGATCTCAGAGCAAGTGAGCTGGATTCCATTTGCATGAAGGTGTATACTGAAAGATATTATCTGGAAGTGCACCCCATGCCTCCAAGCAAACTACTGAAATTTGTGGATGTAAACACTTCCCCACAGCCATGGCATCAGTCCTTGTCCTTCTTGTACTTAACCAGGCTAGCAATTTAGCAATATGAGCTGTAGGTATTTAAAGATAGACTTTTCCCACCACATCAAGGCTAATTCATCCTGCTAATTGCAGTTCATGGTGCAATGCCTTTGATTTCAGTCTCCGAATGCATCCTAAACTTCCAAGTCCTAAAACCATTTACAAAACACTAATTTTTAAATTCTGCTCAAGACTAAGAATAGGGAGAGGGCAGGTCCCACCATTGATTTTGCACAGCAGATTATACTGACAAAAGGATTTATTTTCTTCCTCTTTTCCTTTAAATAAATCAGGCACACATTTAGTACTATATCTAATTCTGCTGCTGGTGGTTTAAGGACTCAGCAGCACACTGAAATTTTGTTGTTGTCCACTTTAGAACCTGAAATATTTTGTTAAATATTTTAGTGGGGAAATGCACCCTTTGTAGTATGGTATGTGTTCCTAAAACTGACCTAAAATATCAGCCACCTGCTGATGTTGGGAGCAGACATATGCAGCAAAATTTTAAAAAAAAAAAAGGCTTCACAACTTCAAAGGGTTTTTATTCTTTGAATACCTCATTTTATTTTAACCTTTTTGCTTTATTAAATCTAGGCACTGCCTAGCATAATTTTTTATAAGCATTACTTTGCTCCAGTAATTATTTTCATTACAAGTTATGGAGGAAATGAATTGTGAATTTCAGTGTTAGATTACATTGTTCTTCCCTGCTTACATCTTCTAAATTAATATTACAGACATGGACAACATATTTATCACTCCACTCTCCAAAAGTAACAGGTTATTAAGTTTTCTGGTTTGTTTTCCATTTGTTTTTTTTTAGTTGGTTGGTTGCTTTTGGGTTTTTTTTACCAGATGTAGTGAGGATTTTTGTGTCAAAGCTGGACTTTTTATTATTTTAGTCTTGGATTTTCCAGTTACAGGCACCTGTGTTAACTAAGAAAGGGACACAGAACACATGATTTCCATACTTCCATGACAATTCTGATATTAGATCAAATGAGATAACTCCTAGGATATCTCATCATGTACTGCAAAGCCTAAATGTTGAGATTTTCTCAGTGTAAAGAAATGTAGGTACATACCTCTTTTGATCCATCAGTTAACATAAGTTAACAACCTCCTTTTTTTTTCAAAAAACAAAACAAAACAAAGCACACCAACCAAACAAAGAAAACAGCCAAAAATATTTACGTAGTTATGAAAGACAAAACTATAGGAGGCAACCTACTCTTGAACAAAACAAAACTTGCACCTACTGTTGAATCTGATCCACATAATGTGGTAGCCTCTAACCTAAAGGCAGGTCTTCTATGGTCTTCAGAAATACAAATTAACAGAACAATTTTAAAAATAGATTCTCCATGTTGAGTAAGATAGAGACTAAGTTTGATTAAATTCCAGGTTTTTAAAGATGGTACTTGTAGTCTCATTTAATTTATCTTTTTCTCTATTTTTTTAATCTACTGAATAATCATTAGCTAAAACTGTTAAAAGATCTCGACTTCCTATACATGTGAAATCTATAGAAAGAATTTATATAAAATCATCCATTAGTCTAAAGAATCAAAGTAGCTGTTTACATAGAGTTATCATGTTTTATACTCTTGGTGAAATTGAATGAATTAAAAAAAAACTTTGAAATTTGGTAGAAAAGGGAATTTTAACCTGAAGTAATACAACTGCATTGAATTTTAGGATTATAGGGATTATACATGCAATTTGCATGAAGTAATTTCAAATCAAGCAACAAAATTAAACAGAGATATCCTCAAACTGGAGGAAAACATTATCTTTTCTTTATTGAACAGTTGAATTACGTCATCATGATAATTTCTGAATATCTGAATCTCCCATGCATGCATAAAATTGCTTATTGTAATGTTTTAATCAGACTAATTTTCTCAAAATGGATTTTGAGGTATATTGAATAAAATAATCAGAAAAGGTAATAAAATAATTAAAAATGTGAGTAAAAAAAGAAACCAAAATAAGAACTGAGCAAGACAGTTAGTAAATTAAGAAATACTTGATGGTTTTAATCATAGGTATATTTGAAACTTGTGAAATATTGTAATGCCTCACATAAAAAAACTGAAGTCATGAAAATTATTGTATATTGGCAAAGAAGATTTGACCCTCAAACAGCAAAGTTTCTGAATGTCTTTAAACATTTCTGGAATATCATATCTGTAGCCCCTGCAAACACGTGAGCCATAGTAGAATAAGAAAAAAAAATATATATTGAGTCTATATTTATTAAAAAAAAAACTCTGATAAAAAAGTAATATTAAGTTAATTTTAAGAAAATAAAACTTATTTAGTTATTATAAGGCATTCTGAGAAAATCACAACTTCTCTATCTGTATGTCAACATAGTTGTTACATCTGCTTTTCATAACCCAATGCCCTTTAACAGTAAGATAATAGGAGATGATTTAAGCTCCTTATCTTTTAATCATTATAAAGGGGGAGCAGATATTATTGTTTTAAAGAAGGCAGTGAAAACAGCCCTTGTAAATGTGAAGTTGAGTTTGCAAACACAAAATAGAAAAGTATTCTCAGCATATGTTCAGAAATATATATGTTCACATTAAGAAAATGCATTTATTGCTGTTGTAATATTTGGAAAAGAGAGATATTACTGAATTCTCTATTAGTAGTTTTTTTCCATGGCAATTATTATAGTATCAACAAATCTGGTGATCTGCACACTTCAGTAGCTGATACCTAAACACTTCAGAACAAAGTGATTTTAAGATTTAGGAAATATAGATGTAACTATGACAGTTTTAGTGGTTTAGGAACCTGCCTCTTACTGACTGCTTCCTTGTTTATAAATGAACAAGATTATTACACCAGCCAAGTGGCATTCCTTCTTCCTGTTCAGCTGCTCAGGCTGGGAATAAGAAGGAAGGCTAGAAAGCATTCAACAGCTCAGGACTGTTCCATCCTGGTTCCACTGTAATCATCCTTCAAGCTATCCACACCTGTGCATGAAGAAATAGTTTCCTGATTTTTGCTCTATGTACCCTACTAATACCTAGCCTAAGAATAAAGAGTAATGGGGTGGGGAATGGAGAGTGTCACTGCAGTTCTCTCACTCTGCAGTCATTCAGCTGCAGAGAAAAGGAAAAACAGAAAGATGTAAGAGAAGAGTGAATCCCAGGGAGAAGATGCACTTACAGAGGAGGTAGGAACACAACAGATAGGACACTGTGCTTGGAGAAATAGATGCTGGAGCAGAAAAGAGCCAGACATAAAACTGATGGAGAAATTGAGATGGCAATTGACTTTGATATCTAGGTAAAGCATTAGTATTCAGTAATAAAAATAAAATTGTTAAAGTAGATTTCCATTTTTTTTTTTTCAGACTATGGTAACCACAAAAACTTAGGTACTTGCAGAAGGTTAAAAAAACATCTTATTTATGCTGAGCTCTGATTGGAGCAGTGAGTTGCATCATTAAAAGCCTGGAGGCTTTAAGACATCTGGATTGTTTTCTGGCATCACAGCTGTAGTAATTTTCCCTGGCATTGAGCAAAAAAGAGTGATCCAGCAGCACACAGAATTCATCCAGCAGACAAATATGAGTGTGCATGGTCTCCAGCAGAGCAGGCTAGGCAGGTCAGTAACCATACTGTATGAATTTCATACTCAGTGAACCAGCTTTCTCGTGGCCCATTCCACCAACAGTAACTGAAATGACCACAAGGACTTTTGGGAGAGGAATTGAAAATGGAAGCTACAGTCATACACTGCCTGTATCAAGTACCTCTGAAGCAGTGTTCTGTGAGCTCAGTGTGTGTGGCCAGCAGGATTAGGGAAGTGATTGTCCCCCTGTACTCAGTGCTGGTGAGGCCACACCTCAAATCCTGTGTTGAGTTTTGGGCCACTCATTAAATGGAAGACATTGAGGTGCTGGAGAGAGTTTAGAGAAGGGCAACTAAGCTGATGAAGGGTCTGCAGAGCAAGTCTTATGAAGAACAGCTGCGGGAGCTGGGGCAGTTTAGCCTGGAGAAAAGGAGGCTGAGGGGAGGCCTTATCGCAGTCTGCAACTACCTGAAAGGAAGGTAATGGGAGGGTGTCAGTCTCTTCTCCCAAGTAACAAGTGACAGGACAAGAGGAAATGGCCTCAGGTTGCTCCAGGGGAGGTTTAGGTTGGATATTAGGAAAAATTTATTCACAGAAAGGGTTGCCAGGCATTGGAACAGGCTACCCAGGGAAATGGTGGTGTAACCATCCCTAGAGGTGTTTAAAAGACACATAGATGAGGTTCTTAAGGACATGGTTTAATGGTGGACTTTGTAGTGCTAGGTTAATGATTTGGCTTCATGATCTTAAGGTCTTTTACAACCAAAATGCTTCTATGATCCTATAATTCTACAATTTACAGCTGTGCTGTAATGTCCATGCATAACAAAGCAGAAGGATTAAATATAGTGTATGAGAGAGACTGGGTGGGAGATAACTATTAGAAAATATTATACACAACCAAGACAAGAACAGAAGACTATAAATAAATAAAATAGCAACAGATAAACAATGGGCCTGAAAAAAGTTCTTTCATTCTTTCTCTCATGCTTAGGTACCTGTTGGAGAAATATTATGCAGAAGTGTGCAATCTTTGTGTTAGAAATCTCTATAAAGTGTACAAAATAGGTATAGTAATAATGGGCAGCAGAGGCTGGTGAACTGTAGATATTGTAAGAAGGTGCAAATGTAATAATACTGTGCAAAATATAGGCATTCCTACATTATAAATGATATAGTCATGACAGTTCTGGGATTTTCTAGAACATACAGACTGTTTCGATTTCTTTCTTCTTATCTTTTCTGGTAACATGTGGCATATGGGTAAGGTTGGTGAGTCCACAACTGCACAGTGTGAGTTTTCCATGGAAAAGCTGACTGCAACCAGAAGATGAAAAATAATTTTTGAGCATTCTAGAAAACAAGGTACTGTGTTCTGTTGGGGTTTTTCTTCTAAACATACAGAAGAATACCGTAATGTATCCTCATCATCACAATTCATTCCCACTCTTTTCTCAAACTGTAGAACATCATAATATCTTTTACATTATCCACTTACTTCCAGCACACACTTTGTGAATAAGAAAATCAGCATTCACAGTCAAATGTATATTTTTCCCTTTCTAATACTTGATATGGAAATACCTGTTTCCTTCTTCTTGTACTGTATTTCATTTTGTAACTCTGCTGAGAACAAAAAAAAAAACATAACAAAAACAACAACAAAAAAACCAACCCAAGATGCAAGATTCCTATCTTGAAAAGTGCTTCAACCACTAGGCTATGCTATGTAACTAGTATTTAACTGTACTGCCCTTCTTACTCTTCCTCTGTGCACACGCATAAAGGTACGCATTTTAGCCTGAGCCTGGGTAGAGCCAGATAGAGCATGAATGTAGATTTAGGAATACATCCAGAGACAGTTTGGTCGTAATGTGTGTGACTTGTTTTGTCCTCGCTTGCTCACTGTCTTCCCACTACTACCACAAAGGAACTACTAGGTGAGTCCTCTGGTGCTCCTTGCCTCAGTGCCAGGCTATGGCCTGTGAGGAGCAAAGCAACCCTTTCCTCTCTTGACTGTTTCTGGGAGAAAAAATCATTGACTTGTACACCTGCAATTACAGCTCTCATTTCAGTTACCAGGACAAGCATTCTCAAGCAGTAGGTCTAACAGACGGTAGAATAGCAAAACACTATACCAGAGATAAAGGACTGAATGAAGAATAACAGCCTCAAGTATGAAGAGGCACCTTATGCTGTGAAAACATGCCCATAAACCTGTGGTGGTCTGTCAAGGATTGTCTTGGCCACAGTCTATAGTTGACAAAAGTACCCCTAGCTCCCCAAGAGGCTGAAAGCTATAATTCCTTGAATTTGACTATTCTGAAAATACTCCTGCCTTCTTTTTGTATTGCATTTCAATATGTACTTCAAAATTAATTGACTCTTGAAGACAATTAAGTATTGTGGAATGCAATTCCCTTAGTTCATTCAGCTATCATAACAAATTTTCTCATACGTGGTCAAACTAGCAAATAACATTTAGACATAAACCCTGCAATTGTTAGGTGCTCATTTGCCACATTGGAAAGCACTATGTGTTCTTCTGCAAAGCTTTAATCCCACTAGTACTTTTGTCACAGATGTGTGTATTGGTCTAAATCTCTTCCCTCTAAAAACAACAGTAATATTACCACGGAATTCAAGAGTGCTGAACCAAGAAAAATACTCACACTTTCTTGAAAATAAGAAAAATGCTTAGCCATTGTTTTGTTGTTTGCAAACTGAAGTATTTGTCTGTGTGTTTTTCCTCTCTATTAGAAACTGAAAAGATCACAAGAAAGTTACAGTTAAGACAGTATTTCTTGTGTATTTGCAGAATTTTGTTGTATTTGTCTAAAAAACACTTGGCAGTCATTTTTTTTTATTAAAAATATGGCTGCAACTGGTATTCACATATTAAGTCATGTGATAGTTTGAGTCATAATTTGTCACTGAAGACTGGGAACAAAGTTGATTATTACAAAAAAAACACCCAGTTTTATGAGCACCTTGCTCGATAAAGTACTATAGAAATACCACATTCAGAAAACAAAATGAAGCCTAGGGAAAAATTTTCTTTCTCAAAGAATTGTTCAGGTTACTTCACTGATATAAAGGAATAATTTATTCTAGCATTAGCAAAACTTTTTTTTTTTTTTTCTAATTCAACAAATATTTCATTTTTATATAGCAAGGATTTCCTATTTATTCAGGAAATCTCTTTGCTGGATATGTATTCTGAATTACAACTTTTTCTAATTCATAGTAAAATGGGGTAACTCACATGTGAGAGAAACTAATTAAATGTTCACTTTAGATTTTAGTATATACCTGTTTCTGTCAGTGTGTACATTTCATCATTTAGATTCAATTCAAAAAAGTAACATATAATTGCCTGTAAGAATTTCCTACTCAATTAAAAAAAGAAAAAAAGAGAAAAAAAAAAAAAAGGTGAAAGATAAAGTGATCAATTTTTTATTATATTAGAAATTTTTCACTGCACTGTATTATTATTGAAATTTTCAGTATATTTTTCCAGAAATAAAACAATAAAACTTGGTTATCTTTGAAAAATATGAAATCAGAGTGACTTTGATTTTTTATACTCTGTAAAATAGTTTTCTATTTTTAAAACGTCATAAGACATAAAGAAGACCAATAGAAATGAAGTAGCAATTTATTCACTTTACCCTGTGGATTGTACACCATCAGTAAATCAGGCTCATTTGGCCCAAAGAATTGAGCAACATAAATAAAAGGGTGAAATGTTGTACCAAAGACACACAACCATACTCATAATATGACATTAACAAACCCACATTGTACCATGACTTACACACAAACACATTCTTAAAAGATTCAGTATAATTCACAAAAGAACAAAGGCGAAAAGACATGCAGTAGTTTGAGAATCTCATCAAACTGTAGCTGAAAAATAAATAAAGCTTCAAAATGGACAAAAGAATAAAAATCACATATGACATTATATTAATCTGACATGTATGTTTGTTTCAAAGTATAATAAATAAATAAAAATATATAAATAAATACAAAACTGTCAGCAAAACAAGAATTTGAGTGTTTCCTATGTGACACCGGTGGTATGTCTAAAAATAATTGTCCTCATTAGCTGGAGTACATTTTCATTTTGCATTTCTTATTTCACAGAAGAGGTTGAAAGTTGTGTTGATTTGATTTGATATAGGCAACTTGCACATATCAAACTATGAAAGTAACGTGAAACTCAGTTGTCAACTTGCAATCTACAAGTCTTTTTTTAATGGTACAAATTCAGCCTGACCAGACATATAAAGGTTATGTTTGCCACATATTTTTCTCTCTAATTTAGGAGCAGTGCTGATATAATTTGGTACCTCTGCTTTTTCTTACCTTTTCAATGTTACATTGCTATTCCTTTATGCTGTAATTGGCACCATGTATCACATAGTACTGTTCTGTGAGGGGTTTTGTTTGTTTGTTTGTTGTTTGCCTTTTTTCTTTTTTTTTTTTTTTTATGGGAGTTATTTCCCATTTTGTTATTTTAGTGCTATTTCAGCAGGTTTTCAGTGAATTTTTAGTCTTTAAAGTCAGCTTCTGTCAGGAGTGAAACACATCATCTCTTCCCTGAGCTCTCCAATTGCCTTAGTGTTTGCCTTCAAAATAAGTTACCAGCAAAAGATAAAATCACTGCAGGAAACAAACAAATTATCATGACTTTTATTATATCAAGCTATAGGAAAAAGAGAGAAACACTGCCAAATATTCACCCATTCTCCAGACAACCTGGTTTGAAGGTGGAAAGAGATTAAATACTTGTATCTAAATGGAAGTAATTGCTTTGCTTGTTCTCCAGTGCTTTTCTGTATCTTCATTTCAGGTCTTGAACCTGCTCTTAGTGACAATCATCAAAGCAGAAAACCGTTCCTTAATAAAATACTCATACTGTACTCTTTGCTACAGAGTGTTACAGTGGACTTCACAGAATCACAAGATCATAGACTGGTTGAGGTTAACTTGACTTGGTTAGCCTGGCACCTCTCCTTTTTTTTTATATAAGCCAAAACTTTGTGGAAATGTTTCTCCTTTCATGTCTCTATTGAGAAGTTTTTCTTTAGAGACAAAACAGAATTAATCCCCATATGAGACCTACAAAGTGTTTTGAAAATGTCAGTTCTCCTAAATTTCTTGATACCTTGGAAAGGAGAAAGAAGACTGTCTGGCTTGCCTTCAGGAGGAGAAAGTGTGCATGAACAGCAGCTAGAAAAATTTGTTTGTTTGCATATAAATCCCTTTTTATTTTCTTCACCCAGACTTCAACTTACCCAGAGGGGAAGAGACCAAACTACTTCCTACTGCTAAATAACTGTCTTTCTACACTGTACTTTGATACAGACACTACCCTATGGCTGAGGAAAAAGAACAGCAAAAAGATTGAAAAAGGAATATAGGGAAGAACATGACTTTCTGTGTATCATGCTTAATTTGTATCCATCACCTTTCTCAGTAGTGTACTACAGGGTTTTTCAGGATTCAGTCCGTTACTTATAAATCTATCCTTTTCCTCTTCAGAGCTTTTTTTTCAGTGTCTGAAGAAAACTGAAAATCTTTCTTTCTCTCAAAGAGCTTTTCAAGAACCTGAACAAACAAAGTCTGTACTATGTTACACTTCGCTAATTTTTAGTAAGGCCAGGTTCATTGGCAGATGGAATTTGGTAAAGCAATGCCTTAACCCATAGTTCACAAATTTTGTCCTGTGTTTTTTCCTTAAGAATTTCTGGTAACTTGGTGTTACTACTAGAGTCTACTACAAGTCAGAGATCTATTAGCTCTGCTTCCTAGCAGGGAATGGAGTTTTTTTCTGACCATGAAAACTTATCACTTAAGATAGGGCCATGAATCAAGCAAAGCCATGAAATCTAACCTGAGAATCATGATATTGAACTGTATGATTTTATAATCACAGAAAAAAAACCAAAACCAAACCCAAAAAAACCCAAACCACAACATTGTTAGTTGTTCTTATTAAAGGACAAACAAAAAATGATACCTTGGAAAGAAACAAATAAATGAATTCCTCTATCTATTGCATCCATTTTCTTTTCACCCAAAAAATTCAAATTAGCATTACCCTCATTTACATGCTTCTGGCCTCACATGCCATGTTACATTAATGACATTTGCTAAATTGATGCAATGCCCTGACATTAACAGCTTGGCAAATCAGTTGTGATTATAACAATAAGAACAGCAACAACACTTTTCTGCCTTCAACTGACTAATGTTATTAATCCTCTGACTCATCATTCTTCATATTTGAACAGGCCAAAAAATCTTTACAACCTTAAAATCAGCTTTTACCCGTAGATGGAAAACAGTCATTAAAATGGGAAACTGTTATTTTCTTTTACCTACCCATCAACGTGTCTCTCACCTCCCTAATTTTCTGTAAAGAAGATGTTAAGTCAAACTTTTAATATCAGACTTCATGTCTACAGGTGATATTGGTTTACTCCAATGAAAATAATTACTGAAAAGCCTCAAATAGATGTCTGAAGTAATCTCTCTATCTAAAATATGTCACCCTTTTGGAAGTATATTGTTGTTACTGAAACATTTAATTAATTTTACAGGTATTGTAAACTTTATCTCAGAATATTTTTTTTTCTTGATATTTCTTGTTCTCTTAAACAATGCCGGAAGTTAAAACAAAAGGCTTTCATGATTTGAAATTGCAAACTGTAATTTTTTTTTCCAGTAATACAAGACATTCAATATAACCTGAATTGAGATTTTGAATTTAAATAGGTTGGACATGAACCTTTCTTCTGTGGAACCAGATAGTGATGGCTTTAGTATTCTAATATACATTCACAGAATATCCTTCAAATATACAGCCATACAAGATACTATTAAGAAATAGAGCAATTGGAAGGATTTTCTGCTCTTGCTGTTTATTGTAGCCTTCACATCAAAAGAAGCAAGCAATCTCAATGTTTCAGCTTTTACAGAAAGTCAATATATTATTTTTTTTTTCTCCCTCAGACTTTATCTGTTTTAAAGATTTGATAGACAAAAGTAACAGAAAGATAAGGAAAATTCTTAATAATGTTGCTAAACTTGCCATTTATGTATCTGGCTTTTGAATGAGGAAGAACCATTTTAAAAGGAGAAAAACCTTCATAGATTGCAAGGAGAAAATGTTCTCTCTTTATTCTGCTAGCTAAGTAGTTTATAATAAGTGTCCCATATGCAAAGCATTGAAGTATTCAAGAGAAAATAAAACCAAAATTAATTTTACTAGGTCCTATGAGGAATCCATCCTGCATTTTTTCTCATATAATATTTACTAGCATATTGTAAAATTGAACATCATGTGGCTTGATCAATGGGACTTTGGTCCCTTCCCTTCAGAACTCAAAGATTAACAATAGATCTTATCAGTAGGA
Organism: Columba livia; assembly: GCF_036013475.1. Lineage (NCBI taxonomy): Eukaryota > Metazoa > Chordata > Aves > Columbiformes > Columbidae > Columba > Columba livia. Next base: position 115,213,428 of record NC_088602.1, read on the forward strand.
TGTCTTTCTTCATCATTTCCCTTGGACATAATTACATTTCATCATTTTACTTGTCACTGCCGTTTCTCATAATTTATCCTTATTCAGTGATGAATACCTCTCTGTAGATGTCTGTGTTAAAGTATTTAATATGATTCTGCAAAAGTAATGCATTTCTGCTGCTGAACTGCACCACTTTACATTGTAATGCTCCAGCATTATATAATATAAGCTCCACTACTATTGCTCGGGACAAAGAAATCAGAAGAAACTTTATTGAAACAAGTCAAGTAGATGCCTTCTACTGAGAAAAGGCACAAATTCCTCAATTTATTGCTGCCTATGAAAAGTTTTATTTGGGACCGAGTCTGTAATAATTAAAATTTTTAAAGTGTTCTGAATTAAATGGGTAATTACCTTCCCTCTCATCTTCCCCCTCATCTCGTTCCAGACTGACTGATTTTTTTTCCGAGTGTTGGAATAGAAAGATGAAAAATAGAAACCAACAGTTTCAAAGTATAGGATTTCCTTTTTTTGAAATATTTTGCTATTTTGAATCCAACATGTAGCAATTGTTAACATAATGTATTTCTGATTAAAAAAGAAAGCCCTTCCAAATAAAATACAGTGGCTTATAACTTACAGTATTTCTGCTTCAGAAGAAGCATTCAGTAGGGCTTTACTGCCATTCCTGGGTAAATCAAAAGTATTTTAATATATTTTTGTTCATCAGCAGAACTAAAAAATATTAAGTGCTGATGCAGCATTGATCCAGTGCTATATATAATACTTATATAACACACCAACATCGTATTTTTTAATTTGCTTTCCTTTTTTATTTTATTTGGAGGGGTGGTTGGTCCTATTAAGTATATACTTTCATAGCAAATTTCCTGAGACAGCAGCTTGGCTTTTGTTTAATATTTAATCATGCTATGTATCATCCTTGCTACTAATCTTTGTGCAAAGAAAATATTGCTAGGATATCAGCTGCCTGCTGAAAATCTGCAACTTCTCCTAATGAAGTACTACTCTTAAATTGTATTTACCTAGCACTCATTTTTTATTTTTATCTTTCAGACTGTCATGTACGTTAGGGATCAATCTGTCACGTATCCCCAGAATATGTCCAAAATCATGTCTCCTATTTTGTCATGATTAATGCTTCCTGTTTTTTCGTGATGTAAAGAGGATCAGGGATTGGATGAGCAATACAAGGAATAAAAATTCTGAACGACATACAGAAAACTGCTCTGTACAGATGAGATAACCATCCAAATATACAGCAGGCAAGAATAATAACAAGCTGTTTTAAAACACTTTTTTTAAATTCAGGGAATGGAACCCTGGGATGGAGCTGTGACTTTTTGTATGTAGTTTTGCCTGAAACTGAAACTGTTTGAAAGCAGACATTTTCCTGGCAAGATTTTCCTTGTGTTTGTCTTACACTTATTGTTTCTCCTTCATCTTTCTGTTCACACAAAAAGGTTCCCCTTTAAATTATTTAAGTTTTTCACACAGAAACCAGCCTAAGCTTCCATATTTCTTCATGACTATTGCAGTCCATGCACCTACAGATGCAACAGGGGCAAAATGCAAAAAAATCCTCTATGAGGGAAGAAAAATTGATTTTAGTATGGTTTGGAAGAGAAAATGGAAACAGAATTAGCTGGACTGGTTAAATGTGAAAGGGATAGATAGGAGTCAAAGATGGTGAAAATTGTGGCCAAACCACAGTAGAATGTATTCCTTCCTGATTCCAGTGAAAAGTCCTAGAAAGCTGAGTTAGGTGATCCTCTGGGGACAGCAAACAGCCCTGTCTCCTTTTTTCCACTAAAAGGGATTTCAACAAAAAGCCAGTGTGTTTTCCAACCATGTGAGTTGTTTTCCATTCTGGAAGTGTGAAAGTTTCCCATATATATTTTCTTCTGCATGCCAATCTCATGGATACAGAGATATATTAAGCATCAAAAGACATTAAAGCAAGAATGTTCAGGAAATATAATCCAATCATCTGTTTCTGTGATCTGCAACATCAAGGCTACTGTTATCCGTATTGTATGTTCTTCTGCACACATCTATTGATATTAAGACATAAACGAGAGAGATATTATATTTCAGATTCAGACACTGCACTGTAGGTGCTTCTAATGTTGGGGTCTAGAGTACACTCTAGATTGTCTGTCTACAATATTGTCTATTTCATAGTCAGCTAAATTTACAGAACTAGTGTATTCATTCTGAAGTAGAAATTTACAGGTCAGCTGAGGACCTTTTTAGTTTTCAGGCATAGTATTGCCTAGAGCTTTGATTATAACAACACTTTACAGAGGTGTCTTATCTGTAAATTTAGGTTCCAACAGTCTGTCTCTGAATCTCATCCATGGTGTCCATGATGGTGCAGAGCCACACACCTAGCAACTCAGAACATCCCAAATATTTCCAGCATTTATAGTGAACAGGAAGCAATAGTGCTATCTCACCAACATACCTTAAAATGAGATCTTTTATTCTGCTGTATCATGAGGGCAATAAATTTATATGTTGCTATTTTTTCTCTATTTCACTTTTCTTTTTTTTTTCAATTCCCAAATGAAATATTTATTTATTCTTGTTTAATCACTACTTCATATTGCTTCTCTTTTTAGTTCTGTTTCTTCATCTAATTAACCTTTTATATCTCTTAATTTCTTTCCTGGATTTGAGGAATTTAGTCTTACTAGAACTTACAAAATCAGAGTTAAAACTTTGAGCAGATTGCTTAATTATGTGAGTAGTTAATTTGGCATTGCCTAGAAATTCATACATAATAAGCCATCTTTAACCTTTTAAAATTTAATATGAAGATTACAGTATGAAAGAAATATTTTTTATTAATTGTTCTTACACTGTTTTGAAACAACTTATAAGAAGGATTTAGATAATGTATTTTAGTACTTGTTTTTATCACCACTTTGTGTGAAACTAGCAATATTCCACAGGTCCCTTAACACTGTATCTCTTCATCTAATATAATCTGAAATCATAGCTATCTATCAGAGTCTTAGCTTGAAGAGACAATCACTATAAGGATGTTCCAAGTTGACTCATAAACTTGGCAGTATCTTTTTTTATATCCCCTGGGAAAAGTCTTGTCAAATGTCTAAACTAAATCTGTATAACAAATTACAGATAACGTTTTGTCTTCGTCTTTTTGAGTTTTTACTTCGTAGTTCACTGATTTTAATTTTACAAGGAGATTGCGATAAGGTCCTATGCACTCAGATGCAAGCATCCTTCAAAGGAATAATATCTGAATTCAGTTACTGAGCAAAAAGTGGTAGAGGTAATTTAAGTCATAAAAAGCTTTACTCCTGTAAATTAACACATCCAGTCTGGTGAAGAGTTGCAAGCCCTGATTTTTTCCTACACAAGAAACTCAGAGAGGAAGCAGGAGAGGGAGAGTGAGACCATTCTAAGCTGGAACAAAATACTTAGCTCAACTAGAGTCCAAAATTTTTAAGGTATTTATATTATAGTGCTATTTAGATTTATGTTGTCTGAAGACCAGACAGTGGATGGATGTAGGTACATCCCACAGTACATCAATAGAAATAGTTCATTAAATATCATTAAATATCTTTTAAATGTCTTCCTGATGGCTCCAACTCACAAAAAAGTGCAGTTCAAAATGCAGCTGGAGCACAGGCCAATGTGTCTCCAGTTTATCCTCCCTTCTACTTTTTTTTTTTCCACCTCTTGTTTGCTGTACAGTCTGTTCATTTTTTTCTGAGACAGATCCTGAATGAGGACAGTTTACAGCCTAATGTATTAAGACAAAATTTGTAGATAATCTTTTTCAAAAAGGCAGCATGATTCAATAACATCTTAAGAAGTGGGCTGTATGGTAAGGGTAGGAATCTCTGAGGGAAGGGACCACACTGGAAGAAGGACAAACCCCTTCCTCAGAGCAAGTCGTCTCCACTAAGGAAACAAAACTGTACATCCCAACTTGATAAAGTAATCTAGTATGAAGAGTTTAGGTAATATACTCTTCTATAAATTATTTACTTTAAAAAGATGAAATCTGGAGAGACAAAATATTTGTGAACATCTTCAGTGAAAAAAAATGTATCTTATGTTAATTGAAGATTTCATATCAACACTTTCAAAGTGATTTTCAAAGTGATCTTTATCCATTTGGAAACTTTTTAAAATAATAAAATAATAGTGTTTTCCTTTCCCCATATACAAGCAGAATTTTATCTAGGGCAAAGGCAAGGTTTTGTTTAACATTTGATTGTTCTATGAAGACGAACACAGATATTTTTCTAATCATCCCAACTTTTTCTCTTTTAAACCTAGTTAAAAAATGCAGTGCCACAACCAAAGACTCATTTTCTTGTACAGATCTGCTTAGGATTCTAAGTCCCCTTGAGTTTCAATGAGTCTTTGTGTTTGATACTGTCCCACTGAAATCAATGAGTGCAGGATGAATCCCTTTATCCCCCATGCACTTTATAAATGCATGAGTCACACACCATGCAGCGAGGGAAGTGAGGCTATCAGCCAGAATTATCAGGACTGAAGCCAACACTGCTTTGTTGATCTGCTCGTAGGAAGAAACACAGAAGAATGTAAATTAGTCCTTGCCCTTTGCTGAAATGAAGTGCACTACTTAATGTTTCTAGATGCCCCAGTTCCAGACAAGCATCCCCAAAATGCTGCTACATTCTGATTTCCCAGACTGTTTTATAATGACTGTAAAACCACTTCGGTGGGAGTTCTGCTTTATTTTTATTAGCATCTTTGGCAGCTAAAAACCCCATATTTCCCATTCTCTATATATGGCAGCTTTGACATACATATTTATGTGACACCTTCATTGGTTCCTCACTGTTTTAGAGATAACGTTTAGTAATTCTTGATAAATAGCAGATACACACACAAAAATCACCTATCAGTGCATTAGTCTTGAAATTTATGCTAGTGCTTGACAGAACCTAATTATACTGACAGTTAGTATTACAATGCTTTTTAAAATATTACTGAAAACAAGTGTAATCACATCATAGCTGCTCATCTATGTCAATATATTAATTCTCTCCTTTTGCAGAAAGAATACATAGAGAACCTATGAAACAAAACAAAACAAAACAAAACAAAACAAAACAAAAGTCTGTAAATATTAGAGTCCAGTGGATAGTGCTATTGTAGATGTATTTATCAATTAAAAAGCAGCAATAAAAAAATATGAGATTAAACTTGTGTAATCAAAAGGAATAATTTAACAAGAACATGGTCTGTTTGTACAACCTTCCGTTTCCATGTACCACATTTCAGCAAGCTACAAGGGAGGAACATCTCCTTATAATGAGCATCTCCATTGCCATGGAGCATTTTCCTTGACTCTGTTGGATCAAAAATGAGCCTTTTAGTAACAGAGGAGTATTATGTTCAATGTTTAGAATTAATCCAGCTCTGAGTTGGATTAACTGGTCCACAGATTCTTTGGGCAGACCACCAGAGCACAGACAACAATGTATATAATGGAACTTAGTGAAATTATTTCCGGTCCAGATATATTCTCTTGTCTCTTCACACTTATGAAATACAAAAGGGAGAGCTTTAAGCCTGCTGGCAAGTTAACAAGTTCTTTGCCAAAAGTCATGAGTGCCAAATAATGATGAAGTTACTTGGGCATCTTGCTTTTGCTTTTAGAATTACCTGTTTCCCAAAGCTAATTATTTATCCCTTTCAGTTCTATAAAACTGGCAGATCACAAAATCCGGTAACCAAATACTTCACTAATCCCTTAAAGCCAATTAAAGACAGGAAATTAAATGAAAAGTAAATAAAAAGGTTGGAGGAAATTCCTTTTTTCCCACATTTTCAGTCCAATCTTATACTTTCGATAGTTGCACATACTAGAACATGTGATCAGCGTTTTACAGGTAGAAAAGAGGTTGATGCTATCAGTATCTTACCTTCTTAGCACCAGCCTTCTGCTCTGACTTCACAGAATAAGAAAATCAAGAATAAATGAATTCTGGCTTGCAAACTGGCAAAACCAGCACTTCATTCTTTACCATCCTCTTCTCTTAGACTCACTGAATTCCCCCAGGGGCTGAGAGGAGGATCACCATACCTGACACTATTGAGACATCTTAAGACAGTGCATGACAACCGTCCCTTGGGGTGGGTAAATTAAGATTGTCAGTGCTTATTTACAATCATTTTGCCCTGCTATTTGAAAACTTCTTTTTGAGTAAGAAACATGTTGAAAAATAGTTTTGAAGATGCTTCTGACAGCCCGGTTCCTACTAGAGAGATATGGAGAGAAACAAGAGCCACATGCAGGACCTGAAATAGTGCAGCTACATTTTGTCATGAACCCCTGTGGCAGAGTGGGTGATTCTTTGCATGAGGACAGTTTGACATCTGGTGGTGTAGTGACAAAATTAGAGGTTCTGTATGTTGGTATAGAAGTTAGCTGGAAAAAAAAAAAAAAAATCATTATTTTATTACTTAATAAAAAACAACATCACTGCTATGTGCTACTTTTGGCACAGAGCTTTAGCACAGAGCTCTAGTGGTTTAGCCTCTGTGGAATATAGGAATAAAGGAAAAAATATTTTTTTCTTATTGACTGTTCCAGGCTTCATGCAAGTATGATTAAGACCTGTAAAATAATGCACCTAAAATGGTTCAAAATGAGTTAACTGAGGAAAATCAACACTTTCTAAATTGTAACAGCATTTTCTAGTTGGCAAATTGGTTGTTGGAGAAAGTTCTATTAAATCTAATAGAAGTTGTCTGATAGAAAGAAGAAATAATGGAAAACATCCCTAGTCAGTCTGATTTCTTTAGTATTTCTTGGCACCAGAGTAATAAATGACTGTTTAAATAGAGCAAAGTTGTATGCATTGTCTTGTCTCCACTCCAAATTCACATGCACAGATTTTTTTCTACTGTTCTTTCATTAGAATTTCCTGACAACAGAGAAAAACAAATCTTGAACTAGAAGCTGAGTTATGTGAGTACCTAAATTGTTTGCAGCAACACAATGTGAATTATTTATTCTGACCACTTAGATTGCTTGTCCAGTTTAGTCCAGTGTAATTTTAAGACTGTAAGTAAAACCATGTCAGTCGTCAGGCTTTTTCAATTTGATATGAAACAGAACTCATCTGAGAAAAGAAACAACAAGAAAAGAATCAAAACCTTAAATGATTAGCATCATGTGTTTGATTTCCAGCAGTATCAAAAACTACAAGTGAAGACACTATTAAATGCTGGTTTGTTTCTGAGCTACAATTAATTACACTAAATGCAAATATTACTTGACAAAACAGTGCAATAGAAAAGTTGTTTCTCAGTCTTCCAATGAAATCTATTGTGTCGTTTTGTTTTGTTTTTAGTAAGTCTTCTTCAGGTTTAGAGAACAAACATATAATATATCAGATCTACCTGTTTATCCAATGAAATATCTATTTTAAACCAAAATAAAGGTATTTTATTCAAACTACATCTTCTGAATAAGAAGTGGGTCTGTAGGAGGAAGGAGCACTAAAAGAAGAATTCTAATGCTTTCATTACCAAAAGTTCTAACGCATTTCTGAGATAAGAGTTTAGCTTGAGAGCTTCATATAGTTCTGATCATTAAATATTATGCAGAAGGAAGCTATTTGCATGATAACAACTCAATGAACCTTCCTGCTTTTGAGGAACAGAATATTAAATGTTGTTCTCCTGTAATTAAATTCAATCAAAAATTTATTTAAAGGCTAAGTATAAACTGACCTAAATTGAAAACACGTCCTTGTTGCATCAATTGCCCAGATTCAGGCCTGTTTGACAGGCACTTTGTAATCTTCCTAGTTACATGCACAAATTCCATAAATACCCAGAAACCAGGTGGTAAAGGATATATAGAGACCAGGAGGGTGGAGGTGGCAGTGATATTTACCTGGAGTTACAGCCCTTGTACCTAGTATTCCTGTGAAACTTAAAACAAACCAATAAAAACCAACAAAATCTATTCCAATTCACCCTGTACAAAAAGGAAATAACAAAGTCACTAAACAGGAGGAAATGAAATAAAAACATAAACATTTAAAATAATATAAGAAATATTTGAGAACTGAAATCAAACTTGTGACAATTTAAGCATATGTTTTTGAGACAATTAGATTAATTTTAGGCTACTGTACAAGGTATACCACAAGAACTATCAGAAGAGAAAAGGAAGATTAAACTGCATAACAGATTTGTAACATGTCTAGATATAAACAGAAGAAATAGAAGAGGAAAACAAATAGACAAACAAACAAACACAACAACTACAAAAAAACCCTCAAAACTTTAGAAAGAAATCTTAATGGATTTTGCACTTGTGGAATGTAATTTAACAAGCCTCTATCATAAAAAGGCAAAGCACTATGGATATAAAATCAATAAACAGTGTAATGCATTTGTTACTATATGAAGATGGGAATACTCTTCCTTCCTTCCTTCCTTCCTTCCTTCCTTCCTTCCTTCCTTCCTTCCTTCCTTCCTTCCTTCCTTCCTTCCTTCCTTCCTTCCTTCCTTCCTTCCTTCCTTCCTTCCTTCCTTCCTTCCTTCCCCCCCTCCCTCCTCCCCCCTTCCCCCCTTCCTTCCCTTTGTCTCTCTTTGTTCTGCTTGAGTTTCTACATATTTTTCTTATTACTTGTAACTACTTAATTATTAATAATGATAACTTATGATTACTTATTAATAATATTTCAGTGGATTGTGTATGTTAAGAGAGGAAAAAAACCCTGAAACTTATAAATTCGTCATTCAGTGCATGTAAATACCATAATCATGTTGTCTGTAGACAAAAAAAAAGTATATATGTGTGCAACTTCAGTTTAGTTTGTGTATTGGGACTCAAGTACAACTATAAGTCCCAGTCTGTATATTCATGGTTTTAAGTAAAAGAACTAAAGGATATCAGCTCTGAGGCCAAGTGGCACTAGCAAATTCATGCTGACACTGCATTGATCTTTTATCTTCAGTATCAGACTTGTTTTGGATAAAATAAGTTTGACAGCAAAGCTGAGGAGTACCCTAACAGCTGAGAAACATGGTCACCTTGGACCTTTGATCCTCATATATCACAGCACACATGTACCTACTGTACTGCTAGTAAAAGGGCTGGGCATCACTTGAGGAGCACCTGAGGACAGGTCTGAGGACATGAGTGAAGCACAGTCTTCCATATAGGTGAATGAATTGATCCCTGTGGATAAAATCCTGTCAGTATCAAGGAAAGTGACTTGTATTAGTCAAAAGGATAACAGAATCCTTAATAATGAGAAAGCACTCTTCTAAGAAGAAAGCTATTATTTAGCAGAAACAATTGGCATGAGGCTGTTTAGTAGTGAGTGCATAATATGTTTTCTCAACTTATGTTTTGCACCTGGGAACCAAAAAAGAAATAGCAACACACTTTAGCTGATTATTATCCACATGATTGCTATTAAACCATAGTGTCTCTTAATAAACTCATTATTTACATGTAAGTAGTATAACAAAAATTGTCATTAATATTTAAGAACTTATCTGATACACTAACCAATCCATATTATTTTAAACAGATTGAAAGGGCATCCTCTTTTTCAGAAGTACTTAAGCAATTTGTGATGGTATGCAATTGTACTCCCTCTCAGTGTTGCAGTTCTGACGAACTGAATGGGTGAATTAGTGCTCCAAGGGGAAAAGCACATAATAAGCCCCTTTGAAACAACTTGAGAAAAACTGAATAAATTCTAGTTTTAGTTATGTTAATGAGACTTTGAGGGGATAGTACACAAAGATCCTACAACAATGCTGGCTTGCAGTAGCTAGTTGGAAATCCCTTTCATAACTCAAAGGCATGGCATCATTTTCTTATGATCAACATCTTATGATCAACAGACTGCCAAGGCCTATTATTTTGTTTCAAAGGCAAAGTATTTTTTTGCCTCATGGTGACAAGGGGCATGACTTTATCATGGACAGAAAAATGACAAACCAAAACAAAGCAAACAACAACAAAAAATCAAGCAGTTAGTCATTCTCTAACACAGTTATCTTGAATCTTGAGTCTTATTCTAGTCAAGTGGCAAAACAAAACATTCTGCCATAGAAGCCTATTGCCTCTGTATTAGCCGGTCTGCATAAGTCAAGCTCATAAGATATGATTTCTCCTATGAAAGCCTGTTCATTTGCTATTTTCTCTAGTAACTCTTCTGTTTGCTTATTCAGTTTCAATTTTTATTTTCTTTAATATGTCAGCTTGGAGTTGTGCACAGAACAGTACTAAGAGATGAAGCTCTGACAGTAAGAACTACATTTAAACCACCATTACATGATACATCCTGAGTCTCATCGGATTTCCCCACCCTTCCCCACCCCCAGTGTGGCATTGTACAGGGTATTCAGTAATCTGCAGTTCTGTCTCCTTTTCCATCTTGCCTTGTATTTTGTGAGTACTTTCACCATGACACCTACCACCATCAGGTGAATGAAAGCACCACAATTAGGACCTGGAGGAGTACAAAAAGTGAGAACATAACACCAGGAAAAGAGGTAGAAATTAAGCATGTGTATAACAATGTTAACTGCATTATTATTTTGTCTTTTTAAAAATAACTATTAGATATAGACTATTAATATAATGATACTTGAATTCAACTGTTTCAATTGTTCTTGGTTTCACATAGATACGGGGTGTGTTTCTTTGCCCATAAACAAGATTTTGAGCTCAGCCTACACATCTTTTGAGATCTCAACTATTAATTGTGTTGCAATAAAATATGTGGTTGCAAGAGTTTGTGATGGATCTAACTTGGTTGTTCTTGCATACTTCTTCAAACTATGGTACAGAGATTTCCTGGCTGTCCTAAATTACAAAGGTTAGGTGTCTTCTGTGAAAACAAAGAAACAAATAGAACTCAACCCAACAACTCACACAAACCCCAAACACACACACACACACACACACACACACACATCATCTTTCTTCATCCCAAGAGAAAAACTTTTGTTTCCAGAAATCTGGTGGCTATCTGATCCCTCATATCTAGAATACTGATGGAGATCTAATTCCATTTTGATTCATGTCAAGCTACTGCCTGAATGACATCTAAAACCAAGCAGAGTTCTGCAAACTCTTTCTGGAATAGACAAAAAATATGTCCTTTCCCCATTTTGAAGTGTATTGCCATCTCAAATGTATTGGATATTCTTTATTTAAGACTGTGTAGGTAGAGCTGCTCAAGTTTTTTTTAACATTTGTCTTTATAAACTTGATTATTTTGCAGTTTCTTTAGTCCCTACTGAGAGAAAAGTTCTAACCATATAACTGGTTTTGTCACAAAATTTTCACTTCCTCTCAAAGAAGCCCATGTTATAGCACTTTGCGTTCTCATACAGTTTGACCTGTATGAATACAAATTTGACTGTATAATTCTTTTTCTGGAGTATGTGATAGCTTTAGCACCATTTCATTCCACTTTACATTCAGCTACTTTAAAAAGATGTATCCTTAGTGTAGATTATACTTGGTAAAACCAGTTACTAGTATCTCACTGTTATATGATTCATCATGTATCAGAAATAGATTTTCTAGCAAGATATCATAATTTACTAGACATTCTAGTAGTAGTAGTAACAATTTTTATTCACACTGCTCCCATAGTCTCACAGGTTTTCAATAGCAAAGGATAATAGTGGCACAACTGGGACACTACTTGTTTATTTTATTGGTATTTGCTTTTATTTTGGTGTTCTCTGTTATTATAATGATGTCTGAAATGTTAATATTTGGATGTCTCCCTAGGATTGCATAATTCACTAATACATATTCAGATTTTACCTCTAAGATCTCAGCTCATTCCTTATCCAGTTTAACTGTCCCATTCTTCAAAAGACATTTCAAGTGCTAAAAATGTAAAACTAATTTCAAAAGGCATATTCTTCTCTGCATCCTTTTTTTTTTTTTTTTTAACATATTGACATCACCTTTTTATGGGAAAAGATAAAAAATATTTGGAGAAAAGCTTATGATAATTACTAATAACAAAAATAAAAGCCCAAATGTTATTTTTCAAAGAGTTAGAACCCTTGAGAAATGTAGAACAAGACCAAAAAACCCTCACACAAATAGCTATCTAAGAACTGCAGAACTCAACCATTTTGTAAACATTTTCTACTCCATATAAAGCATGTACACATTTTATACTCTACATATCTGACAACATTCATGAACACAAAAATCTCCTCTGGTGTCAAAACTCTCAAAATCAGAATACTTAAAGACCACCAATCACTCTTATAAACACAAACTCACTGTTTCCCAGTGCAAAATGAATAATTATAACCTGGAAAGAGTACAGTTGCAGGGCTTCTTTGATGGTGGTGTGTTTTAGTGATTTTTCATAGGTAAGTTACCCCTAGAGTTCCTATTTAGCTGTTTTATCTGAGAGACCGTTGTGCCATGTGTAGCCATGAAGTACAAATGAGAAAATTCAAGTAGCTTGGAAGGAAGAAATTGTTGTTTTAGGTTATTGCTGGTGTCTCAAAAATCTTTAAAACAGATAGTTGTGATATGTCAAAAATGAAAGAGAAAAGAGTGTTTAAGGCTGGTAAGAGTTAAAATAAATTAAATGTTAGTTTCTAGCTCACCCTGATGAAAGATATTACTAATTCCTCTGTAGCAGCTTGAGAATAGCTATGGATAAAAGCTTAATTAGGAGAAGTTATACAGCTTATCTTAAAATGAATTGGAAAGAAGAATATTAGCTCAGTTTAAGATGAATTTGGGATTCAGGTTCCTAATGAAATTACGTAGGATCTCACTAACAAGATCAAATTCATTAAATATAATTATATGTAGCAGTATAAATACAGCAAATGTAGAAAATAAAAACGTACAAAAATTTAAACAATTTATAAAGCTGAAGATCTTAGAATTTATAAAGCTTGTCATAATGTCAGTTTGTGAAGACATAATGGGAAAATGAAATAATTTGATGACATTAAACAAGAATGTAATACTATTCTTAAAAAATGAAAGTGGTGTAAAAGAACACTAGTCCTGATTTTAGATGAGGCAAAATTCCCCTTAACATTGACACAGAAGACATGCAACCAGAAAGCTACCTCTCAGATTTCTCAGCAGTGTCTCCATGACCTTACCCTGTGCTTCTTTTCTGTGGCTTTTCAGTCCTATTACCTTTGCCAGACCTGACCCCTTTTTCTAATTCTGTTCTTCTAGATCAAATATATAGTGCCCCTTTTTGTCTCTCACTCCTAGTCTTAGTTTCTATATTAGTGCCCTGGCTCATGCAGAGATCCTTAATCTCTTAATGATTAAAAGGGTTCTTATAGTCCTAGAATAGATTTTGTTTGAGACAGAGCCTCAGGGCATTTTTTTTTTTTTTGGTTGAAGTTCAGTGAGTCTCTGCTGAGACATTTTTGGAAGCATACCATCTAGCCAGATTTTTCTATTTTCATTGCAACAGACCTTCCGTACATCTTTGCTGAATTTCATGCTGCTACACTGAAGAAATGGAAAAACTTCATATCATAATGTTCCTTATCTGTGCTGCTACTAATCCTGCAAATCCAGATCTGGACTCAATACCATACATCCTAAATATTATGGAACGTAGGAAAAGATGTACTTCCTTCCTAAGACCTTCTGTGAGAAACGAAACCTTGCCCAAACATGCTAACTATTATCTTCTCGTGAGAAGTTCTCCTACAGAAGGCATTTTTGTTTTGTCAGATAATTTGTACTGGTTGAGTTGAAAGATTTCATAGAAATGCAACAGTTTTAATTAAATATCACTGGAGCTTCAGAAGTGGGAATGTTGCCTTAAGAAGAAAAGCCAAATACATTTTATTTTTCTTTTATGTCAGGGTCTCCTGATTCCTCTCCAAAATAAAGCGTGGGGGTAGAGAAGGAGCAAATAAGAAGTCTCAGAACACATAAAAAGGGATATTATAAATGTTTAACAGGAAAAATGAATGGAATTGGGCTAGTATCATGGAGGAGACATTTGGGTCTGGTACGAACCAGAAAAGCGGGAAGCTGACTCCTACAAGTACTTTGAAGATATCAGTTTCAGTTCTTTGCTCCTGCTGAGACATGGGACAATATCATGTAAACACTACCTGTTTCACCCCTTAGAAGTGTCGAATTGAATTTTATTTTCACAATGTGCAATTACTTTAGTAAGTCTTTATAGTACATCATGCTCAACACTCAAGAACTGTATTTGAACTAAGGTATATACTTAAATATATATATATATATATATTTAATATTCAGTGATGATCAGTCCAGTGATGGAGAACCTGCACATTCTTCATGATCTGTTCTAATATTTAGCTACATTTATGGTTAAAAATCAATGTGAATTTGTACCACAAATTATTTTAATTCTAGCAAATGGTTTTAGTTAATTGTTGTGTGATAGACTGAGAAAACGAAGATATTTTTCTTGTTGTTAAGCTGTGACCAAATTACACTATTACTGTATATTAATAAATTGGATAGAACAAATTAAGAATTCCATGTTGCAGCATGATTTACTAACCTTTTCGTCTTACAGGTACTCATGTCTAAACCCTTTAGTTCCTGTTTTCAAAATACTTCATGTCTTGTGCATAGCAATGGCTTGATCAGTGGCTTGATAAGGGACTGACGCATCCTATAAAGAAAGACTGAGAGACTTGAGATTTTTCAGCTCAGAAATAAAAGAAACTTTGAGGGGGATTTTAAAAATCTATAGAAAAACCCGGAGGGAGGGTACAAAGAGTACAGACCCAGCCTTTTTGCAGCAGTGCCCAATGACAGGACCAGAGGCAATGGGCACAAACTGAAACAAAGGAGGTTCCCTGTGCAAATCTGAAAGCATTTTTTTGCTGTGAGGGTGACCAAGAGTGACCTCCTTGGAGGTGTTAAAAGGCCATCTGGACACTCTCCCGTGTAATTGTCTAAGTGGCATTGCTTGAGCAGGAGGGTTGGATTACATGTGCTCCAGAGGTCCCTTCAACCTTAATCATTCTGTGATTCAGTGATTTAACTGCCTACAAATAAGTCCCCAGTACACGTTAAGGTCCCCTAGAATATTCCACTGCAGTGATTTGAAAACAAAAATTAAGATTGCTGTGAATTATTTATGAATTACCATGTGTATGTAGAAGTCCGCATATCTATAGTGAAGCACTCTAAGAAACAACAAAAGAAGGACCAGAAGCTATAAGTTAGCATCTTATGTGTTATTTCATTCAAATGAAGAGGAGGAGCAAGCTGACATAAAAATGAGGTATCAAGATGAAGTGATAAAAAAGATAGAATCAGCTACAGAATGAGGATTATACTAGATGACCTTCAAAGGTTTCTTCTGACCCAAACCAATCTGTGATTCCACAATTTTATAAGAGAATTAAGAGTTGTGAAATACAGAAATTTGCATGAAACCTAGGAAGAATAAAACAAAATAATGATGCAAATGATACCAAACATCACTCATTCAAACAAGATTGAAGAGGAAGCTGAAAATCAGTTTGTTGTCATCAATGAAGAAGAATTCCAGGGATTTAGTGAGGTCTTAATAGGTAGCTTGCCTCATCCTGTTTTGCATAAAAGCAAGAGGGTGCACACAACATTCTCTTTTATGGCCTTGGTCAGACCACATTCACACAAGTACCTTGATGCTTTTTGTATCTGTGTGTGAGAACATGAATAGGTAGAATTAATTTAGAGATTAAAAAAATAAAAAAAACAAACCAAACATTTCCTTCAGTGAGGTGTCTCATTATTATTATTTTTTTTTTAATACTACTTTACAAATAGCCACAAAGATGATTAAGGGAGTGGAGCATCTCCCTTATGAGGAAAGGCTGAGAGAGCTGGGTCTCTTTAGCTTATAGAAGAGGAAACTGAGGGGTGACCTCATTAATGTTTATAAATAGGTAAAGGATCAGTGTCATGAGGGTGGAGCCAGGCTCTTCTCAGTGACAACCAATGGTAAGACAAGGGGCAATGGGCATAAACTGGAACACAGGAGGTTTCATTTAAATTTGAGAAGGAACTTCTTCACGGTGAGGGTGACAGAGCACTGGAACAGGCTGCCCAGGGAGGTTGTGGAGTCTTCTTCTCTGCAGACATTCAAAACCCACCTGGAGGCCATCCTGTGTAACCTCATCTAGGTAGGTGTTCCTGCTCTGGTAGGGGGATTGGACTACATGATCTTTTGAGGTCCCTTCTAATCCCTAACATTCTGTGATTCTATGATTCTGTGAAATGCCACCCCTAATTCAGAACTGGATTTCTTTTGTGTGGGGTGTCTTCAGTGCCCAACCTTTGTGAAATGGCCTGGATAACGACAGCTGCTAATAGGAATCTGAGTGCAATCACTGTGTGATTGAAATACCCAAAGTTATCAGAAAGTATGTTTGCCTCAACATTCAAAAAGATTTTGAAATAATCATCTTGCAAAAAATATTTTTTTAAATGTGAACATTTGTAACAGGAAGACAGATGTTGGAGCAGGAGGAGGGCAGCAGCCAAATAGGGTTTGACACTGTAGGAAATTCAGCCTAGACGTAGCCTCCCTCTGTGGGGCACCTGCATTCCATCCAGGGGCCAATTGCACTGGGCAACATGTGAAACCCTTTAATGGTGTGTGACGCCTTGCAGGATGTTTCCAGTCTATGCAGGTCACTGAGCAGTCATGAGTGGTGGGGGTTCATCTGGCACTGGAGCAGCCACCTCTACCACAGGGACCATGATGAAACCCTTGCAGGGAGGGTGACAGAGACCTACACAGCCTGCGGAGGGGGGTACACACCTACTTCTGTGTGTGTGTGAATGTCTGTAAGTGATTGGAGCTTCTTGGGATTAATTAGAGAAGGGTGTTTAGAAATTTGTACCTGTTTCTGAGTCATTAGTTTAGTAAAAAAGAGGTTGTGTGGCTTTAAAGACCCTTTGTGCTTGACCAGAAGGATGGTGAGGACAGGAGGGAATTGAATGCCTCTGGATACTGAAATATCTTTGTGGTACCCAGCTGGTCCAGACTATGGAAAGAATTGGCTTTAAAAATCCGTAGTCCTCTTCCTTGGGATGAAGATCAGATAGGTCAGACTGTGGAAGACATCTTCTAAAATAAGAGAGGAAAACAGATGATCAGTATATTAATTTGTCTTACCTGTTAATGACTGCTGTTCAAGAAGGGATTTAGTCAGGAGGCTGATCTCCAGAAGCTGAAACGATGTTTAGGTCAGGGGTGTCAAACACATTTTTACCAGGGCCCACATCAGCCTCATGGTTGCCTTCAAAGGGCTGTAGTAGGAGTACTTATATTTATACAGTCCTAAAATTACATTCAGCCCTTTGAAGGCAACAGCGAGAGTGATGTGCCCCCTGGTGACAATGAGTTTGACACCCATGGTTTAGGTGGTTGCAAACAGACAGAAACCTATCTGTTGCTAAGAATGCTGCCACAAAGGTTGCTTAACAGGCTCCAGGGTTAGTGGAAGTGGCATCAATAATGGCTCCACAAAGGACTGAGCACATTCAGAGGTGAACAGACAAACATAAACAGGACCGTAAAGCCTTTAATGGCAGTCCTGAGTGAGGACTGGGATCTGGAAACTGGAGGTGAGGTACTTGAGGATCAAGTGGGATGGAAGAGGAAGAGTTGAATTGGAGCCTGACTAGACAGATCCACATCAGCAACAAAACCCATTGCCATGCTCTGAGGTAAGGTGGGGGTATTCTCAGGGCTTGACATCTCCCACTTCAGAAAGTTGCCCTTGATTTAATTCTGCTATTGCAGTATTAGGTGGTGTCAGAGAAAAATGCCTTCATGTTCTATAAAATGCAGAGGATATTATAAGACTTTCTTGGGAATAATTTTATGTCCTCAGATTTTCAGGTAGATTTTTTTCCCTCATTAGCCCTTTTTTTCATGTTCACTACTATTCTGGAATTTCAGTTACTGTTTTTTTCACAGTATAATCTTGTTATTTTTTGAGTGGGTGCTTAGAAAATAGATGTTACATGTGACTTCTTCCATCTGTACATGCTTTTTCTAAAAAACAACAGCTTGTATTGATAGTGATATTAAGGGAAAAAATAATCTGCTAATGACATTGTTTCTCTTTGCATGTTCTCCAATATGATTTTCTTCTATCTGTTCATACTTACCAAACAACATTTTAATACTCAATGATTTATATTTCTCCACTTCTAAAAACATATAGAAACTCATTTAGTTACAAAAAAAAGGAAAAAGAATCGTTATAGCAACCTTTTTAAGGTTTTCTTTCAAATGATTAAATAACGCCACAGGCCTATTTAATTATGATAGATAAGTATTTACTTATCTTTATTGAGCAAATTACTAGAAAAAATATAATTAGAGAAGCGTAAAGTGCTCAAAAATAATCTGAATAATCAACTAATTTATTTTCAATGATCCATGAAATATTTGAATTATTCAGTCTTCACAGCAAATCTAAACTCTTTGGATTTTGATAAGATAAATACTCTCCAAATATTCTGGAAGTACATTCTACATCAAGTGAACAGGGATGATCAATTGTATGTTGAATTTTCATTGCACAATAAGATGCACCAAGAATGCAAATGTTGAAAAATGTTGAAAAAAATCTTTTTTGCCTCTGTTCTTTCATATCCAGCAGCTGATAATCAAGTACTATGCTGTTGGGAATTTTGAAAATCATCTGTGTAAAAATGGCATGAATACTCACACATCCATTTTATGGAACAGAAAACTTTCTTTCACAGAACCTTTGTGAAGAAAACAAAAATATTTTCATTTTGCTATTTAGTATTTTTAGTGTAAAATGGCTTGTTAGCAAAACGAGGATGTACAGTCACATTTATTCCACTGTATTTTGATATTGTATTATTCAAATCTAAATACGTTGTCCCAGCATGACAGAGAAATTAAACTGAATATCAACACTTGTTATCCAGTATGTAGATCAGTTTTTCTGAGGGATGATCCACACATGGAACTTCCATTTTCTGAAGAAAAAGCCTCTGACTTATGGGATTGGTTTTGTGCCTTGTGGTGTTTTCACAGCTTGTACACACAACAAAAAAAAAAAAAAGGCAATATAGTGTTATAGCAGATGTCACAGCAGTATGTCTGAAGGAATACCTGTCTTTCTTGTGGAGTTCCCTTCTGAAAATGGATGCCTGACAGATGAGGAAGACCTCACCTTTGCCTAAAAAGCTATTGATGCAGAACTCATGGGAGAAACACCTGAGTTGTCCATAGTTCTCAGTCAGATGGAATTTAAGCAAAATATTTCTACTCCTCAAGCTCTAATCACAAGATAGGATCCATTATGAGACTCTTCTCCACTTGTCCTTTTTGAAGGCTAAGACAAATCCGAACTTGAATTGATAATGATATGACAACTCCAGTGCAGTCTTGTTCTTTCACCCTAGTGTGGATCAGACTAAATCCAGTGACCCTTAAAACAAAACTTTAAGAGCTGTACTTGTAGAAAAAGTAATGGAAGGTGCAACATTTATCAATGACTCTTAATGGCTTATACATTGTGGGAACGGCAGGACATGCGGTTCCAGCCACCTGTATGATAAAGGAAGATAAATACTAACATGGCCATCTGGACAAATATTAACACGATTAAATTACAGCAATTAGTCAAAACATAAAGGGCCTTGGACAGGATATACAGAAGTATGTTTTTTATGAGTGTAAGGAGTCATAGCCCAGGCCAGTGAGAATGATGTGTCGGGCCGGAAAACCACCCCCATATGTATGACATAGGTGTTGAGCCTGGGCATGTGAATGGGTGGGTCAGAAAACTACCCACACGGTATGCATGGGAACGTAGCTGAAAACAGTCACAAGTTGAGTGTGATATGTTTGGAATAACAATTACTGAAAAAACATCCTGTCTAACCTCTTGGTTAGGCCCATATCTGTAAACCTATAAATTGAGAACTGTTAATTAAAGAAGGCTCAGCTCAGCTCAGCTCTGTCTGGTTCTTCTCTCGCTGCTAACAAAAGCTCTGTGTCCATGTCCCTGGCTGCATCTCTGTATGTGTCTCTGTACGCATCGTTCTCAATCGCTGCAATACATATCTTCACATATAAATGTCTCACAAAACTTTTTATCGCTGTATTTGGAGGATTTAATCTCACATTCACATTCAAACCCCTAAAGTGAAACCCTGCCACTGTTTTCAGATTCTCTGAAGGAAGGCACTTTAAGAACAATAGATCAACTTTTGGGAATCTCTCCAGAAGCAATTTTGTTTACATTTGATCCTAAAATTAAGTACTCCCACTTAAGTTAGTGCCTCACTTTCCTGTTATTTTATGTTTCAGTATAATTTTGAATGCTATAGCTTTGTCAATGTCTTAGAGAACACACTTCTCCAATCTTAAAGCTAAGAAATAGGTTTGATCTGTTAGCACTTTTAGCCTGTCTCTCTGCCAAATACCAAATTGTCTCCTGTCTGACTTGAGACCTTCAGAGTGCTGTGTTTTCAAAAATCGCAAATAATTAGGTATCTTATCACTACCTCAGAGACAGATTAAATGTCTAGCATGATTGTTTTGACCATTTTGTTGTCTACATTTATTTCTAATAATGTTCTTTATAGTAAAAAAAAAAAAATCCTTTCATTTGTTTATATATATATATAAAATGTATTATATAACTGTAGATTAATTATCTACACAATAATATTCACATGACCTTTGCTCATCCATAGTGTCATTTAAGATTATTGCTTTCAAAATATGAACATTTTCCAACAATTACTTAAGAGATCGAATTCACACAAGGTCATTTGAGGGAAAATAACTTACTTTAGCATGTATGAAAAAGTCATTCCTAGCTACATTAAAAAAAATAGTAGTCCCGCTCCAGACTTGTCATAATGGCAAATATGTCAAGTCTGTTAATGTGAACAGACATTGTGGCGCCAAAATCTGCATACTTCTGCTACTTTAGCACTGTGCTGTCTCTAACCAGGAGTCTCACAGACAGCAGCAAATGTTAATGAAGGTTCTGTAAAATTGTCATTATTTCTCCAAAGAAAAATCATCTATCTTGAAACAAAATTAAACTTTCACTCACAGTATTTGTCACTATTCAGGGTTTGACATTCAACAAGTTAAAATATTAAGATCTTAGTCACTTCTGTACGTGCTCTCTCTCTTCTCTTCTTAGTACAGACCGAGAGGCTAAAAGCACAAACCAGACTGGTAATTCACAACACAGATGGTGTCATACTGAAGGCTGTGCTGGAACTACAACAAATTATGCATACAGTTTGAGGATTCTGTAAAAACTGGGACAAGTTGTCTTAAAAGTTGCAACAAAACCTGAGTTCTCTTGTGTTGAATTTGTGGGAATTACCAGCATCATTTACATCTTGAAGTGTAATAGGATGATAAGGTGTGATCAGATGCAACAAGTTTTAATTTGCCTGCAGGTGTTTAGGTAGATCCTCCATAGACAGTGGCCAGATATTAATCACATTCAGGAAGTATGTGTTATGACTACTTTAATATTATTTAAGAGAACGCAAAATAAAGACAAAATCAAGACTGTGTTTGAAAATTATTTTGAGACACTTGGGCTGGTTGAGCAAACATATTGTTGCTTGGAAACTTTGACTTAAATTTTACTCATTTAAACAGAGAAGGAGAGGAGGGGAGGGGAGGGGAGGGGAGGGGAGGGGAGGGGAGGGGAGGGGAGGGGAGGGGAGGGGAGGGGAGGGGAGGGGAGGGGAGGGGAGGGGAAGGGAAGGGGAGGGGAGGGGAGGCGAGGGAAGGGAAGGGAAGGGAAGGGAAGGGAAGGGAAGGGAAGGGAAGGGAAGGGAAGGGAAGGGAAGGGAAGGGAAGGGAAGGGAAGGGAAGGGAAGGGAAGGGAAGGGAAGGGAAGGGAAGGGAAGGGAAGGGAAGGGAAGGGAAGGGAAGGGAAGGGAAGGGAAGGGAAGGGAAGGGAAGGGAAGGGAAGGGAAGGGAAGATCAATCTTTCAGGTAGGTTATTTTACATTGTAAGTGCTTATTACCTGACTGAAATTAAAAACAAACAAACAAACAAACAAAACAAAACACACACACACACAAAAACCAAAAACAACCAAACTTGCACAAAAAGACAGATAATAGTCAGATGATCTTGAAATTTAATTTCAGTAATCTGTTTTCTTAAGTTAACACATCAGACAAACACTGTTATTCATGCCCTAGCTAAAAGTCAGGAAGGTTTTAAATTATTTTTTAGTTTATTTTAAAAATATAGATGAGATTCTTGTAATCTAGAGAGGTCACAAAATGTTTTACATTTCACCAGTGTTCAGGGAGGGCATTCAAAAGAGAGTTATACCTTTTGTGTTAGTGCCTTAATCAATATGTTTTCTCTCACTTTCTTTTATATATACAGATATTAATTGGTTACCTAATATTATGTTGAATTATGTATATCTATTATGCACTGATAATCACATTGGTATTAAAAATATGTGTATGATTTTGTGGTTTTATATGTAATTTTACTTGCTCGGCAATCATTTGTCTCAATTTTGTTCTTTGGCCTGAGAAAATTCTGTTAAAGCAGAATTGCAATGAATCTCTAGACTAGGATTCTACCCAAAATAGAATCCAAATATTCACTAATACCCATTGTTAAAATTTTTTGCAGTTCTAAATCGAAGTGTTAAAAAAGCTAGGCGTGAGTATTGTAATTTTTGTGTGTACAGCCACTGTTGAAAAAACATGCAAAGATTGAATGAAGTTGCCTTCAAATACATTAGTTGCTTCTCACTGAAAGAGGTCACTTGCAATAACATGAGCCAGCAGTCTATGCACATTGGCACGGACAAGTTAGATCATTCAGACATAATGATACAATTATGTCCTTCCTCAAGAAAATGGACGTCCCACAAAAGTCCATTGAGAAACTCTGTTCAGTGAACAAGACTGAAAGTATGAACAGGACGTTGACACTGTTAAGAAAGAGACAAAGTTCTTATAGTAATATGGAAAATGTTACAGTTTCATCATTATGACAGTGATTCATCCATATGTTAAATGCTGCATCTAACATTTTGAAGTGATATTTCAGAACTAGAGAAAATTTAGATAATAAATCAAATTTTCACTGGTGAGGGGGATGGGGTAAAGGACTTTAGTCAGTGAAATGATGGAAGGTCTTAGATTATTTGATTTGGAGAAGGGAGGATAAATGTGACAGTATATCATTAAAGTAAGGCTAACAGAACTGTAGGATCGATTGTGTCAAATCTCTTTATCTGATGCTAAACACAATAATGCTTCATTTGATTTCAGCTGTGGTTCATATAACATTTATAGCACTGAAAATAATATCTGGAGCTGACATTCTGTAGAAAAAAAAGGAATGTATGAAAGTATATTAGAGGGAATGAAGATAAACATATCTCTTGCCTGGATTCTTGTCAGAATAGACAGCTACACAAACAATTATCAATATAATTTCCATTTGTGTTATTTTGCAAGAAATGTGTATTAATGAATTGATACATTAAAGAAGCTTCATGATAAATGTCAGCTAAAGTAAAATGAGGTAAAGACTTGATAAAAAGCCTCCGTCTTAAATTAAAGATCAAACCAACCACTAATGGACCTTGGTTATTCCCTTTTCCAATTGTGAAGCCATTTTCATAAGAAAAAGAGAACTTGAAATGGCTATATTGTGAGAAATAAAAACAATTTGTTGAACATTTTTCTATTCCAGATTTTTACTAAAAGAAGTGTAATTCTTCAGCTTCATGAAATATGACGTCTAGTATATTTACTTCCTAAAGGCAGGCTTTATTAAATCTGTCAACTTGATGATTAATCCAAAAGTGATCTCCAGATTATATAATTTATAACACTTCAGGGATGTGGTCTAGCCAGTAGATGTATTCTGTTTTGATGTATTCCATGTGTAATTTTTTCACATGGTGAAATACTGGTAGTCCCTGTTTAATATAATTCCCTCTAAGAATAATGTAATGAAAGTGACTGCATTTCTTAAACCAGGCAGGAGAGCTATAAAATCAGGTATAAATTGACAATGCACTGCCTTCTCTGCACTGTGTCTCTGAGTGAATAGATAAGCTACATAATGCCTACTATATAGCAAAAGTATATCAGAAGTAGTCAGCATGAGTTCACCAGAGGGAAATAATGTTTGACCAGGCTGATAGCATTCTATGAAGGTATGACTGGCTGGGTAAAGGAAGAAAAAGCAGTAGATGTTGTCTACCTTGACTTCAGCAAGGCTTTTGACACTGTCTCTCACAACATTCTCATAGGTAAGCTCAGAAAGTGTGGGCTGAATGAGTGCATGGTGAGATGGTAAGAGATGGTAAGAGATGGTAAGAGAGGTAGTGATGATAACTGCCCTGGTCAGTCACACTAATCGCTATGGACATGTGGAGTGTGAAAATGTCTGGGTTTTGAGTAAGATTATCTGCATGACTGCACTAGTGACTTTTCTTTGTAGCAGGCAGAGAGAAGGGAAGAGGAAGTAGTTGGATGCACTTCTGTCTGTCGTGAGTCCTGTCCGTAGGTGCTGCTGAATGCAATGCTTTGGCTGTGGCAGTTGGCATGACCGGCTGTGTCAGTGTCCTTAGTGTGCCTGTGTGTTTGTCTGTGTTCATGTCCATGACTCTGGGATATGTGCTCAACTTTGTTATTGGTGGAGCCTGCAAAGTGGTAGTCAATGGTGCGGAGTCTAGTTGGAGGCCAGTATCTAGTGGAGTGCCTCAGGGGTCAGCACTGGGGCCAATATTATTCCATATATTCATTAATGATTTAGACGAGGCAATAGAGTGTGCTGTCAGCAAGTTTGCTGATGACACTAAGCTGGGAGGAGTGGCTGACACACCAGAAGGCTGTGCTGCCATCCAGCGGGACCTGGACAAGCTGGAGAATTGGGTGGGGAATAACCTAATGAAATTTAACAAGGGAAAGTGTAGAGTCCTGCATCTGGGCAGGAACAACCTCAGGTTCCAGTATAGGTTGGAAAATTACATATTAGAGAGCAGTGTAGGGGAAAGGGACCTGGGGCTCCTGGTGGACAACAGGATGACCGTGAGCCAGCACTGTGCCCTTGTGGCCAGGAAGGCCAATGGCATCCTGGGGTGTATTACAAGGGAGGTGGTTAGTAGATCGAGACAGGTCCTCCTTCCCCTCTACTCCGCCCTGGTGAGACCCCATCTAGAATATTGTGTTCAGTTCTGGGCCCCTCAGTTCAAGAAGGACAGGGAACTGCTGGAAAGGGTCCAGCGTAGGGCAACAAAGATGATTAAGGGAGTGGAGCACGTCCCTTATGAAGAAAGTCTGAGGGAGCTGGGTCTCTTTAGTTTGGAGAAGAAGAGACTGAGGGGTGACCTTATTAATGTTTATAAATATAGAAAGGGTGAGTGCCATGAGGATGGAGTCAGGCTCTTCTCGGTGGCAAACAATGATAGGACAAGGGGTAATGGGATCAAGCTGGAACACAAGAGGTTCCACTTAAATTTGAGAAGAAACTTCTTCTCAGTGAGGGTGACAGAGCACTGGAAAAGGCTGCCCAGGGAGGTTGTGGAGTCTCCTTCTCTGGAGACATTCAAAACCCGCCTGGACATGTTCCTGTGCGACCTCACCTAGGCGTTCCTGCTCCAGCAGGGGGATTGGACTAGATGATCTTTTGAGGTCCCTTCCAATCCCAAACATACTGTGATACTGTGAAGTGACAGCCATCTCCCTCAGCTTGGGAAGAGACGCTGGGTCTATGCGCACTGGGTTGGTCTCCAGGAGTTGGGCAGCAGAGGTCCTGAGTTACTGGAGGATGTGCCTCCTTCTTCCATAACTTAACAATTGTCATAGAGGAAAATGTTTAGAAATCTGATACTTCTTATCTTTCATATTTTTTTCTTTGTGCTTTTATACTTTTTGTTTCAACTGTACAGTTGTAAAGTAAAAGCCTCTTCTATAATCATGGAAACACCGTTGTCTTTAATTTATTTTCATTTGCTTTCATTTGAGTGTCATTTAGCACCTCCAGAATAGATGGTTAGTGACACATTTTCTATTTTCTCTCCTTTTGTATACACTTTGCCAGGTTTTGTAGTTATATTCACCTATTTTTACCAGCTGATCCACAAAGTCAAAGGACTGGCTCTGCATTAAAAATGTCCATCAAGTATCTTCCAGTTTTGCAGGGTCCCCTCTAAGCAAAATTGTATTAATGAATGAACATGCTGCATCTGACTTTATAAAATTTTTTCAGCAGATTGCAATTAAGAAAGAGAATGGGTTTTTCTCTGCTGGACAGAAATTTACCCAAGCTGCATATTCTATTTAGTTAGCTAATTAGTTCATTGCTCGTGTGTGAAAATTTAATTTCAAGGTAGCATTTGTGTGAGAGGTTAAGATGTCTTGTGTGTTAGTGTACCAAAAACTATGTAGCCTAATTTCAGAGGGGACATTTAATTTCTCCACTTTAGTCTTATATCCATTTCTGTGGCAAAAGTATTTAATCATGACATTTTGTCATGATTTAATACCAATCAGCAACTAAGCCCCATAAAAAAACCTCTCACTCACTCATCCTTGATGGGATGGAGAAAAGGCAAAGCAAAAGCCGCACATACAAGCATAGCACAACTAGAGATTCATTCACTGCTTCCCATGGGCAGGCAGGTGTTCAGCAATCTCCACAAAGCTGGGCTCCATCATGCATAGTGGCTACTTGGGAAGGCAAACACCATCACTCCAAACAACCTTTACTTCCTTCTTCTTCACTGAGTTTTATATGCTGAGCATGATGTCATATGGTATGGAATATGCCTTTGGTCAGTTGTTGTCAGCTGTCCTGACTGTGTCCCCTCCCAACCTCTTGTATACTCTCAGCCTACTCACTGGTGGGATGGTGTCAGAAGCAGAAAAGGCCTTGGCTCTGTGTAAGCACTGCTCAGCAATAGCTGAAACACCCCTGTGTTATCAACATTGTTTCCAGCACAAATCCAAAACATAGCCTCTTGCCAGCAACCATGAAGAAAATTAACTCTATCCCAGCCAAAACTAGCACACATTTAGAGGACTAAATGTATTTCTAAAACTGCTCCAGCAAAGTTCATCTGATTGTGTCCTATTGAGGACAGTATGTTCCTTCTAGAGGATATTAAACAAAAAGTAGACTTTGGGTTTCCTGTGAAGAAAAAAAGGCATGGAATTGATGGATTGGCTTGTCAAGGACTGACTACATGGTGAGAAAACCTTTCTCCATCTAGCTAAGCAGCTGGTTTACTCTGATTAAACTAGGCATCTGGACAGGCAAGACAGCTCACTCTGAATGAAGACAGCTCACTCTGAGTGAAAACAGTGTGCTACGGTTCAGCCCTTTCCTATTTGACTGCTTTTAGAAACATTTTTTGAGGCATTTTTTGGACTAGAATATCAATTCTTAGTATGTTTTGCTTCATCTGGAGCTCCAGGATGGATCATCTTCTCCCAGGGTCAAACCGAAATTGTCACTAACCAAATCTGTTCTAAAGTCACATCCTTTCTTTTTAACACAAATGGGATTGTCATTGATCACTTACCTTTTCATTGTAGTAATATTAATTTCTCCTGTTGAAATCATATTGCATGGTTAGCCAAACTCTGCATCCTATGGTGCCCCAAAAAATGAGACTGGCAGGACCACAAAGCTATAGAGGGATCTTCTTGTGCCTCTTACAGTCAGAGCTTCTGTGTAAAGGGAAAGAAAAATCATAGAAGTGAAGCTGTAAATGTTACTTGAACATCCAGTACATCTCGTATTCCAGCCACTCTATTTATTATTATTATTTCTTTTAATTTTGTTTAAGCATATTTAAAACTGTGGATTCACCACTAATTTCAATGTTTAGAATAAAATAAAAGAAGACTGTGTAGAATATCTTCTCACAAGAGAAACATCAATGTCTATTTTCCTTAAGCATTTTCATAAACAATTCTTATATATATTGAAGATAACTAATTAGAGCCATTCTGTCAAAACCAAACTCTCCATGAAAATAACCCTAGGCTCTGATTGCCAGCATGGATAGATCTTTAATTATTATTTCATAAGTGCAAATATTTTACTGTAAATTTCCAATTTACTGGCTACAGAAAGAAATAAAAAATACCATATCTTCTGGAATGGGGGGTGGGGGGAAATATAGACAATGTGAATGTGTCATCAGTTAAAATGAGAATGAATTTAATCCTGCATTATCCAGAGTTACAACCTAGGAAATGCAACTCCAAGATTTTTCTTTGTTGGTTTTGTTATGCCTTTTAAATCATCTAAGGAAAAAGAGTTGTGTGTGTGTTTTATGAAAAATGGATTAATATAACCTGCCAATTAAGGATGCCATCTTTTCAGAAGGTGACTGGGTAATTAGAACTGGTCATATTTGTCATTTTATGCCCAAGCATGAATTTCAATAATTCATTCCACCAAGGGGATTTTCCATTCTGCACAGATAGATATGTCTTTGAAGAAGATGAGGGCAAAGATTCCCTGAAGGAAATTTATGAATCACTCAGTATCTTTTAGAGAGACAGTATAAGCTATATAATGTAGGTCAACAACAAAAGACATATAAATCCAAGCCTGTCTAAAATAAATTCTCTGGGTGTTCATGTTAGGATTTATAGTCAGGTTGGTCTTCAATTCAACCTAAGAAAGAAGGAATTCCTACTAATGTGGAAAGCCAGCTCAAGTACTGTCCCCTGTTGATGCCCCATATTCACTCAAACTTGAAGGCTTAATATAACTGATTCTGTGCATAAAAATAGACTTCCTCCAGGGAAACAAATACAACATTTTCTTTTGTCAATCCTTTGGCAGGGTGGAAAAACACCCAAACAAACAGATGATCACCCCATTCAAAAAAGGTCTATCTCTTGTGTTTTAAGGTCATGAGGACAGATAGTTACCCAAGTATTCAAATTTTTTGGTCTTTGCCTGTCAAGAATTTGTGTTCCTCTTAGAATGCATTGTATGAGACATTCAAAGCTTCCTATAGGAGACGACCAACTCATTTTTATGTGGAAGTGTATTTAACCTTACACAGTCAGGACTGTGTGTTCCCTTATCTGTATTGTTCTGCTCTTAGTTATGAATTTGTGTTTAAAAACACTGAGAAAGTTTTCAGGATTGGGAGGAAATAAAAATATCACAAAGACAATGCAAAACTTTTATGGTTTTTCAAAGACATTCAGCTTGCTGCAAAGTCTGATAATATAAATCAAAAGCCTATTATTTTAGTTTCGTGCACGTGTAAGACAAGACTCTACAGTAAAGAGGAAGGCCAAACTTAATAGTATTAAATGTCCTAACATAATGGAAATTTCTCAAGGTACAGAATTGATGGGAAGTCAGATGAAAAAGTGTGTATGACTGTGGAGTCTAAACATAAGAATATGTGAGGGGATTGATTTTACTTATATGAAACTGAAATGAGTATTAGTTATCTTCTTCCTTCTGAGTGGCCAGCCCAACTTGACACAGTAATGTCAAGTTTTTTTTCCTATTCATAAACTGAGCTATATTCAGCTCCTGCTTATGGTCATTATTCAGTAACCATTTTAACCATGCATTAGTGCATACAAGTAGTCCATTGAAGCCTTCTTCTGAAATTCTTTGGTTTTATTTTGGAGTGTGTTTTCCCCATGTATTTTTCATATGGCCTCTCTAGAGGGCACAACCCATCAATGTGTCATACTGCTGCTGGATTTCATGAGTTGACCCTGGCTAAATACTTCTGAGCAATTTGGTAAAAAGCAGTCTGTTGCATTAAGAGCAATGCATTCCCATGGATCTGATGGGGACTCCAGTCCCACTTCTGTTCTTTTCTTGCACAAAACTGCTTTTCATGCCTCTCAAGAAGAATCACTCCTTCCTACTAGAAGTGCTTTTAGCACTTGATGTTAACAAACTCTGTGCTTCCTGCTGCAATGACTGTAGGAATGTAATGAGCTTCGGGCATTGTATGGTACTACCATGCACTCTGTTTAGGGAGTTACAGCTTGTTGCACAAGAAGACAACATTATTATGCCTGAGATTTTGTTTGCCTATTAAATAATCTAATTAGGTTCATGAAGGAAACAATCTGCTTTGCAATGGAACATTGGCTAAATGAATATCTAAACAAAGATATATCCTTCATAAATATTATTTAGTATTATTAAATAAGCCATAGACCAACCTGCTCTGAGCAGAACATCTTACTTTCAAACAATTTGTATACAGAAATCATTAGTACTTTTCACATTTATAGCACTATAATATACACAACAAAATGAAAATTAGTAAAAATTCAACACTAGTTTCTCTCATGTTCTTATGTTACAAAAATTAAACATAAATCTATTTAATAAAATCTTTGCTCACTGTTGTAAATACTCTGATAAATGATCCTTTTTCTTTGAGTGCAGATGAATATTACAAAACGATATGCAGAAATATAAGATTTCCAAGATGGTTTAAAGTAATTCCTCACAGAAAATGGGGCCCAGACAGTTTTGATTCGTAGAGTTAAAATGATTAAATCATGAAAGCACTAAACAGCTTAATAGTCTAGATGTTTCTGAGAAAATGTATGGAAATGTGATTTTTGTACAACTGTGGAGATGCATGAAGAAATGTAGAAAGAAAGACAGGTTTGATATTTTTAATACTTTACTTGCCATCACTCTATTCTAAACTTTCACATTTTGCTGCAGCTCTCTTTCAGATACCTGATTTTTTTCTGACTCCTCTTTTACAGAAATCTTCCTCTGCATCCTGAAAATCACTGAAAGTTGTGCTTGTCTTCTTATAATTCATATAGAGGGTGACAGAAATATGGCTATACCACCACCTTTGAAGCCCAGGTCTGAAGTAAATATATATGAAGTAGGTATTCTTCCTCAGCAAGAGCATGAAGTAAATACATGTAAAATATTGAAAATTAGTCTCATTATAGCCTGACATTATTTTGTAAGGTTTCTTATTAGAGAAAGCTTCTATAGTGTAAGAATATACATGAATCAGCACAATGCTAAACAGTTAAGGTCAGATTTACTAATTAGATAAGATCCCTTTGGAGCACAGAGGGATAGTAAACTGGATTAAGCATCTCATCAAAGAATTCACTTTATGTTAGAGAATTCCCTCTGATTTCACCTGTGGCAGATTGAGTCCGTCCACCTGCTGTTTGGGAAATGGGTTAGGAAAACATCTACTTAAAAAAAAAAAAAAAAAAAAAGAGAGAGAGAGAGAACTACAGTTTGCTTTGTATTTTTGTATTTGCACAGCTCAGGAGAAAATTTCCTCAATGGAAGGTTTTCACTGGATTCTCAGTAATGATTGTTCCAAAGAGCTCCTGGAGAAGCACAAAGACACAATCTGATCATAGCTGGACCTCAACTGAACCACAATTTGGAGTCTTTCCTGATTTGATAGATCTTGTTTTGGGGATTATTACAACATTATTTTTAAAGTTTTGCTATAAAATTACTAATGCGTACTCAGCTTTTAAGAAAGTTTTTGCTGGGAACTGTTAAGAAGATATAGGCTGTTCTACATCTGCTGCTGCATTTATCTTTTCCTCATCTCTCTCTTTATGTCTTACTAGTTGCTTAGGAGAAGGAATATGTATTCCCTTAACCCTTTCATTTTTATCTTCATACACTTTTCAGTTTTCCTCTTATTTATTCTAAATTCTTGGATTCAGTAATTATTTAAAAATCCATTGACTGAGCGGTGAGGTGAGGCTACCTTTCTAGTGTTACTATTTGTGAATCATACATTTACTCTGCAGGCTGAAATTTGATAGTCATAGATTAGCTATTTCCCACCATACTGTACTAGTAAATAGACAAAATGAGACAGTAATCAGCTTGCAGCATGAAAAACAAGCACTGTTGAAGGCCTGGCTTTGTGATATGGGAATTGTGTGCGTGTGTGTGTTCCTTCTTCCTTGTCATTAAATTAAAGGTGCTGGACATTTCTATGAATAAAGAACAGTAAATCGTTTTCTACTGCAGTGAATGACAGTGGTGGACTACTGAGCCAAAGATAAAATATAAAATTCTTTTAGGTAGTACTGCACAGTATTTACAAGACCTAAAAAAACTACAGTGAATAGCAATTTAGGACTTTCAAAAAGGTCTTCCTTCATTCCTGCAGTTGCTATTGTGCTTGCTTTCTTTATCCCTTGATAATATTGCATCCAGCTGCCTGTGGTTTCTCTTTGTTAATCTCATTTGGAGCTGCCTCTGAGAACAAAATATGTTAAGAAATAAAAAGGTATACAGCACTTTTCTTTCTCTTTTCACCTCCTCAGAGCTATCTTCTTCAGTTGTCTTAGTCTGAGGAAAGCTTCATTTCTTTCAGGGTGTGTACCTCAGGTAAAATTTTGTTTCTAACCATTATACTTATTTGCTGCTAGCCTCGGAAAAATATCTTCCAATTATCTGAAATAACTCATTCTGTTGGTTATGCTGTTATATTTCATACTTTCACTGTATAGGCAAAGATGTGAAATGACTACTTCCAAAGCATTTATTTTTCCTTCTCCTGTTTTTCTGAGTGTTTTGGTGAAACAAAGCAAATAAGTGATGAGATTCTAGCATCAAGAGTAGCATTAAGGCTGAATTTCCCAATCCAATCCTTATAACGTCAGAATAAAGGTTAAGCTTTTCATCCCTTCCTGAGCTATTTATGTTATTTCAGAAGATCCGAACTGATACATTTCATTCATATTTTATTCAGAATCAGTTTTCTTTTCAAATGCTGGGAGAATTATTTCTTTTTCCTTGAAATGGTTTGAATTTTCTTTTGAATATCCTTTTATCTCTCACTTCTTTTCTTACATGGTAAATTCCTTGATCTATTTTCGTGGGCATTTGAGGATAATAGCACTGCTCAGAATGAAGAATATGTTTCTAAGGAGCTCATGCAGTATTCTCTAATAGTACATACGTATGTAAGGTACATAAATCAAATGCCTGAATATGTAGGATATAAGCCCATGTATGTATTTAAGTGCATCTGTGTATACTGGTATACACACGTACATGTGCATGCATATATTTGCTTTATATTTTAGACATATTAGAAATTAAAACTAGAATTAGTTTTAGAATTAGTTTTAGAATTAAAACTAAAAATTAAAAAAAGAATGTCATAGATTTCTTATATGTTTCTAGAGACAGACTCAAGCACACGTTTGTACATGAATATTTATGAACAAAGACCCTGGGTAGAAAACACTGCATGTTATATGAAATACAGTAACATCCATTGATGTATTTTCTTCGTCCACCTGAGATTTAGATAACTGTTTCACAGAGTATAATTATTTTTCCTTTGTTTCATAGCAAAATACAACTGATTAGTCTAAAGCCCTTTTGAATCGTACTTCAACATATCAGTTCCACTGGCTGATGTAATCTGAAATACAATTTGAACAGTTAAATACATAGCTCACAAATAATACTTGGGTGACTGCACATCCATTGAAGAAGTTATTAAAAGAAAATATGGTGACACAGGTTATAAATTCAGGAACCAAAATAATGTATTGTGGGTAGTTGATATTTGAGATATGTGCTGAAATCTGTTCTAATAACAATGGAAGTCTTCATCCATTACACATGAGTAAATACAAAAAGGTCAAGTACAGCTTGGAGGAACACTTCAAACCTATCCAGCTCCAAATTTTTCTCTTTTATCTTGTGAATCAAATTCCTTTATCAATTATAAATAATAGTTCTTCTACCTAAAAAAAAAAAAGTAATATATCAATCTATAGTATTGTTCAACACAAGAAAATTCCTGCCCCTCCGTCAAAACATTAGAATTAATAAAACCTAAGAAAAAGACTGAATATTTTTCTGTGTATATTCTGTATAGTCTGCAAAGTACATCCAAACACAAAACATATAATGGCCAGGCATTGTTATTTGGAGTATACGCTCATTGAAAAGCAGACAGGGAAAGAGTCTTTGAATGACCTACATATTGTGCCCACTCTTGAGAACTTTGTATAAAGCTAAAACTGACATATTTACGTTCGCTGCATTGAAAACTGGAAAAGCTGTGCTGTTTTGCTACTTAATATTTTTAATTGCATAGATAATGAAAATTATCTCAGTAGAAATGTACATATTAGAAGAAAATGAGCACAATGATCATTCAAGAGACACTTTTAAAACACTTTTAATTTTTTTTTTGTTCTTCAGGAGACCACAGATACCTACAAAGAGGGAAACTGTATTTTTCTTTTCCTTCTCAAACTAGAAACATTTCAAAAGTAATAAAAAATTTTCTTGTGCCAAGTTCTTTTTCTTAACCTAAGCTGTATGGAGAAGTTATTCAACATTTTTTATGCTTTTCCCTGGTGAAGACTCCAAAGACTAGAAAGGAGAATCACAGACTGAAAAACAATTATCTTCCTTGAACAGAATTAACAAAAACGTACTAATAACATATCTACGAAAGATTAGGTGGTACATGATGGCCTAAACTGTCCTCAGTCATTACTAACACTTGTTATTTAATTCGTGTTTTCTATTTTCTGTTCACACACTCCAACTCCTAGTCTTTACAGTTGTCTCCCAGTTCTTGATACACAGCATCTCAATGTTCCTAAGTTGTTATTTAGTAGCTTTATTTTTTTTTTTTTTTAATAAAAATCCATTAAGTTTTCAATATTTTATAAAATACTTAAATATTCTGGAGTGTTGTATTTGTTAGGCCACAATCTTCACTGAACACTAGTCAGACAATTAGTTTCTCACTGTTTCTCATTCTGGATGAGTGAGCACTTGAGCATGTAATACAAATCAGTGCAGTTTTAGCAGCAAATAGTAAGTGATATAGCCTCACTGCTCACTATCTGATCAATGGCAAGAACAGTCCTAAACAGTCCTCTTGGACAGAAAAAAATCCTGGGAAATTCAAGTCCTTGTTTTTAATAATTTAAGGAAGAATTTTACCCATATCTTCCATTTACTTATGGGAGATTTTTCACCATTAAGATGTGAGCAAACTGAATATTTGCTTTGCAGTTCTGGAAGATCTTCTCTTATATTTAGGTGCCTTTGGAAATTCTTAGACCTTAAGCAAGGTTTTAGAAGTCAGA
This sequence comes from Columba livia, assembly GCF_036013475.1. Lineage (NCBI taxonomy): Eukaryota > Metazoa > Chordata > Aves > Columbiformes > Columbidae > Columba > Columba livia. Next base: position 115,248,605 of record NC_088602.1, read on the forward strand.
ATCTGGAATAAAAGGCAGTTCAGAAATTCCTTCAGTTTTCATTCATCCTCAAAACAGTAATGTGAAGCAAATTTCACTTTAGAAATAAAAAGCAAAATACATGGAATATTCCAAAAACAAAAGGGAAGTCATAGGAGGAAAAAAAAATCTTACATGATCAAATTGAGCATTAGAAAATAAAGAAAGGTCGTTCAATTTCTCTATTAACTTTGTATCTGAACGTTGTAGCATGGTACATCAGAAATGTCAAAGAGAAAGAAATAATTCCTTTCCTTCCAGCACTGCCATCAGAGTGTAACAGATTAAGATTTGTGTGTGGTAAACTTGCTAAATGTAACATTTGATCTTTGAACCTGTTAGGATTAAACAAAAAATTCCAGTGAAGAGAAACCCACAAGAAAGTTTGTTTTAAGAGATGTCTATTGGTCTAATACAAAGAGAAGAGCTCTACCGTCTTTTACCTCAGAACCTTGAAGGGTTTAAACCAGATATAAATACCATTAGATTCCTATTATGTGTTAGCTGTATACTGATTAAACACAGTGAAGATAAAGTGTTTCTGTAGATCAGTGCTCTAAAAATATTATTTGAAGACTTACCCAGGAAAAGCATGCCTGGAGGCCTTGAGATGTTCACCACGTAATCCAGTATCTTCCATAGTACACACTCACCTGTATTCCAAGTCAGAATTTGTTGTAATGTTTTTAATGACATAAGTACTACCATACAGCATGATCAAAGGGGGCTGGTATTAAAGATTATATTTAAGATGACATGCGGAGTCGAAAGCAATTAGTCAAGAGGAAGCATCCATATTTTAAAAGGTCAGGTTAACTCATTTATCAACAAATACTTACAGAACTAAACACACACTGAATTTCACTCTGTTGATCTAGTTGAATTGTTCCAGCTTTTGTTCTAAGTAGACAGCTGGGTATCTCCTTCACCAAGATATTTTCTAAGATATAGCATTACAATTCTTAAATACATTGCAGCTAAATTAACATGTGATCACTATAACAATATATGAAATGTAATCTTCAGTTCAATAATTCATATTATTTGTGTGTTGGTGTATAAACACATACCTGTAAATATATATGTAGATGGGTAGAAAGAAAAATACTTTTTTTTTCAATTTTTCTATTTTGTTCAAATGTCATCCTGTTTTATCTGTCATATCTCCAGATGATCAGGTTTTATTTGCCAGGATGCCATCAGCTATGTATTTTTTATGGACAATTTTCTCTCTGTAGACCAACAAAAGTAACCACAGTTAAATCACACCAAGATGTGTAAAAACTAGAAATATATTCTGGATTTTTAGGTCCATATCCATGTGTTTCTCTGAAAAATAAGGAGCTAGCATCTGTACTGTCGCACTGCTATGCATTGTTGTCCTTGTTATCTTCCTCTATGAAGCAGAAATATTTAAAGGGGTGAAAAATTGATGTTAATGTTTTGCATCTGCTTACTTATGGAAAAAAAAAAGCCTTTTTATGCTCATAGAATCAAGGTTATATTTGGGAAGTTCACTATCCATAAATGTATACAGTTTTGACTTTTATTGAGCAGGAAAAAAAAAAAAAAAAAAAAGAAGAATGTCCTGCAATATGAAGTGGTTTGAATGAAAACACAAAGGATGGTACAAATATAGTAGCACAGAAAGCACAAGCAGTCCAGGAGACTTTCTGCATCAAGGACAATTTCATAATCCAGGTGACAGACAGCCTAACTAGAGGAGAAGCATTACTAGGCCTGTCATTTACCAACACAGTTAAACTAATAAAAGCAGTCAAGAGTGGTGGCAGCCTGGGCTGCAGTGATCATGCTCTGATGGAATTCACACCTGGAAAACAGGAAACACCACACTTATTTTTAAAAAGGGTAGAAAGGAGGACCCCGGGAACTACCGACCTGTCAGCACCACAACTGTGCCTGGGAAGATCACAGAACAGATACTCCTAGAAGCTATGTTAAGGCACACAGAGGACAGGGAGGTGATTTGAGACAGCCAACATGGCTCCACCAAGGGCAAGTCCTGCCTGACCAACCTAGTGGCCTTCTATGGTAGAGTAACTACATCAATGAACAAAGGAAGGGCTACGAAAGTAATCTATCTTGACTTCTGTAAAGCCTTTTTCCATGGTCCCCTACAGCAGCCTTCTCTCTAAATTGAAAATGTATGGATTTGATGGATGGACTGTTCAATGGATGATGAACTGGTTGGATGGCCACACCCACAGAACACTGGTCAGTGGCACAATGTCTGGACTGTCACCTGTAACAAGTGGTGTCCATCAGGGGTCCATACTGGGATCATTACTTCTTAATGTCTTCATCAATGGCATAGACAGTGGCATCGAGTGCACCCTTGCAGGTTTGCAGGTGACACCAAGCTGAGTGGTGCAGTTGACACACCTGAGGGATGGGATGTTATTCAGAGGAACCTGGAAAAGCTCGAGAAGTGGGCCCAGGTGAACCTCATGAGGTCGTACAAGGCCAAGTGCAAGGTCCTGCATCTGCATAGAGGCAACCCCCAGTATCAATACCAGCTGGGGGATGAAGGGATTGAGAGCAGCCCTGCAGAGAAGGACTTGGGGGTACTAGTGGATGAAAGATTGGACATGAGCTGGCAATGTGCACTTGCATCCCAGAAGGCAAATCGTATCTTGAGTTACATCCAAAGGAGGGTGGCCAGTAGATCAAGGGAGGTGATTCTGCCCCTCTACTCCACTCTGGTGAAACCCTACCTAGAGTACTGCATCCAGTTCTGGAGCCCTCAGCACAAGAAAGACTGTTGGAGGGGGTCCAGAGGAGGGCAAACAAAATGATCAGAGGGCTGGAACATCTCTCCTATGAGGACAAGCTAAGAGAGCTGGGGAGACCTTATTGTGCCTTTCAGTACTTAAAAGAAGTCTATAAGAAGGATGGGGACAGACTTTTTAATAGGGCCTGTCATGAAAGGACAAGGGGTATTGGTTTTAAACTAAATAAGCGGAGATTCAGGCTATACGTGAGGAGGAATTTTTTTTTTATGCTGAGGGTAGTGAAACACCGGAACAGGCTGCCCAGAGAGGTGGTGGATGCCCCATCCCTGGAAACATTCCAGACCGGACTGGATGGGGCTCTGCACAACCTGATCTAGTTGAAGATGTCCCTGGTCATTGCAGGGTGGTTGGAGTATATAACCTTTGCAGGTGCCTTCCAACCCAAAATATTCTATGATTCTGTGAGTTTATGATTCTAATCTTGAGCAATATGGGCTACGTGAAAAGCAGAGTTAGGACACTGAATTTCAGGAAAAGGAGTTTTCAGCTTTGTAAGGAATTAGTGGCTATTATCCCCTGCAAAACTACCCTCAGGGTTAAACAAGAAGAACAGAGCTGGCAGCTCTTTTAGGACATCTTTTCTAGACCCTGGGAATTTTGATTCCCATGTCTAAGAAATCGGGCAAGGAAGGCAGGAGATGAGCATGTTGAGTAAAGACCTCCTGGTCAAACTAAATGTAAGACGGTGACACACAAGCAGTGAAACCAGAGACATGTATCCTAGGAAGAATACTGACACACTGCCTGGGTGTGTGGGGTTGGGATCAGGAAATCTAAGGCATAATTGGAGCTGAATTTTGGCAAGGAATGTGAAGAATGATAAGATGGGCTTCTATAGGTACCACAGTATCACAGTATCACAGTATATTTGGGATTGGAAGGGACCTCAAAAGATCACCTAGTCCAATCCCCCTGACGGAGCAGGAATGCCTAGGTGAGGTCACACAGGAACATGTCCAGGCGGGTTTTGAATGTCTCCAGGTGAATATAACTACAAAACCTGGCAAAGTGTATACAAAAGGAGAGAAAATAGAAAATGTGTCACTAACCATCTACTCTGGAGGTGCTAAATGACACTCAAATGAAAGCAAATGAAAATAAATTAAAGACAACGGTGTTTCCATGATTATAGAAGAGGCTTTTACTTTACAACTGTACAGTTGAAACAAAAAGTATAAAAGCACAAAGAAAAAAATATGAAAGATAAGAAGTATCAGATTTCTAAACATTTTCCTCTATGACAATTGTTAAGTGATGGAAGAAGGAGGCACATCCTCCAGTAACTCAGGACCTCTGCTGCCCAGCTCCTGGAGACCAACCCAGTGCGCATGGACCCAGCGTCTCTTCCCAAGCTGAGGGAGATGGCTGTCACTTCACAGTATCACAGTATGTTTGGGATTGGAAGGGACCTCAAAAGATCATCTAGTCCAATCCCCCTGCTGGAGCAGGAACGCCTAGGTGAGGTCGCACAGGAACATGTCCAGGCGGGTTTTGAATGTCTCCAGAGAAGGAGACTCCACAACCTCCCTGGGCAGCCTGTTCCAGTGCTCTGTCACCCTCACTGAGAAGAAGTTTCTTCTCAAATTTAAGTAGAACCTCTTGTGTTCCAGCTTGATCCCATTACCCCTTGTCCTATCATTGTTTGCCACCGAGAAGAGCCTGACTCCATCCTCATGGCACTCACCCTTTCTATATTTATAAACATTAATAAGGTCACCCCTCAGTCTCTTCTTCTCCAAACTAAAGAGACCCAGCTCCCTCAGCCTTTCTTCATAAGGGAGGTGCTCCACTCCCTTAATCATCTTTGTTGCCCTACGCTGGACCCTTTCCAGCAGTTCCCTGTCCTTCTTGAACTGAGGGGCCCAGAACTGAACACAATATTCTAGATGGGGTCTCACCAGGGCGGAGTAGAGGGGAAGGAGGACCTGTCTCGATCTACTAACCACCTCCCTTGTAATACACCCCAGGATGCCATTGGCCTTCCTGGCCACAAGGGCACAGTGCTGGCTCACGGTCATCCTGTTGTCCACCAGGAGCCCCAGGTCCCTTTCCCCTACACTGCTCTCTAATATGTAATTTTCCAACCTATACTGGAACCTGCGGTTGTTCATGCCCAGATGCAGGACTCTACACTTTCCCTTGTTAAATTTCATCAGGTTATTCCCCGCCCAACTCTCCAGCTTGTCCAGGTCCCGCTGGATGGCAGCACAGCCTTCTGGTGTGTCAGCCACTCCTCCCAGCTTAGTGTCATCAGCAAACTTGCTGATAGCACGCTCTATTCCCCCGTCTAAATCGTTAATGAATATATTAAATAATATTGGCCCCAGTACTGACCCCCGAGGCACTCCACTAGATACTGGCCTCCAACTAGACTCCGCACCATTGACTACCACTCTCTGGCTTCTCTCCTTAAGCCAGTTTGCAACCCACCTCACTACTCCACACCTCTTCAACTTAGCTGTGAGGATGCTGTGGGAGACTGTGTCAAAGGCTTTACTGAAGTCAAGGTAGACCACATCCACTGCTCTGCCATCATCCATCCACCTTGTTACATTCTCATAAAAGGCTATGAGGTTGGTCAAGCATGACTTACCCTTGGTAAAGCCATGCTGACTGCCCCTAATAACCCTCTTATCCTTGATATGCCTTGAGATGGCACCAAGGATAAGCTGTTCCATTACTTTCCCAGGGACAGAGGTGAGGCTGACCGGTCTATAATTACCCAGGTCCTCCTTCTTGCCCTTTTTGAAGACTGGAGTGACATTTGCTTTCCTCCAATCCTCAGGCACCTCTCCCGTATATTGCTCAAAAAAAAGGGAGATGTAACACCCTAAAACATAAGACAGGTAAACTGTTAAAAACTAGAATGGAGAAGTCTGAGCTACTCAACAACTTTTTTTTTTTTTTTTTTTTCTGTTTTTACTGTCAGTCACTCTTCCCATATGTCTCAAGTACCTGAACCTCAAGGCAGGGACTCAGTGAACAAAAACCCTCCCATTGTAAAAGATGAGATTTGAGACTGTATGAGGAACTTGAACATACACAAGTCAATGGGACCCAATAAGATTCATTGCAGGGTCCTGAGGGTATTGGCAGAAGCAGTCATTAAGCCACTTTCCATAATGTTTGATAAACCATGGCAGTTGAGGAAATCCCCAGTGACTGAAGAAAAGGGAATATCACACACATTTTTAAACCCAGTGAATGCATTGTGCCTGTTTTCCCCACACAGGAGGACACTCTTGGGTAACATTTGCTCAGTTATACCAAGTTTTCTTTGGGACACTTAAATTTCAAGCTTGTATTTGTAATCACATTAATAGCACTATATAGTCATCTTAGAATTTATATTTATATGGTGTCAATACTTACTTCTTGCAACTAACATTAGTTTTACAACTGAAGTGTATTTTGCAACTGAAGTGTGTTTTTGCAGACAGTGTATTTATCAACAACATCTAAAGTAACTTGCACATGTTGCTTTAATAAACCTCATTATTTGTGGATCTAGTGACGAGAATTTCCCATTGAATGTGCTCAGACTTACAGTATTTATTACACTATTCATGAACCTGTGCCAGTGTGTAATTCAATGACTGTTACTGGCTCACACTATTTATGAATCTAATTGTGTGAATTCAATGTTAATATGCTCAGACTTATAGAATATATTATACTATTCATGAATCTGTGCCAACACATACGCCAGACTGGCTGTTGAGCATGATCAGACTTATAGTGCCAATTTGAGGCTATTTAATGTAACTGGACATCACTGAGGGGTTAAACTCAGCCACCTCCAGCCCCCAGTGCACACACTGAGTTCACACTGGAAGGCAAGGGTGTTTAACTTCTGCTAAATTAATCTTCTTAACGTAACACACCATCATTGGAAGTGTCCACAGTCAAGTTGTATGGGTCTTTGAGAAACCTATTATTCTGAAAGATATTTTTGCCTGTGGCAGCTGGGTTGGACTAGATGATCTCTGAATTTCCCTTTGAACCCAAGCCATCCTATGATTCTACGAATGTTGCGTATGTTTGTGCTTATTTGGGATCACAGTCTTTTACTGCAGAACCTGAGAATTAGAGTGCTAATCAGATACTGAGAAAGGAGAGAACTGTGTTGTACATCTTGTTAGTGACATCAAAGATTATAAACATTTAAATATTATGGGACAAATGTGTAGAAATATATACAGATAGTTTTACGCACTGAAGCAACCGTATGTATTTCAGCTGAAGTTAACAAATGGTGTTTATCTCCCATCTAAGTGTAGCCATCTGGGTAACATTTTTAGTTAGGTTTTAAATCTTAGTCTATTCTTTCTTTTTAGTCAGTAGGCACCACTCATCTCTTCTAAAATAAGAGTTCAGTGTAAGATGGATGAACAACACTTTTCATGAACTTAAGGGAAAGGCTAGGTGACAATAATAGTAACTTAGCTTTTTCACAAACTAAAGTGAGATTGAATTAATTCAACATAACAGAGACTAGTATTTTGCTGAAAAGGACATCTAGATAAAGTAATAATAATTACTGACTCAAAAAGCTATTAAACAGTCTAAATAAATGCACTTCATGGATACAGAGTATGATCAAACAAAGCAAGTTAAGGTAAATACTAGAAAAGTGAGCATTTGTGCACTGAGTTTATTCTTTTAAAGCATTGTGAAGAGAAAGAGAAAGAAAAAGCAAAAGCTTTTTCCTGCATCATACGCATTTTCTTAATTCCTCTAGATGTTAAAGCCAAAGGCTTATAGAGTATATGTTCTTTGGCTCCAGGACACATTTCCTCAACTCCCACAGCTTTACTGTCTTTTTGATCTCTTCAGAAGCTAACCATATCATATAGATCACACAATTGCTCTTTGAATTAAGAGTTCTTACTTGAGAACCTACCATCACATCATCTAGTTAGACTGCTGTGACTTTCAAATTAGTGCTTGAAATCCTTTGGTATAATTGAGATCAGTGAAAAAAGTGAGGCAAAGCACATTGCTTGTATGGTCCTATCTGTCATGTTTCTGAGGCACATTCTCTCTCTGACTTCAAATTTCAGTGCTCACTGTAGTGACTTACCTAATTGCATATTTTATTCTAGCTTTTCTATGGCACTTGCTGATACCTCTGCATTAACTGAGTCTTTGATGCCTATTTTTAATTATTAAGGTTTGCTTATAGAAAACAAATACTACTCTTGATGGTTCCTTCCTTAATATAGCACCGTATGTATTTATGCACATACTCTGGAGTACTTATTCATTTCAGGCATAGAAAAGCCACAGCAAAATTATATTTGTAGGTTAACTAGACTATTTTCTGCTACGATTTCTTTTCTTTTCAGGATGACACAATATGGAACAGACAGAAGGGAGAATACAAACACATTTCCGCTAAGAAGAGTTTGTTTTTGGTTTTGTTTGTTTGTTTGTTTCTTTCTTTCAATAATTAGACCTCTGTTTCTTACATTATTCAAATCATTTTGGACCAATAACTGAGTTAGTGGAAATAATAAAATAAGTAGATACATATGTACAAAGTTAAAGTCAGTATTTCCCAAACCTTAATTACAGTAAAAACTACTCTTAAAATTCACTCATTTCCAAATTAGCTGACATTAGATATAATCTCAATAAGATATCCTTTCATTCTTTAAATTTCCATGAATATTTGCTCTATCTTTTCAGTATCCATAGCACATTTAAGTACTTGTTCTTTTCATAGCTTTTGCTTCCTGAATATTTGTTAATGTTTTCAGTTAATTCTATGTATTATTTTTTTTTTTTTTAAAAAGAAAATATGTAAGGAGAATAAGCCCCTTTGAATTACTAGTATAAAAGATTTAAGCAATCGTCCCTTTATACTTGGCACTTGTAAGGCCACACCTCAAATATTGTGTTCAGTCTTTGGGTCCCTCACTACAAGAAACACATTGAGGTGCCAGAGCGCATCCAACGTACAGCAGCAAAGATGGTGAATGGTCTGGAGAACAAGTCTTATGAGGAATTCTTGAGGGAGCTTGAGCTGTTTAGCCTGGAGGAGGCTGAGGAGACCTTATCACTCTGTACAATTACCTGAAAGGAGGTTGTAGCAAAGTGGTTGTGTATCTCTTCTCCCAAGTGGGAAGTGATGGGACAAGAGGAAATGTCCTCAAGTTGCACCAGGGCAGATTTAAATTGGATATTAGGAAAACATTCTTCACAGAAGGGGTTGTCAGGCATTGGAACAAGCTGCCCACTGAAGTGGTAGAGTCACCCTCCCTGTAGGTGTCTAAAAGACATGTAGATTAGGTTCTCAACGAGGCGGTTTAGTAGCGGACTTGGCAGTGCTAGGTTAATGGTTCGGCTTCATGATTTTAAAGTGTTTTCCAGACAAAATGATTCTATGATTCTACAATAATGCCACAGTGTCATGGGGTGAAGCTTACCCAAAAGTGTTTTTCCAAAGAAGGAGACTTTGACATTTAGCCAGTTTTAACTGACTAGATTAATCTAGATGATCTAGAAAACAAAGATATATAAGATAAATTTTGCTATGCATAGCCTCATACTTTTGTACCAAATTTGGGAAGGTAAATCAGAGGGTGACAGAAATCCTGGTGGCAACTGCTGCTTGGCTTTAGATACAGAGAAAGTCAAAGAGATTAGCCTGAGGCTAAATGATTGGAAAAGCCATTGGAGGCTTAGGTCTAATTTAGAAAGTAAAAAATAGTTTAAAAAACCAGCCCTTTGGCGTGAGGTAGAAACACATCCCCTGATGTTGGACACAGTGAAATAGGCATTATACAAAAGTGTTGGACCCCCAGCAGGACCTGATACATCCAGCAGTCGAAGTGAGCACCCATTTCTCCATGTGTTTTATGATTAACCTTTGTATCACTATTAGTGATTCCTTTATTCATAAACTCTTTCATGCCAATACTGTGGTTGGTAGGTTTCTTTGTTTCTGTTGAACAGTTAGTAAACCTTAGTTATTCCATGGTCACTGAGTAATAATTCAACAATTAAATTAAATAATTTTCTAATAAGACCAAAATAAAATACAACGAAACAAACAAACAAAAAAATAAAGAACAGTGTATGGCTTTGATTATAGTATAAACCAAATGCACTAGTAAGCATATTACTTACATGGAGTAGAACAGATGTACGGACATTGTAGCCACCTGGTATGTGTACAAGGCACAATGTACTACTGTAATTTTATAACTTTCTAGTGGGAATAGAAGAAAAAAAAAATAGAGACGTGTGGCAACTGAAGAAAAGAGAAACTTTCTCCTTTGATGTCTTGTTGCTATCAGAGAACTACTGGAAGAACAGGAGGTAGAACATCATTTTTCTCTGTCGTATCTTCTACTGGCCTCATTATGGTAATTTCAGGCATTGATGATGGAAGACTATTTGCTTGGCTCTAATTGCAATCACTAATTTGCTGGCCACTGCTACCTCGGTGGGGGTGACTGAAAAGAAGAAGAGGCCATGGGATATGAAGGGACCACTTCTGACTCCTACTTCTCTCTGCAGTTCTGTTTTGTAACCATTGAGCTTGGTAGATGAGAAAGCACTTTACCAGTGAGTCTGAAATGTTAGGGGACATGAAATTAAGCTGTTTGCCACAAGTATTTCTTATACACAAAACCACAATATGCTTTGGTTGAGTGAAAGCCAATAGTTTTATGGATCCATGATTTCCTTGAGCCTGTGATTGGCTTTTTGCTAGTTTCTTTCCCATGTCCTGCTCTCCTATTTTCCAGGTCTTTCTAGTTGTTGGTATTTCATCTGTAGAAAGACTGAAAAAAGTTTGTAAAATTGTTTGTACTGAAAGAGAGACATAGAAGCTGGACAAATCATGGAAGTTGTATTGTAAATACACATAACCAATACTTGATAGGGAATACGTATGAAAACTTTTTTATCCCATACACAATGGTAAGAGATCACTAGAAATAAATTCATGGTTCATTTACATAATTATGTGGCTAAACTCAGTCGCATGGGAACTTGACATGACTGAGAATTTAATAAAATTTTAAAAGTATTATACAAATCTATATATTATCTATTCTAGCTTGCATACAGATGTTTCTTACCTATACATTTAAATATTTATATGTCATATAGATTTGTTTACATTACCCTACACTGAAAATCTTTGTTGTTGTGTAGTTCTTTTTGAGCTTCTCCCATACAGATTTCTTGGAATGGTGGTATTCAGATACATTTCTTGATACTTTAATTATATATTAGCAATTTATGCGCAAGTGCCTAAGCTCTTGTAACTATAAATATAAATTCAGTCAGTTCTACTGTTGTATCAAATCTGCTTAGCTGGTCAAGTACCGGTGTTTTGGGTAAGCTGGATAGCTCTGGATTCCACACACTTGATTCAGCTGCCCACATATAAAATATCTCATCCTATATGGAATACCTTACATATACACGATCTCACCGTAGGCCTAAAAGACATTGCACAGGGCCCATGAAAGATCCAAAGTCTGCTGGAGCAGCCACTGGAGCATCTCAGATAGTGCTTCTCAGGTCCCACACCATATCTACCCACCCTGTGCCAATGCAGCAGATACTTTGTGTCTACACAGCTGAATCCTGCCCCTGTTGACTGAAAGACCACACTCACCTCCTAACTCCTTCCTGGAACATTACAGTTTGGATGTCAGAATCTCTTCTTAGACTTAAAAGTCCAGGCAGTGGCTTGTGAGTACAATAGAAAGGATAGTATGGTGCAAATTTTCACTTTGTGAAATACATTTCTCATGCTAAGTGCAAAAAGATATTTGTATGACACTGCTTTAAGACCTAGGAATGATAAAGTTCTTGCAGGAGCACTACACAAAAGTGAACTTCATCTGTTGTACATTATATGACAAATACCTTACATAATCATTTTTTGTTACTCTTTTAGTCATAAGAGGTAAGATTTAGTTTCCTTTGGGATTTTGTTACTTGGCATTGTATTGACACCATATTAAAATTCTAACTTATTACAGCAATTCATGGGCTTAAGAAGAAATCCCCAAGACATTTCATTTCTTAAATAAAAATAATAATTATTTCAAAGAAAAATAAAAAAACAAACCATGGCTTACCTTTGTGTAAATTTAAAAAAAAAATGTTTTTTATATTTTTAAGAATAAGAAAGTCAACAGTTTTTATTTCCAAAAATTGGATTTTCAGTTAATCTAATGGTAGTCCTGTAGGACAAGATCTCATTGTCTATTTGACACCTATGCTTATAAAATTAGTTTTTAAATATCTAATTGCTAGTTCACATCCCACTTTTCAAAATTCAGATATTTTTTAAAAAGTGGTTCAACCAACTTTCCTGTTATTACATAGTTTACATTTCTTAAGTGTTTATAAGAACAGATGCAGAATCTTTCAAAGAGATAAGTTTTAAAGACAAAGCATGAAAAAGCATCATGTTTCTTTGTTTGTAAAACTTTTTTTTTTTAATGTCCTTAGTATCATTAATCAATCGTAACACATCCACAGAAAATACAGGTTAAAAGAGAAACTTCAGATATGAAGACATCTTGTGACAGTGCACTCGGCATGTCAAAGCTAAAGACACGTTTTCTGCTTATGAACCAGTAACCTTTTAATATAACCAAGTAACTACTGAATTTTCTGCCTTGTATGCCTTGAGACTTCATTTTAATTTTACAAAATACTCTGACTCTGACCTTTTCATGCAAGATAAGTCAAATGTGGTGACATTATCAAAATCTCTATTTTATTATTTTTATATTCATCACTTCTTAACACTCTATGAAAAATTATGTCTTTTTTCTTCAATTGCAATAATATTATGTAAGACTCTTCAAGCATTCATTAGGACTTTACAAGGTATGTCATTGCATAAAAAAAATGTTATAAATATTTTTAAACTGTGTTATATTTCTACTTCACTAATATAAACCTGGTTCCAAAACAACTGATGCTACTCCAGATTTTAATCTGAATTTTATCTGTTAAATGTCAGAGACACTAAAACTAGGCAAATATCATTAATTTAATATTTTCCCATTTAAATGTATTAGACGTGCATTTTTAAAAATTGAATAGAAGTTTAATCCATGTAATTTCCTGACCGACAACATTTTCAGATGCATATTTGGCAGAACAAAGATCATATTAAAAGTAGTTCCTAGAGTGACATAAGTAAATCAGGAAATTTAAAAGCTTGAAAAAAAATAGAACAGAAATATTTACAGAAATATTTAGATGTAAGTACATGTAACTGATTTCTGATAGATTTGCAAGATCATCTGCAATACAGTAGAAAAAGAAAAATATTAATAAATTTCCTTTGTTTTCAGTCAGGCTATAAGGTTATTTCCTTTGCTATTCTTTGAATTTGTACATACTCTTTCCACCACGGATGAAGGTCACAAGCTAGTCATTCTTGCATTCCCTTGTATACAGAAATAAATACATGGAAGTAACAGGGATTAATTGTTTTTTTTGTTTAATATCAGGATTAGACAGTCCACGTATCATAATCTAGTTTCATTTACATTGTTGACCATGAAATTTTGTATGAAGAATATGGATGAGAGATCTTTGAAATATTTGAGTGAAGTTAGAATAAAACATTAACACCACTGTAATAATTACATTTTTGCTCACAGTCTTATTTTTACTCTTTGACTCTCACTCTTATGGAGTCAAATTCTAGTTTAGCTTGAATTGTACAGAGTATTATTCATAGATAACTTTTTTTTAATGTATGGGGATTTTTTGTAAATCCCATTTCAGCTATATTAGAGATATTTTTTTAATACCAAAGTAATTCATCTAAAACATCATGAAAATTCCTATTTATAGAAAAAGTACACCAAATGGTCTTATAATTATCACACTCTTTTTCAATTCGGTATAGGTTTTTGGCTCATAGATCATTTAAGTAGTCAATCACAGTCATAGCTGATGCTTATACAAAAAGTTCGGGAAAATAGAGAGAAAAGTGTGTAAAAGTAGCTGATAGTATGTAAAAACAGGTGTCAGTAGACTTTGATTAACTTTCACTGGACTCAGGTTGGCTTTGCAGAAGAAGTTGCAGAAATTAATCCTATCTCTTGTAAGTCTGTTTATGAAATGTTTGATACACTTCCAGTAAAATTTTTTATAAACTATGATGTTAGTGGGTGTTCTATTGGTTTAAAACTAAACTGACCTTTATTTGGAATAAAAAATGGAATGAAGGAAGCTAAGCTCTTCCTACGACACTTCTTGGCTTGGAAAGTTTTATAATCTGGAACAAATATAATAAGAAATCACTTACATTGGTTTATATTGTTAACTCCAACAATATTCTTACCTTATAGATTCAGGTTGTCTGTCAAAAGAAAGTCTGATGCTATCAAGTACCATGTATTCTCTCTAGATCCTACATCAATAATTCTTTTTTTGCCGCCCATCAGTAATTTTTCAATTTTTTTGTTTTCTTTCTATATCTTAATTATCACAATCCTTCAACATCAATCACTAGCGAGAAACCTTACAGAAAATGTCCCAGTGAAGTCAGTAAGGCTCAAAGAGGATCATCAGCATGTGTATACAAACATACGAAGTCTTGCTTCAAACTACTCTTGATACGCTTGGTAAATATGATTGAAGCTAGAAAATATTTTCTAGATATCAGTCTTAATTATTAGTCCCATGAAGTGTGAAATAACAAAAACAACAACAACCAACCAACCAACCAACCAAAATAAGAAACACCCTCATTTGGAGGGGAAATTCTTTGTTTCCCTACCTGATCTTAATTTACATGTCACTTGTGTATTTTCTTGAACATTGGCTTCTTTCCTCTCCTTTCATCACCCTGTAATCCTGAGTTATACCAGTACCTTATGTACATCATGATCTGTAATTCAGAAACATATTAAAGATAGAAAGTCTAATATATAATAATAATTATAATTATTAAAAATATATATACTTTATTGTGTAAAAGTATTGCTAGTACCTTAAACCTGATCGTGTTTAGTGCTCTATCCATGTAAAATATAGTTTACTTTCTCGAAATACTTGGCAAAAGAAAAGAGTTAAGGAACTCCAACCCTTCTGACTAGCTCCAAACTCCTTGGTACCTCCTGCAAGCTTTGAAGAGGCAAAAGAAAAGTTCAGGATCTTTTTCCTCATCTGTGTTTTCCATTTGATTTATGCCGTTGCCTTCTAAAAAGAAAAGATGCAATATGCAGCACTTTTCCATTAAATGTTTAGTACTGAATCCCAGAGGGAACACATTCCTTTTTTCCTAATGTGTACGTGTCTGGTCTTGAACATAGTTATATCCAGCATTTTAATGCTTGGCCTTTTCACTAACATATCTCCAGATCATATCTCAAAGTAATTGACAGCAGAAATGTCAAGTTTGAATAACATCAGTCCTTCTAATACAAATAAAACATAAAAAAATAGGGATTTTAAAGTGTTCAAAGTATTATTAGAGGAATAGTATTAATGAGAATAGTTTGCTATTTCTACTAAAAAAAAAAAAAGTCTGAGACTTTTCGAGGATTTTCTTCACACTAGAAACACACTTTATAAACTTTACCATATAAATTAATTCAGTAGCTTTTATTGTTCTTCCCAGGTGTATGAAATGCTCAGGACTCATGCCAAAGCTAACATTAACAAAAAACAAATAGTGTGCTAAATTATTTACACAGCTGACTCCATCTGTAGTAGACCCAAAAGCTGTGTAAATGCTGGATGAAGAAGATTTCATAGTTTGAGAGTGAAAGCTATAAATTAACTATGATACTCCCTTCCAGGAATAAAAAGACACAGCATAATATTTTCCCACTGAGGGTATCATTTAGCTGATTAAAAAATCATTACTTTTGTTTTTGTTTTTTTTTTCTAGTAGTAGTTGTGAAAATCAGATACTTCATAATTATTTATATTTTGTAACCAAAAGACAAAGAAAACATTATAGGAAATTTAGGAAATTAATGAGGGGGCTTTTGTGTTTTGGTTGATTTTTTTTTAAAAAAAAAAAAAAAAGCTTAGCTTATTAAAATTTAAATTCAGTCTTCATGCATGTCGATATTGATTACAACCCCACTAAAGTCTTCAGTTACAAGGAAGTTTATGGTTAATGTCTCAGACATTAACAGTATTTAGCGTCTATGGAACTATGTAAATTTGGTACAACAATTCTAAGAACATTATGTTTTTCCTTATAGTCAAAACTTTTTTTTTTTTTTTGGGGGGGGGGGGAGGGAGAAAGGGAAAAGGGTAAAATTTTTATTTTGTTGCCTATTGTCTATCACTTTAATTTAATTAAATAGAGGAAAATATATAAAATATTAAAATACTTTACAAGATCTGATTGAGTTATTTAAACAGGAATTGTCAGCACTGTGTGTATAAAGTTAGATGAAATTAATTTCATCAAGTTAATTTAAAATATCTCTTATCTTGAAAACCCTAGGTCTTCTAAAACTTATCTGTTTGAGTATTTCTGTAAAAATCTCTTTAAATCAATATTAAAAAAAAATGAAGTAGTTTCTATTAATTAAATAAACTATAGCTAAAAGTAAGCACTTAGTTATCACATTGCTGAATCTCATAAAATTATTTATACTTATTGTAGTGTTAACCAAGTACTAATATCCAGGAATAACTGCTTGGAATACTCAGTCCATTAACATTTTTTATCATGGTGGATGGATAGCATTTCCTGGCTCTTAGTCACTATTCTCATGCCAGGAGGTGTTTCACAGAGTCACAGGATGGCTGTGGATGGTAGAGTCCTCTTGACATCCTAGAATCATAGAATATCAGGTTGGAAGGGACCTCAAGGATCATTTGGTCCAACGTTTCTTGGTGAAAGCATTGTTTAGAGAAAATGGCCCAGCAACTTGTCCGGCTGAATCTTGAAAGTGTCCAATGTTGGGGAATCTACCAGTTCCCTGGGGAGATTATTCCAATAGCTGATTGTTCTCATCATGAAAAATTTCCCTCTCGTGTCCAATCAGAATGTCCCCAGGAGTAACTTGTATGCATTAGTCTTTTTTCATGTGACTCCTTGTAAAAAGCAAGTCTCCATCTTCTTTGTAGCCATCATTTAAATACTGGAACATAGGGATGAGGTCTCTCCTAAGCCTTTTCTCAAGGCTCAACAAGCCCAGTTCTTTCAGTCTTTCCTCATATGGCAGCTTCCCAGTCCTTTGATCATCTCTGTGGCACTTCTCTGGACCCTCTCCAGCCTGTCCACATCTTTTTTGTATAGTGAGGACCGAAAATGAACACAGCATTCCACGTTGTAAGAGCTGGTTCGAAGAACAGTATTTGCTTGAATATCACCATTAGGGACTTGGAAAACAGATGCCCTGATGGAAAGAATTTTACAATGACATGGAGAGAGGTCTGAGGGAATTGTGTTGTACAGGTGTCTCTGACCTGGGGGCTACAGGTAACAATAGTTGAAGATGTATTTCACCTGCTGCCTCAGCCAAACTTGCCCCCACCTCCTCCCTGTTACTAAGGCCAATGAAGAAGAGGATGTGCAGAGGCTCACTGAGGGTCTTGAGGTCACCCAAAGAGACCCCTGAACCCAAGGCGACGCAGGCGCAGACGGGTTCTGGCAAGTGAAGTGGGGACTCTTCAGGCCTGCACAGTGAAATCTGGATTGTGAAACAAAGGTGGAGATTTGCCTTAAACCATGGGAGTGAGGTGGGGTGAAAAAGCATAAAAGATGATTCCTGACTGAACATAGTTGAGATCTCCCCAGCAAAGGATCCCGGATCACGATGGAGGACTGCCAGGACTCTGCTTATGGGACCTGAGACCATTCGGACACCTTGGGATTTGATGGTGGTAGCCAATCCTTTTCCTCCCTTTTCTTTTTCTTTCCTTTTTCTCCATTTTCTCTATCATGTGCCACTTTATGGGCAAAATAATAAAGTAACACTATTTGATTGAATTATAACTGCTCGGCATTTTGGTTGCCTTAATTTTGTGCTTCGAGATCAAGGTAAATGAGCCATCATGAGTCCATCACCAAATGGACCATGATGCACGTGTGGCCTGATGAGTGCTGGGTAGAACAGAATAATGACTTCTTTGCCTCTGCTTGTGATGCCGTTATTGATGCAGCCCAGCATCCTGTTGGCTTTCTTTGCTGCAGCAGCACACTGTTCACTCATATTGAGCTTGTTGTCCACCAGGACCCCCAGATCCCTTTCCACAGAGCTGCTCCCCAGCCCAGTAGATCCCAGTCTGTTCTTCACTCCTAGATTATGTTTTCCCAGGTGCAAGACCTTACACTTGTCCTTGCTGAACTTTGTAAGATTCTTATTAGCCCACTCTTCCAGTGTATGCAAGTCATCCCGCAGGGTGGCTCTCCTTTCTGAAGCGCCCACTTATGCATTCATTTTAGTGTCATTGGCAAACTTCATCAAGGTACACTTGATGGCATCATCCAGATCACTTCTGAAGATGTTATACAGTGTTGGGCCCAATATCAGTCCCTGGGGTACCCTACTCATTACAGATTGCCAGTTTGAAAAGAAGCCACGTACCACGACACTCTGAATACAGCCTGTCGGCCAGCTTTCCACTCACCACAAAGACCACTTGTCTAGACTGTAATGCATCAGTTTCCATAGGAGGAGGCTGCAGGAAACTGTATGAAAAGCTTTGGAGAAATCCAAGATCATTTAGTCTAACTCCCTGCTTAGGCTGGGTCAGCTAGAAAAGGTTGCTCTGGGTTCTGCCCAAGTGGAGTTTGATTATATCCAAGGATAGAGCCTCCATAACCTCTCTAGGCAAGTTGTTCCAGTGCTCAGTCACCCTCACAGTACAGAAATGTTTCCTGATATTCAAAGAAAACCTTCCATGTTTCAGTTTGTTCTGATTACCTCTGTTTCTGTCATTGGGCATCACCAAAAAGAGCCGTGGATGTGGTCTATCTGGACTTCAGCAAGGCCTTTGACACTGTCTCCCATAATATACTCTTGCAAAAGCTGGTAGCCCATGGCTTGAACAAGTGTACTCTACGCTGGGTTAAGAACTGGTTGGAGGGCCGGGCCCAGAGAGTGCTGGTGAATGGGGCTGCATCCAGCTGGCGGCCAGTCACTAGTGGTGTTCCCCAGGGGTCATTGTTGGGTCCAGTCCTGTTTAACATCTTTATTGACGATTTAGATGAGGTGATTGAGACCATCATCAGCAAATTTGCTGATGACCCCAAGTTGGGAGGGAGTGTCGACCTGCTGGAAGGCAGGAGGGCTCTGCAGAGGGATCTGGATAGACTGGAAAAATGGGCTGATTCCAATGGGATGAAGTTCAATAAGGCCAAGTGCCGGGTGCTGCACTTTGGTCACAACAACCCCCTGCAGCGCTACAGGCTGGGCGCAGAGTGGCTGGAGAGCAGTCAGACAGAAAGGGACCTGGGGGTACTAATTGACAGGAAGTTCAACATGAGCCAACAGTGTGCCCAGGTGGCCAAGAAGGCCAACGGTATCCTGTCCTGTATCAAAAATAGCGTGGTCAGCAGGACAAGGGAAGTGATCCTTCCCCTGTACTCTGCATTGGTGAGGCCACACCTGGAGTATTGTGTTCAGTTCTGGGCCCCTCAGTTCAGGAAAGACATTGAAGTGCTGGAGCGGGTCCAGAGAAGAGCAACATGACTGGTGAAGGGACTTGAACATAAGACCTATGGGGAGAGGCTGAGGGAGCTGGGGTTGTTTAGTCTAGAGAAGAGGAGGCTTAGAGGTGACCTCATCACCATCTATAACTACATGAAGGGAAGTTATAGCCAGGTGGGGATTGGTCTCTTCTCCCAGGCAGTTAGCAATAGGACAAGGGGGCATGGGCTTAAACTCTGCCAGGGGAAATTTAGGCTGGATATTAGAAAGAAATTCTTTACAGAGAGAGTGGTCAGGCATTGGAATGGTCTGCCCAGGGAGGTAGTGGACTTGCCGTCCCTGGAGGTTTTTAAATTGAGATTGGACATGGCACTTAGTGCCATGATCTAGTAAATGGACTAGAGCTGGACCAAGGGTTGGACTCGATGATCTCTGAGGTCTTTTCCAACCCAGTCGATTCTGCGATTCTGTGATTCTTCACCCTCTCCTCCCTATATTTGGAAATTACATACATCGAGAAGACTCTTCCCCCATCAAAATTCTCTCCAGACTTAACAGTCTCATCTCTCTCAGCCTCTCCTTATTTGAAAACTGCCCCGGTCTTTAATCATCTTTGTGGCCATAATTTTACTGACTTCCTGTGGACTCATTCAGCAAAATACTACAATAGATTTTTTACCTGTTTCTTCTGTTGTTATAGTGTCTTCAACGAATTCCTCAGTGCTTAGTCCTTTCTGTTTGTTTGTTTGTTTGTCTGATTTTTCTTCAATTGTAGGCCGTGTATTTTGTTTTCTGATTTTATTTTGATCAGTTACCCAGCTTGGCATACAAAGGAATACCAACTGAAGGAGCTGGAGCAACATCGTATGTATTACTGGAAGGTGACAACACTCCTGTTGATTAACTTAGGTTTGTCCTGGTAAACTTAGATTTGTTAAGCCTCTACTGTACTGTAATCATTTGCCTTTAATGTTTAGGCTGCAGATCTCTTAACTATGTGTTTTACTAGCATGACAACCCTCGTAGCTGTATAACAGAATTGTGCTATGCTAGGGGGTCTTAACATTAACGTTTCTTATAGTTGTTTTCTCTGAGTAGGTAGTGGCTGCAAATGCTGCTTTGATTTTGAAGGCATGTGTTGCTTCAACATAGATGATGAACTAGCCAACATGGAAGACAACATCTCACATCTTTGGAACTAATGCAGCAAGTGAAACAATCTATTCGTAATGCCTGACTGAATGACTCGTTTAATTCCTTGATGAGATGAATGAGACACCTGATTATTGGAGAAATTATGCATTATTGTAGAAATCTGGTTTTTTCTTTTTCTATATGTGTTTATTGTGTGCCCCTGGAAATTGCCCTGTGCTACACCTCACAAGCCCAAATGAACAACTCTGGCTTTGTCGGCCCCAACAGAAGCAAGTCACATGAGCGAGGGGGTGGAATGTATGGGAATGTAGCTCAAGGTTGGTGAGGAGGTTGGTAAATGTAAATACGCTCAAGTGACTTGCAGCTGTCTGTAGAAAAAGCACATACACCACACTCATTGTTTTACTGACCCTGTGTGCTTGATGAGTAGAACCTCTGTGTTAGATAACATAGGCCTGTGAGAAACTTGAGAACACCTTATCACTATGTCTGAGATTCCTGCTTTGTTGTGAGAAAGAGCGGGAGGCTGTGCCTGCCTGAAGCCTTGAAATACAGGCAAGCTCAGCAGGCCCAGTGGGCTGAAGGGCTGAACTTACCAGCGCCTGCATCCCTGCTAGTGTCACTTCTGCATGGGAGCTTAGGTGCCACTTCAGAGATCCCCCAGTAGAGAGGTAATGAAAATAAATCTTGCTCTTTGCAAATGCATTCATGGCCTCTGGCTCTTCTTGTGATGTGCCTGCGTTTGTGCACACAAAGACAGATATCAATTATTTATAACATGTAATATTTTGTTACTCCTGATTTCATATAATATTGAATTTTAGTTGCTTGTTGCTGGAGTTAGGAGAAATTATGACCTAAACCAATTAGTTACACAAGTTATGACTTCACAGAATTTTTGTTTTGCTTCTTTTTTCCCATTTTATGTAATTAGCCATTAATTTAAGTTGCACTAGGTTTGAAATTTTCATCATACTTTTGCACTCTTATATGTATAACAGCATACAGTATGTGAAACTATCCTTTGCATTGAGTTACTCAAAATCAAGCACAAAGCTATTCAGAATTAAATATAATGACACTTTTATACAGAGAGGACTATGATAATTCAGAAAATTGTAAAGGCTGCTGAACATAAGTTTTCCTTTGATTTTTCTTCTCTTTTCTTCTCTTTTCCTAGTACGAATGTTTTTATTTCTATGCCTTCAGCAATATTTCCGGCAATACCATGTTGTCTGAAAGTCCTTATAAACTTCATGCAAATATCTACGTGGGCAGTTCTTGAAAGCCAAACTACTTAACAAAGTGAGCTTTTATCAAAGCATTAAGCTGTTAATAAATGAAGAATGTTTATCCTCAGAAGACGTTCAAAGAGTGTTTTGATGAAGATGAGCTTTCTTTCTCTCTTGCAGCTGTCCTTGCTTGCAGAGGAGAGCTGGCAGGCCATATCAGGCTTGCTGCCAGAGAAGACTAAGTAGGAGGTCGTGGGCAAGGTTTCAGTGCAGGTGTTCCTTTAGAACATGCTGTTTGACTACATCCTAAACTGTATCTGTGAAAGTGAGTCTGCTTTATTCTTTTATGTATGCCTTGAGCTATTTTTAAACATGATAAAACCCCCTGAAAACATTCTGACTTTTTTAGATCACTAATTAGAAAGCAAAAGTCAAAGTGAACAAAGACACTGACCAGCAATAACCTATAACAGAATCACATTCATTTTCTGTCTTTTCAGTCATGCTGCTGACATCATTCTCTTCCATAATTCATAAGTAATAATACTGAATTAGAAGATCTATCTGTAACCATAAGTACATAAAGATGAACAGAAAGACAACAAGTTTAAAAAAATAATTTCTCATAGAAGTGGAGCTTAATAGGTTTAACAGTTACATGTTGATTGAAGGAGCTTTTGAATGCTTGGGTGTTGCTGAGAGGATGACAATCAGTATGCATCTGGAGGTGGAATTTCCTAGCTCTGTTTTTGTGTTGCAGTGCCAAACCAGTTGAAAGGAAGCAGTAACTGGTCATGCCCCTTTAGCTGCATATTGCATCTGCTATGATGAGATATGTGGGAGGCATGAAGTAGGTATTGACCTTTCCCCTAGGTTTTCTTTTTTTCTTCTGAGCAGTGGCAGAAAAAGCATCCTGGTAATGCAGAAAATGGAATAGAGTACTTATGCTACTTAAAAGTAACTTGGCTTTCAGTCTATTGCAAAATCACAAAGCTAAGGAGAAAATCATATAAGATGACTTTCATTTTTTTTTGTTTTTCTTGAAAAAAAATCTTTCGTCCAACATGTTTCATTCCATTCTTCCTGGAAATTATATTAAACTTAAAATACTTGGAATAAAACCAAGGGGAAAGAAAAATTATTTCTACAAAGTTGAAAGCAAAATATCTTATTCTTCATGCAGTGGACAAACACAAGGGGAACAACTTCAATATCTAACTCAACATCAGCAGAACAAGGAGAAATGGGGAACAGAGGAGACACCTCTGTTCAGACTCCTCGAAATCCATGGGCTTGCCTACATTTTGTGAATACTAGGAAGAGAGAAACGAATTTAAAAACCCAGCCACCCATGTACATGATTCCCAAACTTCCTCTCATTCATAAGATGCAAAAAATGTCATTTGTCTTTTATTGACTGTTCAAGATGTGTAATGTACGTATTTGCCATCTTTTGTTTAAGCATCGCAATAGCCTTTTAAACAGCCTTGACTCTCCACCTCAAACCTGAACAGTTAATGAACCCAGTGGGTAACCTTCTAGGAAGTCTTTCTTTTCAGCATGAAAGTAATATGTCTCAGGGAAAAGTATTCAGAAGGTGAGTAAGGTCCAGAATCAAGGAAGCAAAGTGTCAGTAATAATGGGATGGTGGATTCCTCCTTTAATAATAGGCCTCATCTACAAATTTAAATTCAGATGTTATATGTTGAAGAAGTCATGCTTTATCTCCAGCTTTTTTGACACAGTACCTATCTAGGTGTTTTTTACATGTATATTGAATAAAGAAAGGAAGATTAGAAATAAATAATTCCACTTCCAGGCTGTACAATCACAACAGAACTGCTGATTTATTTCTTCTCTCCTCATCTCACCTCTCTCAATGCCTCAGAACACACAGTTCTTTAGGGTCTTAAAAAAATTATCAACATATAGAAGGAAAAAAATCTGTATACCCATTAGTACACTGAGGAAGAAGATGTGACTTCCTCTGCTGTATCCCTTATAACCTGACTGACAATTAGGTTTTTAGTGCACCACAGTGCAGCGGATGGTTTTGTAGTGTCCAGAGAAGTGCAGTGCAGAGACAGCAGTAAAACATCCATGTAGTGAAATAACGTGTTCTGCTTACAGGAAGTTCACAAGGGTTTATATCCAAACAATGTCTCCAGATCTTTGCTTTTTGTTTGTATACTGAACAACTGGTATCATCGATGCAAATGCTGATTTTTAGAGAACTCAGTTTTAACTGATCTGAATTACAGCTAACCAACCTGAAAAAACACACAAACGCAGATCATTTGTACGCTCATGCCTTGTGGGTTGACATCCTGACTAATATATCATTCCCTTATCTATTGGATAATTTTCAATTTCCAGTATAAAACCTTGGAATACAACAGAAGACTGCATAGGATTTACATAAGGTATAGATACTGTAGGAAATGCATTGCTACATTTTAAATTATCAATTAAAATTATCATACAAACATCAGCAAAGAGAACAAATGTCACAGAAGCAGGCTGCACAGCTGGATGATTAGTGGTCAGAAGTAAAAGTCTGTTAATCTTGAAATAATTAATTAGCAGGATAAAAATCTAAGCTCACTGAGTAAAATTGTCTCCCCTTTCCCTCCCTCTGTGCAGAAGGAATTTACAAAAGCTGGAAAACAAGTAGTGCCATTTAAACCTCAATTTAACAGTTTAGATAGCACCTCAGGGGTGCTTAGACTTTATGTGCATGTAAGAAGGTAGGATGACTTACTTAATACAGGTGAAAGAAGATAAAACCCGCTATTTTTTCACTTATGAAATGGAAAAAGGTAAATAAATCCAGAAAATTCCAAAAATTACTCTCTAATTCTGGTGTATTGTCAATGAAGATATTTATTCACCATATATAATAAAGGAAAACAACAGCTAAACTTCTGTTACCAGAAGTGATGTTCTACTGTAATATATTAATAAGCTTTTCTTTTTTCATCTCTAAACTGTGGGAAGAATTATATGTAATTCATTCTTCATGAACAACATGTTCAATATGTGTCTTTTGCTTATTTGCTAACTATTTGTGGACAGATGTGGTTTTATATTAATATAAACTAAAAATAATCAACTTTAGTTTAATATTAAAATATGTTTCTGATTGTTTCTGCATCTAATAGTCCTGACTTGATTTGAAGTTTGAATCCTCACTGAAACTGAGACTTTGATTGTCTCCAGATGAAAACAGGAAATCAAGACAGAAATATATATTCCTTTCTTTTTGGTGAGAGAAACAAGTGAAAATGTGAACAGTTAGTATTGCTATTTGAATGCGATCCTCAGTAATGCAATCTACTGAAGTAAGAGGAGATACATCATGTCTCATTGATTAGTTCAGGGTGCTGCCAATATTTTAAGTGGACATAATGGCTACACTTTCTCACAAGAAGACCACAAAATACCTTCAAAACTTGTATTTATGTGTTTTGGCATATATTTCTAAGTGTCATAAGTTCAACAAAAAGCATAAATGATTTTATGTACATCGAAATATATATTTGTTTTGGTTTAAGTCAGCTGTGTTAGTGACTAGGCTGATATCCCTTACTCCTGACTTGGAAACTAATGTGATGGGACAGAACTGATGGCTTCTTTTCTGATGGATTTCAGCATTGCTCACATGTTGCCCACATGTTATATACATGGAGACACAGATTATGAAGGAGTTCTTTTGTGGAGAATCAAAGCTGAGAGGCCCCACCTGATTTCACCTGGTTTCTGTGAGTCTTCATCTCAGCTCACTGGTAACCAGAAGCAAGCTCTGTGTTGGATTCTTGGTTTCACACAGTTCAGGATAAGCTCAGAGACAGTTTTGCTTTGTCCAGTGCCTCCATTCTGGTAATGAATGGTTCATTATCTTCCTGGAATTATAATTGTTCTGGGGACTGGTTCTTTGCTCACAGATTTATGTAGACGAACAGAGCAAAATGTTTCATCCCAGATGGTTATACTTGATTCCTGTTGAAAGTAAAGTGAATGCCATGTGATGAAACACTTTTTCTCCCATGACTCAGGGACATGAGGAAATGTCTTCGTACAGACATTGTCCCATCCTCTTTACTCCTGACATGGAAACAACATGTACAAGGAAGTTCTATTGCCTTCCAGTCTGTGCTGCATCTCTGAGCATAGGTACTGCTGAAGTCAGCTTGCAGTCAGTCTCTCTGTCAGCTGCGGAGCACTGAGAAGGCTAGAAGATGATCCTAGGAACCTCCAAAGAAAATCAGTGGGCATTGGAAGAGAAAATGGGAGGGTGACAGCTCTTCTGACTGATATTCAGTTGGATGGTCAGTGTGGACAGGTATTGAACTGTGTATCTTATCTGGCATGGTAGAATAAGGTGAACCATTGCCAGCAATAAGAAAGAATGCTAGCCCAAAAATTTAATCCTTCATCTAGTCATATCCTTTTTGTTATGAGGTGATAGTGAACAGTAGAGGCTATTGAATAATTGACAAGTGCATGTCCTTGAGGTCTGCAAGTTGAGGCAGTTCAGTCTAGGTTAATTACTCTGGTAAGTTCAAGGTATGATCTAACAGCCTAGCATAAAAGACCATATTTAAGCAAAAAACAGTGTGGAGGTGTAATATCTTGTGTTGCTCCCAGAAATTACAAAGGAGACAAGTGCCAATTGAGTGTGTGAGAGACATTATTATGAGAAATGCTGTTACATAAATAGCTGGGCAAGCAGATCAGAATTGGCTGCCTTCATGTAGGCCACTTGGGAGACCTTGAATATCCAAAGCGCCCATATGGAATGGGAAGAAAAGTCATAGCACCCATGGAAGACCCAGGTTCTTCTGGAGTAGGACTCATGGTGAAGGAAGGAAACATCTTATGTACCTCAAATGAAAGTGGATACCTATGTCTAATGTAACTGAATTTGGTGTTGTCTTTTGAAGTGAAAACTATCCAAAGCCCAAAACGTGATTCCAATCCATCCTTTCCTTAGATTAATTTGAAATTAGAGTTACAGAACCATAGAATCATAGAACGTTTGGGTTGCAAAGGACCTTAAAAATCACCTAGCTCCAACCGCTCTGCCATCTTCCAGGGATGGATTTACCTAACAGTAGTTTCTTATGATGACCTAAGAGTTGCTTTCTTTGTGTTTTTTGGTGGTCTGTCTCTTTCTTTCTGTAAACTGCTTCTGGAAAACCCTCAAACCCAAACAGAAAGACATCTCCAGTTCTGGACTACGAATGGTTGTTCAGGATGTGCCCAGGTTCATAGTCTCCCAAGCCCCTTTCTGTGCCAGGTGGAAGGGCAACCTGCACATCCTTTGAGAAAATCTCATCCTCTTATGGAACAGGGAGGCTCTATCTATATTACCTTGGGCGAGTAACCTCTGGTTTGCATTGTTCCTCGCCCTGCATGAGGCATTGTGTGAGAGGGAACTGCTGAGCCCAGAGACACAGCAAGAAGCTTTCTCACAGATAAGCAGTAGGGATAATTTGGTGCTAGTGCCTGAGGATGTGCCCCAGCCTCCTTCCCTGAGGAAACACAGACAGAATCTCAAAGTAAAACACTACAGTATTCTGATTTTCTCCACTCCTGTTTCTGTTAGTTTTAGTCATGAAGCATTTTATCCTAAAATCTACTCTAAACTTAAAGCAGATTTGTGAGGTTATCCACATGTATGCCCTTTTTGGTGCTTTCATAGAGGAGCTTAACTTCTTCTGATGTAGTTTTTTGTCCATCTGTGTTCAGCAGTCTGCAGGTATACAACCTAGGTCATTTTCTCATATGTTGAAACATAAAGTTAATGCCAGATTAAAACAAACAAACAACCAAACAAACAACCTTGCCTTCCCAAGTGGGTTTTGTTCCATATTTGAATAAAACAAAACAAACACAAAAAAGAGCAAACTAACTAATTCAGCAGTGACTTTCTGCATTTCAGTTAATTTCTTATCTGTGGCTGCTACCCTCATTATACCCTGTGTCGTGGGACCATCACAGCCTTGCCTTGACCGGGTGGTGAGTAACTGGGTGTGATGAGCTGAGGCCAGAAGCAATTCAAGGGAGACTTATGTGCCACGAACTTATGGATAAGTGAGAGGTCAGTAAGTGACAGGAAAGCAACACCTGAAACTGCCAGGAAGACAGTGTGACAAATCATGGCAGCAGCTGCCTACATTTGGCTAATAAATCCCCACTAAGGGAGATGGAGGGGACATTGTTACATGGTTGTTTGACAGCATGTGGAGGCAGGATACCAGGGAGAAGGGTTAAACACTGGTGCCCAGGTGATTCTCAGATGCTGACCCTAAGGCTGGCGACAGGAGTTGCCTTCCCCTTGGCTGGTTCCACTGTGCCAGCTTGCTGTGCTGCAGACAAGAGAAGGTCTCAGGGAACTGTAGCTGCACGTGTGCTTCTGTGTGTGTGTGTATTTGTGTTTGTGTGCACTCACAGAGCTTTTCCTGACACAGTTATTCCTTACTTGGTCCAGTTAGTAAATTAAGCTTAGCAGTGTCCTGTTGCCTGCTGATCTGTTTCCCTTGTGACATTATAACTCATATATAATTCCTTGAACAGCTATATTAAAGGAAGACTGGGGATTTCATAACTTTTTTTTTGGCATACTGACTCAGGAATGCTGTTGGTCAAATGCATGACCTATAGGTTCTCCAGTGATTACCAGAAATGCTCTTACCTCTATATATTTACGCTTGTTTTCAACCGTAATTGTTATACCGTTAGCTGCCAAGGCAACTTGTGTCCATATTTCCCATCAGCAACTACATATTTTCACATTTTCCCATTTTATTTAATGATAATGTTACTTATATTCAAATAGCGGTTAAGCTTCTTCTCTCAGCTGTAGAAGAGAAAAAAACTTGATAGTCTCAAAATATTTAACTTACGAGCAACTTCTTCATATCTACATTTTTATAATCATACTATTTTCAAGGTATGTAATTTGATTCCTCTAAATACATCCAACTTTTTCTCTAGATACAATAGCAATATCCAAAAATAAAGCATAATATCAACATAAATATATACTTGAAAAATCCCAAGCAGTGTCAATTTGTGTGGTTCAAAATTTAAGGGAAGTAAGCTTTCAGGTTCACTATAAAGGCACTGAGAACATTTTTTCTTTCCTTTTTTAGATATTCTTATGTTGAAAACAATAATTCTTAAAATTGCTTACACTGTCATTCAATCCTGAAACAGTGTGTTTTATCATTTTCTGTTTTTATTAAAATTCTTGATCAAAATTGTTCATTTACACTTTAATACTTTTTAAAAACTGCTGGCTCACATGTTGAGTTTAATAGAAACTTTCAAATTCTTGTGAAACTGAAAAAGCCACATTTATTTTTCAAAATTAGAATGCAGCAGACCACTAAAACCTCTCAACATGTGCAAACACACATGCATACACACACATTGAAAGCCCTGAGCTCTTAATTCTCTTATTGTATCATTATTAATACTCAATCACATTAAATAAATAAAAAAATGAAAAAAAAAATATTTAACCTTTTTTTTTTTTTTTTTTGTATAGAACATACACTGCTTATTTTTCTGCAGAATCTGCTTACTAGTCATTTAAATAGCATGTTGTGTATTTCAAGACTTACCTATGAGAAATCCTAGAGGGATTTTATTTATAAAATTAACAGAAGCTATAAGCCATAATTCTTCCTTTATTGTATTTAAACCTCCTTTTATTTCTAATTAAATCCTATCTAAGCATTTAATGATTTTACACTTTTTTTTTGTAAACTTGTGGACCAAAAAAACCCGTCATAACTCAAAATACTAAGGTAGGTAACAGAGCAACCTAAGCCAAAATATGTCATAAGTATTTTCACCCGAGGTAGGCTTCTCTCCCTCCTCAGCACAACCTAAATTTGAGTTATTTTCAAAAGGCCAGTAAACATCCAGTTCCTGTAAAATATTTAGTTCCTTTTATCGTGCACTGCTGATCGGAAAGTTGAATGTAGGTTATTTGCTTGGCTAATGTGGCCATGAGGTCTGGGCAGCTATTGTGGACCTGAGGCCAAGGAGTAGGATGCCTGACTGAGAGAGTCCTTATTTTCAATGGCACACAAGGTTGATCACCTAAATCAAGTTCTCACAGTTACTGTCTTGAGAAGTTCAGTCAATGGTAATCTGAAGATCTCCATTTTACTTTCCCCTTTGCTATTAAGAGGAAGAAGAAATATCTGAAGGTTAAAAAGAGTGTGTCTGTCCAATTTTGGTTTTTGTGTTGTTTGGTGTTTTTGTTTTGTTTTTATCTACCCTATCACCTGATCTAATAAAAGATCACAAGCTGGTTCTCATCACAAGCTGGTGCTGTCAGATATCACACTATATATACTATCTCTGTATTTTCAGGTAAGACTATATTTCTGATTTACCAGTTTAAGTTGTCATAAATCAAAGAAATTCTGATTGCTATGAGGAGGCAGACACATCTCTCCAACCATTCTCAAAGAGTAAATGTCACTGTCCTCCCCCTACTTGCTTACTGGCAGTCAGAACTACCTACCTGACTGGTGCAAAATTTACCTTAGAAGTGAAGGGACACCACCGCTCACATGCATAAAATCACTCCGGAAACCTTCTGATTGTCACTGTCACTAAAAGACTGATTGACCAGCCCAGCTTTGTCCTCCCAGGCACTCCTCAGGACCAGACAGACATGCAGACAATGCACAGACAATGCAAACTGCAGCTGGCTGCCAGGTTTTGGCAGGTTCTCAATCCTTTTCTACATTTCAGATGAGGCTATTTGCTAGGGAACTGGAAACAGAATACTTGATACTAGAACCATCTACTTCTCCCAAGGAAAGAAATTCCCTGGGAGAAAATTATTGCTTTGTAAGGCTGCAGATATCCCCAGGGGTTATTGGTTCAATACCTCTGCACTGGATGTGAAAGGGTCAAATCTGGATGTTGCGATACCCAAGTATCTTTACAATTTTAGTTCTAAGTAGTTGTTTAAAATCATACAGTAAATTTCTTACAGGGCATTACTTCTAATCCCTCCCCATTTTTCCTATGTCCTAAATACTGTGTTCCATCTCTATTGCCATCCTCCACCCAGAGATAGTGGCATGTGTTCTAGAAAAAGCATTACATACATTTCTACAGAGATAGTGGCATGTGTTCTACAAAAAGCATTACATACATTTCAAAACCAGAAAAGAATACATGAAATTTGAGCTATGCCTATAAAGATTTATATAGTATGCCCTTGGTATGTTTTCTGCTTTGTTTTATAATTAGTATTCTTTTTTTCCAAACTAAGTTTTCAGCATTTCAAGTGGTTTGTTGTCAAAGTATCTAAATGTGGCACTAAATCATTACATCCCTTTCTGATCGGGATTTTCCAACATGCCAGTCTCCCCTTGGAAAGCAATTGGACCAAAAGGGAAAACTAAACCAGAAATGTGCAGAACTATGTATATGTCCCAGCTGTCTTCTGAACAAAGAGATTGAGAACTTCACGCTAAATATTTTTGACCTTTCAAGACCTAACCAATTGCTACTTCTGATTAGTGATGTAGAAATTTCAAAACAACCCACACACAGACTGTGGCCCCAATTATGTAAAATTTACAGGTGTGCAATTGTGCTCCGGTCTCACATCAGCAGAGTGTATTTCCACTTACCACTGAAAGAGCAGCTAAATGTCACAGTCTAATTTTAAATAGATTTTCCTGACAAATTAGTCAATTATCTCCACTTTCAAGATAGAGTACATTCATACAAAGTTTAAGGAACAAATCCATCTAAATCAGCCACTGTCCCAGTATTTCGTAGTAAGGATTAAATGTAAAAGTACTAGCTATATTTGCTTCAAAATTTTAGATAGCAAGTGCATAGCACATTCTCAGTGTGCCATTTCCATTTCTTGTTTCTTCAAGCTTCCTGCTCTCACAATTATTGAATATATTTATATACATTCAGGTTGAAGCTTCTTATCAATCAATTTACCTTCTTATTTTTCTTTTTTTTCTCCCCTGCTGAAATCCCTATTAGTAGAAGTTTGAGGTTTTACTCTCTCAATCGAGCCAGGTCTATTTTTTTTAACAATATTTTCTGAATCAAATGAGCTTCACTGTGCCTATGGATTTTTGTTTGTAGCTTAGACTGTTTTTTTCTGTAATGCTTTACGACTTCACCAGTGAAGATATAGGAAGAGAATAATCAAACTCAGACTCTTACACAATATGGATGCATGCTAAAAATAAATTATTCTATAAATGTTTAAAATCAAGGCTAATTTTCCTTGAAAAGTACTGCCATTTTTTTAGTAAAGTATCACACACATTCTGAAGTACCTGCAGCTATGCAACGTTATTATTCCAATCCATGCATATAATACATCTGTTTACAGGCAGCTTTTGAGAAGGTAAGGTAATTAATAATGAGCTTGCATAGAAAAAGGAAAACAGCTTTTTTAAGAAATATTTTTGCATTGTCTGTTTTTCTCTTTTACCCTTAACTACTTGGAGCAGGGAAAGCAATATGAAATCCTTTTACATTTTCTTTTTTCCCACTGATTCTTTGTAACTGAAGAAGCACACCACTTCTTCATTTCTGAGCACAATGAGGAACTACCTGATTATTTAAGAGAAGCTTAATTCATGCTTCTTAGATTTTCCCAAGCTTAGGTCTAAAGGGGAGCTCCCCAACACAGGCACGCAGAAAGACAGACACCTCTTTTTTAGCATCGGTTATAATGATTTGGTAATAATGATACAAGAATAAAAGCTATCAAGACTTTTCTGGTGTATTTCAAAGGAATTGAAAGGACAGACAGCAACCCTGATGGCCTGGCTTTTGAGAGCTGTGATTTTTTATGTTTATCTGCTTTTTATTTTATTTTACTGAGACTTCCTACACAGTCATTGGTTTGGAGAATCAGTCCATAAATACCACATTTTCATGGATATATGTTTGTGAGGCTGTAATTTTTTGATCATTCCCTTCTCTCTGTATGTTCTAATATCACAAAAAGAGGAACTGTGCAGAAAGAATTGCCAGTGGAAAAAGACAAATAATTCTGCTTTCCTGTAAATTTTGCAAGTAAGAAAGACCGGAAAGAAGCAAAAAAAAAAAAAAAAGGTGAAGGTTTGATTTCCAACTATTGGAAATAATGGTATTTTTTATTCTATATTTTCCATCTCCCCACCCCCAAAATAAGTTAATTTTAGTTGGGTAAGATATGTTCCATGCAAAACTGACTAAATTCAGCTCTGTGAACAATGTGACAGTGTGTCAGGGAATAAAAGAATTTGCCATCATGCTGATGTTGGAGTGTGACTGATTTGGTTGCACTAAATTTTGCCTGATGAACATTTAACTGTCTGAAGAAAAAACAAACACTCACAGAGCAGTGAAGAAATGCCTTTCCCACAACAAAAATGTTTATGGATAAATGTTTATTTTACAAAGCAAAGCTATTTTATTATTGAATAAAAGTATGTGTGTACTAGATCGCTATTACTAGTGGTATTGAGCTGTTGTAGTCTGATAAAGAAATGAGTTACAGTATGATCAGCCAAAGTACTCTAGTTTGGTCATTTTGTTTGTTTGTTTTTGACTTAATAACTTGAATTGTGAAATGTTTTAGTCAGAAAGAGCTTGCTTCAAGAAATAATGGAATTTTCCCACAAAATATAGCAACATCAAATTTTGAACTGTTTGTATTTTTTTAATCAACAGTAGTTTTATTAAATTGCTGTCAGCAATAGAGAAGATAGAGGACTTTTTGTCCTATAGATATGCTCATATTCTTAGCATATATTGTATATAATATACATAAACCTAAGACTGCGTCATATGTTTCAGGGTTAAAACTTTATCCTAACACAAATTGCATTAGGTAAAAACTAATGGAAAAAGTTATTAATCCTTTCTAGATTCAGAATAGAGTACATTAGTGTTGTAGGGTGTGGCAGTATGCTCTCCACCCATTTCTCCCTCCGCTGAGAACTGATGTGACAGCTGACTGTGTGCACACCCCTCCTCTTCCCCAACACTTCCCACCTCTCCTGCAATGGGGCAAGTTAATGGCTCTTATTGTGAGACACAGGCCAGAGTCATTAGGAGAGAGGAAGGGGTGCGCCAGCCACAGTAGGGGGGTGGAGAGGCGCAGGTAGCCACAGTAGGGGGGGTGCAGAGAAGTCACAAACCTTCTAGACTGCCCACAGCCAGATCTGACAAGACTATAAACGGGGTCCTGCCGAGGCTGCTCTTTGGTGTGGTCCTCTCAGAGTGTGGGCCAAATGCTGTCGCCGAGAGCCCTCGCGGGACTGGGACACCGTCTAAGGTAACCTCCCAAAAGAAAAATGGGACTGCCTCATCTCCACGTGTGGGTGAGTGATAGATGTTTCCTTGCCAGATAAGCGAGTGTATTAAATAATTCCTTGCCGCTTGGCTGGGTGTTTTCCTCACTAGACCAGTGAGTGTATTCCGTGCCTGAATATAAGCATGTGTATTTTCCTGGAGTCAGGGGTGGCTCTGGCGTTGTTTTTGGTGAGCCACATGTATGCACACTGTGGATCTCCATTATTCTTATTTGCTGTACCCCAATAATTTCCTCAAGTTGATATCCAAATCTGTATTTTATGTTACCGGAATACTAACTGATTTTATAAATCCTGTTTCTAATTGGTTATTTTCCTGGACTTTCCTGGGTGGAATAAAAGCCTGTTTTGGACCTTGTTGCCCGCCTAAAACTAACTTTGGTGTCCCTCTGTGACATATAGTAGTATCAACACTACATGTTTCTACCAACCTTCACTGCATTTGAGAAACGTGAAAGGAAAGCATGAAGTGAACCCTAATCTTTGTCTCATAACTACAATAGAAATAACTGAGCCTATTAACTTGAGAAGAAAAAAGAGCCTACGTCTGTGCTGGGCACCTGCAACACTGTCTTCAACCACTACACATTGTAGTTCCGTGCACCTGCCACCGTCAAGGCCATCTGTGACCACAGCACCAGATGGGATCCATGATGCTTGCTGAGTTAGAAAAATGAAGTTCATAAATTATGAAGATCCTGAAGATTAAAAACTTGAAATGGTAATCTTCTATTTATTAATGGCTGGGGAACAAGACATTTCTACCTTATACATAGATTCATGAAGAGATGTTACTAGGAATAAGGCAGTCTGTCTTATGGGGGTATAATGCCATTTCAGCTCACTGCAGTTTGATTACAAGCAGCAAAAGGTGGCACACTGTGTTTGAACCTTTGCATGCATTTTTAAATGTGTTTTGCAAAATACTTTACCATTTGAAAGTGCTAGCTTAACTTGGCATGGCTGGTGGCTATCTTGTCACATCACATTACTACCAAATCAAAGGCAGAGAGTTCACGAAGATGTAGAAAACTGAAAGGGAGGTACAGTTCAGTTAAAATACAAATCTTCTTATCTCTCACTATATAGTATTTCAATTATTTTCAGAAAAATACTCAAGGATAAACATGAAAATATGTTACTTGTTTCTTCTTTTTTCCTTCAAGAATGTAGTTCTGGAAAAGTACAGACAAAGGCATAACTTCATTTAAAATGTAATCATATATCCCAGTAAGAAAATCCATGTCAGCTCAGATAAATGTCTAAGCTTGTCTGTGATAAACAGAAGGAAGCCCAAATCCTAAGCAACAGAAATTGTTACATATGCACATTTGTCTGAGTGCCTCTTTTCTCTCTGTACTTTGTGTCTGGCTTGGAAAGAAAATTAGATGTTTCTATCTATTGTGGAGCTTAGTAAAGCTTAGTAAATTCTAGTGTGAAATACATAAATTATATTTAAATCAGAATCACATCATTCCATCCCCCAACACCTAGGGGAGATTGAGAATTTTGTAAGCTTGTGTTCCCTTGCTCCTATGACTTTTACATTTCTGACTGCATGCTGGCTGAACAACAGGAATGAGGAAGAGTGTAGCACAGTTATCTGGGGTAGGATTTAACCCCAGATGCAGCCAGATGATAAAAACTGTTTTGGAGAAAGAGATGGAAGACATGTCAGTGGAGACTACCCCTGAAGAACTCTGATAAGAAGCCCATCATGGTCTTGCCAGACAGTCACTGGACTCCGGACTGGCCCTGGTCAACATCCTCAGCCCAGTCCGGTTCTGCTCCCTTCCTGGATATTGCAGTATTGGGTCCTGGACAGGGAGGACCTACCATGGCTGCCTTGGTATACTGCCCTCAAGGGCAGCAGGCCCTTACAGTGCCCTGACATAGATGTCCCCAGGCATTTCTACATAAGATGGTAGTCTATCAGGTTGGTGTAAAAGTAATTGTGGTTTCAGACCATGAATTTTAAATCATTATAACTAGGCTCAAACACATGTTTACTAATAAAAAAAGGAACCGTTACAATCAACACATTGTTGGCATGAGAAATAAGTTTGTTTATTCCTGTATCATAAAAACCCATGCTTCAGGATTCAATGGACCCTTGGAACACATTTTCTGCATCCTGCTGTTTGCGGAAGTATTTTCCCTGCAAAAAGTTGTCAAGATGCTTGAAGAATTGGTAGTCGATTGGTGAAAGGTCAGATGAATATGGTGGATGAGGCAAAACTTCATAGCCCAATTTGTTCAACTTTTGAAGTATTGGTTGTGCAACGTGCTGTTGAGCATTGTCATGGAGAAGAATCGGGCCCTTTCTGTTGACCAATGCCGGCTGCAGGCATTGCAGTTTTTGGTGCATTTCATCAATTTGCTGAGCATACTTCTCAGATGTAATGGTTTAATTGGGATTCAGAAAACTGTAGTGGACCAGCAGATCACCAAACAGTGGTCATGAGCTTTTTTTGGGTGCAAGTTTGGTTTGGGAAGTGCTTTGGAGCTTTTTTGCATTCCAGCCACTGAGCTGGCCATCGCCAATTGTCGTATACAATCCACTTTTTGCCGTATATCACAATCCGATCAAGAAATGGTTCGTTGTTGTGGTGTAGGATAAGAGGACACTTCAAAATGATGATTTTTGGGATTTTTGGTCAGCTCATGAGGCACTCACTTATTGAGCTTTTTCACCTTTCCAATTTCCTTCAAATGCTGAATGACAGTAAAATTGTCGACACTGAGTCCTTCAGCAACTTCTTGTGTAGTTGTGAGAAAAGTAGTTGTAGTTGTAGTTGTTGTTGTGAGAGTCAGCTTCAATGATTGCTCTCAACTGGTCATCATCAACTTCCAACGGCCAGCTGCTATGCTCCTCATCTTCAAGGCTCTCATATCCTTTGCAAAATTTCTTGAACTCCTGCTGCACTGTAGTTCGTTAGCGGTTCCTGGGCCAAATGTGTTGTTGATGTTGTGCGTTGTCTCTGCTGCTTTATGACCCATTTTGAACTCGAATAAGAAAACCGCTTGAATTTGTTTTTTGTTTAACATCATTTCCATAGTCTAAAATAAATATAAAACACCAAGTAATAAGTCAGTAGCAAAAAAAAAAATCAAGTTAGAAAAGTGCAGTAAGATGATGTATGACATGACCACATTTATTTAAGAATCTATTCCAGTATCAAACAGCAAATTTCAACAACGCAAAAACCACAATTCCTTTTGCACCAATCTAATACATTCTCAGCCCAAGGACATGGTAGTCTATAGCCCAGCCCAATAAATTCAGGAAACATTTCATTTCGAAGTTTTGGGGTGTTATTGGTCCTCTGACCACCTTGGTTAACTTCTCCAGCTGTTCCACATCGACTTTAATATGGGCTTAGACCATCTTATGTGTAAATACCTACACTTATGCATTGTTATTACTGAGCTGAATCCCATTCCCCTGTTGTAGAAAACTGAAATTAAGTGTTTGAATCTGGAATTGATTTAACCTCTGAAGGCAGTGGCAGGAGACTTGATTTAAAGTTCCTTCTTTCTGACAAAGACATAGTGTCAAGGAGTTTCCTATATTTTATTTTTATTATTATTATTTTTTATTTTTCAAATTCTCCTTGTGATCCTTATAACCACAATATTGCTCAAACACTAAGGAATACCAACCATGTCTTTAGAGCAATAACTTGAAGTTTTCAAATGGTCTTAAGTTGGTTATTCCTCAGTAGACATCTAGGGTCACTGAAGATCCAGGGTAGCGCGTCTGGCCTCTGGCTATTGCATACCTGTCTGGTGACAGTTCAACATGGATGTTTAACGTAACCTCTAACATCCCAAATGGCAACAGGTGTTTATGTGTGAGTAACTGTTCCTCTGTAAACAGGTAACAAGCCACCCTCGGCAGATGGCCCCTATGAAGAACCAAGAGGATAATTATCACTCCATGGATCACTGAGTTCCCATATTTCCCCAAATCCCAATTAGTTACAGTTCCTGTGATTCAAAAATGCTGAGAATACACTTTCTTGCTAGAGTGCCAGAGTCCAAACAATGAAAAGAATGTGCATTGTAGTCTGAGAAAAAAAGGAAAATTATTTAACTTTAAATTTCAGGTATGATAATTAAATACTTAATTTGCCTGAGTGAAGTGACCATCCTCTGTAGAAAATGGAAATACTGTAAGCTGAACTCAGAAATGTCCTACAGAACTGCTAATAAAACATCTAATAGTTCTTAGTACAATTTTCAAACTATAAAGAAACTTCCAACCATAAAAATAACTAAAACCTGATATGCTTAGGTTGACATTACTAAACTGTGGTTCACTGTGTATTTAGGTCATTTCTACTTGCATTGCAATAGTTTGCTCATTTCTTGATCCTGTTTTAGCTGCTACAACAGCTACAGCTACAGGTTTGATTTTTTCCTGTCCTATAGTCATTCATATTGTCTTCCTGGAGTATTTTCTTGTAATTGGATTGATCTCTGTGTATGAGGACATTTAGAGGACTTATTTTAGTGGATTTTAACTAATATTCACTTTAAAAAATGACTTTTCATGAGACTAAAAGAAGAGCTTAAGTAATGTGTGTCAGTAAGCTAAGAGAGTCTTCACTATCAGTACTTTGAAATTCTCTGGATTGTTTATTATAGTTCTACCCTCAGAATGACTTGATTCTTTCAAAGAAACGAATATAAAGCAAAAGAGGCACAGGACTGTAATGTCAATTTATTCCAATCAATAAAATTCTGAGATATATATTATGATAAGGGGAAACAGAAGTCAACCCTGACTTTTAATGAGAGGAGTATAAAATGCGTATTTCCATATCTGTCTGCTTTGTAATAGAGTTAGCTTTGAGGATGCCTGAAGGTCTCTTACCATTCAGAGAATACACTTCTTCCATGGTTATACATGGAAATGAAATTAATTTACTGAAGTGGAAAAAATGGCAAGAGATGGTGTCAAAACAGCTTTGCTTAAAATGTATAAATACTGAAGTTTTGACATACTTACTTTCATCTGCCGGACAAGGTATCCATGGCTTAAGAAGTAAGAATAATAACTTCTAGATAGCTTAATCAAATATGTTATACAGTTTAGTCATATACATAAAGTAGCTCCTAAACAGTTTTAGATACATCTTCTAAAGTAATTGTTACTAAATAGTTCATTGAACTCAACCTATTTAACTTAAATTCACACAAAGGTTTAGCAATAATAAATATTCAGAATACAGAAATGGGCTTTTATTTTGTATGTGTGTATATATGCATACACACACAAAAATGTACATGTAAATTTGAGTGTACAATAAACTATGTGGGTTATTTGCTAGTTTCTGTCTACTAAAGGCAGCAGAAAACTGGGCAGAGGTTAATTTACTGTCTTCACAGGTTTCCTAGTGAATGATAACATCATCATGCTGAGAGTAAATTTCTACTGGAATCAGAAACAGGCAGTCTAATATTAGCCTAGATTAGGTTACTCTGTATTTACTATTGTAGCACTTACTGTCTTATTCTCTAACATTTTGTTTTCCTGTTCTAGTTTCCACTTTTGAAGTACAACTGTTCAGAATTTTGTAAAACCTCCTTGGGTGAGTGTTCTAAAATTGTATGGGATTATTGAAGTCAACAAAAGTAGGTTGACTCTTTGAGAGCTAGTCTTTATGGGTTTAAAATACCATTTAAAAATAGATCTTTTTCAAATATTATCTTCCTTTATTCGTTAGTGTCAATGCTGGGCTGCTTTTTCCTGTGGTGGGTTAGCCTTAGCCTAATAGCCAAACACCTACCCAGCTGCTTGTTAACTCTTTCTCCTTAGTGGGAGAAGGGGAGAAAATAAGATGAGAAAGCTCATGGGTTGAGATAAACATAGGGAGCTTTCTTACAAAGTATTAATACAGGCACAACAGACCTGACTTGGGGAAAATTAATTTATTACTGACTAAAATAGATTTGGGTAGTGAAAAGCCAAGACAAACATTGAAACAACAGCTTTCCCCTCCCCAGCAGGGGTTACATTCAGCACACAGCAGCTTCTCCCTGATGCTTCTTCCCTCACACTGTTTCCCTGCTCTGGCAAGATTTTTCCATGAGCCACAGTTCCTTCAGGAATATCCACCTGTTTTGCTTCATGGACTGCAGTGTAGGTGTCTACTTAACCATGCGCCTCTATGGGCTGCAGGGGGCAAGCTGCTCCATTGTAGTCTTCTCCATGGGTTACAGGGACTATCTACTCCAGTGACTGGAGCACCTTCTTTCCCACGACCTGGATGTTTCCTCTGGTGTTTCTCACTTTTTGTTCTTTCTTCCTCTATCCAGCATTTGTTAAAATGCAGTTTCCCAGAGGTGCCACCAGCTTGGCTGAGGTGCTCAGCTGTACCCTGGAGTGGATCTGGTAGAGCAGCCTGAACCTGGCTGTGTCTAGCATGGGGCTGCCACAGTCTCTCCTCATAGAGGTCACCCTGCAGACACCCCCCAGGACGTGATCACATAAACCCAATACGTTTTCATAAGCTAATGCCATCT
This sequence comes from Columba livia, assembly GCF_036013475.1. Classification (NCBI taxonomy): domain Eukaryota; kingdom Metazoa; phylum Chordata; class Aves; order Columbiformes; family Columbidae; genus Columba; species Columba livia. Next base: position 115,289,350 of record NC_088602.1, read on the forward strand.
GATGGACATTACTGAATTTCTAAATTTTTAGGTTTCCTGTTCATATAAAACTTAAATTTGCTGAGCAGGATGATATAAAACAGTTATGTATTTTGATGAAAATAAGTAAAAATGCTGCCAGTGTGTCTTAACACCTGAGCATAAATTGCCACCATTCTGAGATGCAGTTTGCATTTTAGCCTAAACCCACATCCTCCCACCTAAGGAACAAGATACAGAAGCTTCTCTCTGTTTTCCCCAGTGCCCTGTTACTACTCTCACAAACTTCTCACAGGAGAGAGTCACTGCCTTTTGGATGTAAGATTAAGCTATATGGTATGTAATAAAACTAATTTTGAAAAACACTTTAATCCAGAGAAACTGCTGAAACATTTCAGAATCCATTACAAACCAGACACTATGATACAATGGTACCTTTACAAAATTTTCAGACAACTGAAAAGTGAATAGAAACAACAGTTTAAAAGAAATGCTTGTTGAGTGTTTTGAATTATTTGGAGCATAACATAGGTGGGAGAAGAACAGCAAATTAACGTAGTAGTAAGTGGAAATAACAGAGAATGTGATAATAAATTAGAAAGCTGATTGTGTGAATCACGCTTATTAGCTGCTTGCAAATCAATACTTCCCTAGAAAGGGAAATTGTGAAAGCAACAGTTCTGAAGTAACATGACTGGAAGCTTCAGGAAGCTCCAGGGATTTTTGTGCTACAAAAGAGGTCTGATAAGGATTTATGCAGTGTTGATATGGGGATTCAGATAATGTTTTTAAGTACTTCTCCTGCTTGGATACCTATCTATCATTGATACTAACTTTAGCAGAGATTGATATATGGGTTTCGTAGTATTCTGCAGTTGAGATCACATTGTGGTCTTGTGTTCCGTTTTGTGGGTGAATGTAAGAGTAGTCCCTTCTTTATAACTTTCTTATGTTAGGCATAATTCAGCCTTCAGCAGCCAATAATCACTGAAGATCAAAATCTGAAGTTCAAACTGGGGGTAAATAGTCCTCTCTGTGTTTAGTTTCAGTGTAAAGGTCCTATTTATATATTCAGTTATGTTCATATATGTACTTAGGTATCATACATATCTACCTTGTCTACCATGAAATCCTCCAAACTGGCCATATTTAAATTATTACCTACTTTGTTTTAGCTTTTGCTTAACTTTGTAAAATTGTGCAGTGTAACACCTAATGCAAGATAAATTTCCTTAACCAAAAACAGTGACAGCAATAACAAACAGCTATTCTATATAGAACTAATCTTCTTTGACCACAGAATAAAATGCAGTACAGACCATATTTTATTTTAAATGTTATTTTTAAAATTTTATTTTATTTTATTTTGTATTTATTTTGACAAATTGGCACTTTCTGAACAAGAAAACGTTTCTTCAGCAAAATGTCTGAACAGTGCTGCTGATATTCAGTGTGTATTCTAAAAGCAATGTTGTTGCAGGAGTAACTGTTGACCTTGTTATGCTGTACACAGTGTGCAGCACAGTGTAAAACATAATTCCTAAGCATAATTTCCTTTTAAAATTCAGCAAGCTCTGGACTGGTCTAGTTAACACAAATACCTGTATTTTTTCCTAGACAGTGAGTGCAGTAAAGGTAAGAAAATGAGACAACATCCTCCTGATTAGTCTGGTGACATCTGGAGTGTAGATGGCACATGAAAAGTAATAAATGATTAGGTCTGCAATTCTGTTTCTATTTCTCTGTTCTGTAGTTCATGGAAGAGTCTTTAACACTGTTTTGCTATAATTTACTCTGACTTATACACCACAATATTATCTCTTGGGCCCATATGTTCTCCTATTTCAAAAACCATCCCAGAGTCCATGGCTAGCTGAAAGCCTGTATATTGAAAACCACCTGTGTTGCCAACTTCCTTTTATTTATATGCATGCAGGTATTGACTAAAACTGTATTCATTTTTTCTTGTTATTCTAAACTATCAAGGGCCTTACTAACCATGAGGTTTCAGGAGCTAGAAAAACAGGAAAGAAGCCAGCAACTGAAAGCTGGTGCATTAGCTTGTACCACTGCTTCGCTACTGGTTCCGGCTTCTCCTTCTGTTTCCTTGGAAACAGATGCTGGGCAAGTGGAAACAAGGTAGAGGGTTTTAAAATATTGACTTTAAAACTGCTGCTTACTCTGTTTTCTCTGGATTCTCTCCTAATGAACAAGAACAGAAATACTTGGCAAAGTGTTTCTGTATGGTAACTTACATCTATCTTTACTGCCGCATGGGTACTAAAGAGATATTTAGTGCATCCTTTTGCCTTGTTTGTTTATATCTTTCCAAAATACAACTGTATGGTTAAAAAGAGAGAAAGAAAAAGAGAAATGAGAAATGAGAAAACAGCCAAAGCCAATAGCAGAGAGCAAGACCTCTCTGTCACGTTCAGCCGCTGTATGAGCAATATAGTTGCCACTGTAGAAGTATTGCCTACAGGCACTCAGATGTGCTAATTTCTGACACACTATATGAAACAACATTTCAACGGTAGCTTTAACAGAAGCAGCATAACAGTGAAAAAAGTATCTAATTTTTTATAACACAAAAAATGGGATCCTTAAAATATGCTTGTAAAAAAATTCAATACATTTCTTTCACCCGAGACTGATGAGATGCAGTAATGATTCATGCTTTAGTGTTTCAGTTCTGTTATTGAAATCTGAATGTTTATCTGAAATATATCTGAATCCAGATTCAATATTTCTAGCCAGAGAGCTTGCAAGGACAAAATTTATTAGCATTTTTGGTTTTGATTCCTGTCAGAAATGCTGGGACAAGATGATTTTTAACAGCAGGTTTAGCCTTGGCCAGAACTAAAAACATATCATGCAAAAAAAGAAGTAAATCTAATTTAAATATTATTAGCATTTTAATATGTTTTTACAATAAAACATAACAGTTTGAAGGCTAATGCTTGGGGAAACTGATTTTTCTTTTGGTAGCGTAGACTTATAGTTGTCAATTACAAATTAAGAGATACCCATCTTTCTGACCTCTCACTTAAGTTTGATTTTTTGAGAAGGACGTAAAACAGAATCACCTGGTGCTCTGTAGCAAGGATGGTTGAAATCTCAAGGGCAATGCTTGTCAGTGCAGGGCAGACTTTTCCATTTTAGCGGCAAGTGCAAACTCTGGTAAGTACTGTTGTTTACACACAGTATAAGTTGCTGCTACAGAGGTGTGATGATTGCACAACTTGAAAGAAAATCCAGTGAGTATTCAAGATTTTTAAGCTACCAGACAGCCAGTTTCTTAATCGTAGGCTTTCACTCTCTAACATCTGCTTTTTCTTTCTGTTTTTTTTTGGTCCCTGGCAAAACATGTTGTTTAGTTTTAGATATTACTGGAGAACTAGTGAAAGAAACAACAAAACATTGAGTTAATAGACATGAATGCAAAAATACAAACTACAGATATTTTGTACAGGATGATTACATTTCAGACAGAATTGTTCAAGCTGTCAACAACAGGAAAAAGGGAGATCTATCTTTCTCTGACTTCTGTGCCTACACTTAAATTGTTGCTAGATGACACTTATCATTCTGGATCCATTTAGATTTTATTTCATATATATTAGTATGTAATATATTTTTCAAGTTGTTTTGGTTTTATCTTTCTTTACAATGACTTCACAGTGCTAAAAATCACTAGGTACTTAGTAAGCCAGTTGAGTGTATCTGTTCCAGTGTTTCTTAGGAAATAAAACAGTACTTCAGTGCTTTAGAGGGGCTGCTGGTCAAAGCAGGCAACAGAGTAGAAAATCCTACATTAAAAGAAGTGATGGTGTAACATGCAATAGAGTAAAATACAACACTGGAAGATCAGCATTTTTTTTACCTCTATCATTTCCTCCTTCCTCTAATTTTCTGAGTGTCTGTGTTAAAAAGAAACAGGTGAGCCTGATTTTTCCAGTCTCAAACTGGTCATATGATCCAGAATATTAGCCCAATCTCTAATCCCTAGTTATTTATGCAACTAGTATCAGAGTTTCACAAACTTCACTTCAAAATCATCAGAACAAAGAACAGAAAAAAAAAAAAAAAGGAACCTGCAAACCTGCAAAGAAAGAAGTGATGTTGGAAAATCTTAGAAATACTTCCGACTGCCATTATTACTAAACATGGGAGAACCCCTATTGAGGGAAAAATCTCAAAGTTCCTAGAACTCTTCTGGCAAAGGTTAGACAGATTACCTCCTGTATTTTCATTGTCTTCTGTTGCAGAAATAATGCTGGATTCTTTAGGACAGTTTCTCTGTACTTCAGATTTTAAGCTCCAGATCCAGAAGGAACATGAAAACCATGTTCTAGGCTGACCACCGTGTTCTAGAACTGAACATTACCTTGTACATAGATTCCAAGTCTTCTTGAATCCATCTAGTGTTCAACTTCTCTGTTCCTCTTCTGAAATAATGCTTGTACATCCTCCAAAAAGATAAATGGCCTGGTGTCGAGGGTTTAGATTGCGGGGTGGCAATAAAACCCTGGCAGATGTATTGTTAACCTCCTCTCCCTGCCACTTCCTCCTTTTGCCCCTCCCTCTCCCCCCTTCCCACTCAGGACAGGAGATCGGGAGGAAAAGAAGGACAGAGAGAAGAGAGTTGGAAAAATTAACAATGTTTTACTAATGCTACTAATAAGAATAGAGAAAATAATACAAAATATACAAAACCAATCTTGAAAGTCTCAGCAACTGCAGAGCCGGCAACCAAAGTCCTGGATTCGACTCTGCAGCCAATCGGAGCTGGATTCAGTCTGTCACTAGGCCTCAGTTCACAGGGACGACTAACAAGGTCCTCTCCTAACGTCGGCCATAAGCAGAAGGGAAAAGGGACGAGATCCTCGTGATCTCCCAATTTATATGAAGTATTCACGTGAATGGAATGTTATACACAGTTGGTCAGTTTCTTGGTCACTTGTTTCTCATTGCTCCTCTCGCAAGATGTCCATCCATGCTTATCAATAAGTTTGCATTCCATTGTTATGTTTACCAAAACATGTGTCTGGTTCTCCAGGAAAATGCAGTTAATATGAAGGCTTTAGCTGACAGGCAAAAACACTAAAAGAGAAACTTGTTTCTAACAAAACCAGGACACCTGGAATCACCTTTGCTGTTCTTCTTGGTTGACTCTTGGTGGATAAATACACTGCTTCATGGTATTTCGGTATTTCAATCCACAGACCCAGGCAAGCATATTTGCAGTACTACTAAAATAGAACTTGCTTTAGGCAAGCGGGATTTGTTTTTTGTTTTTATTTTTTTTTTTATTTTTTTTTTTTTCTGTAAAAGCAGGCCACTGAGCTAGAAACCATATTCATATAATGACAGAAAAAAGCATGTTCTGCATTTCATACCATAATCTAATAGCACCTAAGACCGTAAAAGCTTCAAAGGGGAAACAAACAACATGCAGAACTAATGGAGAGAGCTACAATAACCAAATAGAAGGGCAATGATATAATACTCCTCAAATGCATGAATTTATAGCAAAAAACCAAAATCTTGAATTTCTATTATTCTTATGGATGTAAAGGCATTAATCAAGTGTTTGATAGCTTTGGGCACAACCACCATGTTAATGTTCTGCCTAAGACCTAAAACTGCTGTTGATATCACACAAGCTGCAGATCTGGGCATATTTACCTGAACTAGAATTAACTTCAAAAGTAAAGGATGATTGATTAAACAACACTGAGGCATAATAGCTTAAAGTACTCTTGTCATATTTGATGCAAATTCTGGAAACAACAAATAGATACTTGTCAAAACTTGTCATTTGTATGCTGTTGCATGATGATAAAATGCACTATGTTTTAGGTGTCTCTTGTCAACAGGATGTAATTAACTGCGGCTACATTTAGGTGGTGTTTTTGTTGAGAAGATCAACAGCTCTGATTCTCTCTGCGGGGAGTGTGTTTGTTTGGCAAGGTTCTTTAGCTTTTCTGAAACCCGGTTTTCTCCGGGGCTTTCAAAGCAATCATCCCCCTACTTCAAGGAACTATTAACAAAATCAAAACATAACATACCAAAAATTAACACCTGCACAAACTCACTGAAACATACTCGGGGTTTTCAGCTTGTAAAAAAATCTTCTGTTAGAAGTAATTTTATCCCAGGTTTTTTTTATGAATTACCAGTCTCTAGGTTATGCTGCAGCAAAATGAATAATCTTATGCAAGAATATATGATACTTAGGTGAAATCTAACCAAACTGGAGGAAAAGCTGCATTTTTTCTTCTTTGGTCTGTCTATACTGATAATACGCCTTGTGAATAATAAAGTTCTCATGTGTGCCCTTACAGTATATCTAATGATTATTAAGAAATCTGTAAAATAAAAGCGAAACCTAGAAATGAGACTCAGCAGGTTTTTTAATGATAAAACAAAGCTTAGTGAGTATAACACTGCTTCAGACACTGCATCTCAGTCTCTTGTTTTTCTGGAACTCAAAGGGACACATTTTATGAACTGTTCAGTACTTAACACGTCCCACTCTTGTCAACAGCCCAAAAGTCAGCCTCAAGCTGAAACTGGTGTGTGTTGTAGCTGTACTGTTTTACTCATTTAAATACTCTTTCTTTTCAGATTTTCACTCAGTGAATGAGAAGTTCCCTTGGGAGCAGTGTAAAGGGGTTCGTTTGGTATTTAGAAAGGGTAATTTTAAATACATAAGGTCTGGTTTCCTGTACTCCCATGATAATTGTGGAGCAAAATAGGCTTTTGCAGAGAGTAATTTAGAACATGCATTTAATGTGGGGTAGTCTGAACAGGCCCTCCAAATCCAAAAAGCAAACAAACAAAAACCAACAACACACACACACACAAACCAACAAAACAACAACAACAACAACAAAAAGAAACAAAAAACAGAAAAAGAAAACCCAAATATTTTAGATCGGTATTGATTTTTATATTCTTAATTAATGAACAAAACATTTGTGAAATCCACTTAGATCACATATTCTCCACTGACTTGTTTGTAAAAAGCATATTAATGTATTTTATGAAATCATTCTGCACATAAATTTCTTCCAATCACTGCTTTCCAAATATTTGAATGTTTTGTTATTGTTTTTATTATGTAGCACTCAAAACACTTTTCTGAATACTTAAAACAGAATTACCTTGGCTACTTTCCTAAGAGACTCTGTAAATGTCACAATCTTTCTCGTCAAGAATCTTCAATAAAACAGACTTTCATTTAACCATAGGAGCTGAAGGCACATACAATAGGCTCCTCATGAACTATTTCTGATTCTTGTAAGATTATAATAGCTTCCCATCAAAAATGTTATTTATTAATGGAGGATGTAGTTAACTGCAATTTGCAAGTCACTATCAGTCACAGCAACTCACTCTGAAAAGAATGTAGTTTTCACCAAAAGCTGCAGAAAATTGCTATGAGTCTCCAGTTTTATATTTTCATTGTACTGTATATGAAGGCTAAGGAGCTAACAATGAATTTTATTAGATTCCAACATTTGGCCATTGTTACTTACTTTTTCTGAAGCAGTTGCATTTTTATCTTGCAACCATCTTAATGCCATATAATAATATTTTTTTTCTTAAAGTGCTATATTCATATTAAGAAATAAAAAAATCAAGACTTGTATTCAGTACTTTTCCAGTTTTGATGAAAATTATTAAAATTGTTTCTTTGTCTTTATATGTATTTATTTCTTTCCTATGCTAATTCAGCATGACAGTGATATAAAAATGGCAGAACTAAATTATGCCATCTTTCCATCAGCATTTCATGCATCAGTGTTTAGTAACTCCAAGTTCTTGCCTCTTCCAGCACGTCATACTAGCCTGACTATTTTCTCTAAAACATGAAGAAAGTAACAAAAATTAAATTCCAGGATGTTGATATTCAAAAGAGAATGTCAGACTAGATGGCCTCAATAAGTCGGTGTTGCTCACAATTTATTTTTGCAAGGCCATGAATTTTGGTCTGAAAAGTATTGCTTTGATCATCATACTTAAAATACCAACCTCCTGTGTGTGATCTTGGCTTGCTATTTTAATACTTTGAGAGACTGCTTTTGTGGACTGACTTGATTTTTCCAGTTAAGTCTATTATTATGAAAAAATGAATGCTGTTGTTTTTTTCTTGTGTTAGAACAAAAGAATGACTCACCAAAGCAACACATTATTACAACAGAAATGCATAACTAAACTGATGTTACTTAAAGAATTTTGTACTTACTAGTAGTATGGTATTTATCTTATTCCCTGTGTAATTTGTTTGCATTGTCTATATACACATATACATATTTCTTTTCATATATCAGTTTGCATATTAACAGAACCTGACCTTCTTTTTCTGTAGATCCCCATCTGGAACATTTATTAAAAACAGGTTTAGCTGCAGTGCTAATGAGGTATGGATGACAAAATGTGAAAGGAAGAAATTACAGCATTTTCTTTTTTGAGGCTGAGAGAATACTCTTCAGTGAATGCTACTGATTAAAAACCAAGCAAACATGCAAAACCAAAACCAACAACCAACCAACCAAAAAAGAACCTTAAGCTACTCTAGCCCCCCAACAACCCAGAAATCTTTCTTTTGGTGTAAGTTTAGTCTCTGCATTGTTCGTGCATGCAGACTTCAATTAAAATTAAACAAACAAAAACATTAAAAAAACCAAAACCCTCCAGTGGTGACAGGTAGAGATAATAAAACATCTGATGTTCTTAAGCATTTTTTAGAGATGCACAAAGATTTATAACTTCTCTATTTAATATACTAAACTACACCATCATTGATACTTTATACGACAATAGAAAAATTCTGTTGCAGATGGAATTGCACTGTAGTGACAATAGTTTCATAGATACTAAGTATTTTGTAGACTACTGCTTAGAGTCCAAGAACTAATTTCCTCTCAAAAATCTTAAACTATCTCCAGAAATCAAGAACAACATTAAGACTCCCTTAAGAGAAGAACTAGAGAGATGGAGATCTGAAATAATTTGGACATAATTTGTTTTTTTGCTAATATATTTGCAGGTAAAATATTAATAGTTGAGGCTGTTTTGTATGTTTGTTTGTTTGTGTGAAGTACTCATTCTCTGTTTTTACACTGTAAGAAATTTAAAGCTGCCATGAGAACATACAGAAGAAAAAATGAATATAATGTTCTGTTTCCAGGTTGGATAGACAGAAACAGAAACTGTAAATTGAGTCCTATACTGCAGCTCAGACGGGATCTCTGCTTTTTAAACTTTCCGTCATTAATACTTTATGACATTTTTCAAAGAGAAGTAGTCCTGCCACAACCATGTTCATTTCCTGTCAAGCACCTGAAGATCACAAATGAACATGACAGCAATCCACCCAGAGGAGTTTTTCACCTTGAAATAGACTTTCCCTGGTGTCATATTACTGCAAGATCACAGTTTCCTGTGTTTGCTGGGAATTGAACCAAAATCATTGATCATAGAAACAAATCAGGCATGCCCATGAACAAAGCTAACTGCCACCTTTAGGGCTGTGTGGGAGTATTTTATTTTATTTTATTTTATTTTATTTTATTTTATTTTATTTTATTTTATTCGGAAATTGGGTCATTTCACTAACTGGAAAAGAGGGCACTGGTTATCTTAACATAGCTCCTTTTTGTTCTAGGCATGACAGACAGAAAAGCTATTGCTATAGCTGCACCCTTGGGTTGAAGATCAGCGCTTTCTTAGATTTTACAGTAGGACTACTAATGCAATTGCTCGAATTCATTTCAGTTGGTATCATTCAGGGTAGCTACTGTCTAAATTATTTAAGCTAGTCCATTTCTTTTTGACTCAAATAGATTAGAGGACAATTGCATACACACCTTGTATAATATTTGAGTACATGGGCAACGACTTTTTCATTTATAAAAGCTAGAAGCAGAGGAGAATTTGGGTACACACAGGGTCAGGTTGTGACAAAAACTAACAAGGCGGTGTGTTCTTCACCTCCATAGTCTTCCGTTCCTTTGTGTGGTGGAAGCTTAACAGGAAAGTGAAAGGAGAGGATGAGCTAGAAAAGTATGAAAAAAACATTGCATTGATATTTAAAACTGAATGAACATTGTATATTCATTTAATTTTCCAATTCACATGTTACGATTTGGCAAATATTCATGTGTTTCTGCTTGCTAAAGTACCCACTTTCAGGTTTAATATGACCTACATGTATGTCACATGGAAATAGAGTGCTCAACTATCTGAACAGAAATGCATATAGATACCAAGTACATTAAAAAGGTGTGTTCCAGGGGTTAGCAAACCTGCTCTAGCTTAAAACAAAACAAAACAAGGCCCAAACAAAACAAAACAGGCAAAATCACAACACCAAACACACTAAACAGTGCTGAATTGTGATTTTATAGTAATGACTAAAGAATACACCAATGTATATGTCCTGCAGAATGAGATCTTTCTGCAGAAGAGAGCAGGAGTACTCATGCAATTGCTCCTGGATCCATTTCATTCAAAATCAGCCAGACTAGCTAAATTATTTAAGGTAGACCAGTTAATTTTTGTCCATTAGCTCATTCATATTACAGTACTTGATTTAAAAAAAAAAAAAAAAAGCTGTGTCACATTTGACATTTGTAGTAATGCTTGTTTCTACCACAAAACTTGCTTCCATGATGTTAATCATATTATAGCTGTGTATGATAATAATCCACATCTAGCTGTATTGTGTACCTGTGCATCCTAGAGGAGGAAACAATGCAAGCTCTAAGCTTCAGCAAATTGCTGAAAATAGATTTAGTGAAAGAATCCAGTTGGATGTTCAGGATGGTCTGCTGTTGTGCCTATTGTTATATTCTTTTTAACAACAGGGTGCATATTAGTACGTGTGGTTTGGTTATCATAGCATCATAGAATGTCCTGAGTTGGAACAGACCCACAAGGATCACCAAGTCCAACTACTGTCCCTGCATATGACAACCCCACAGTTCACACCATGTGTCTGAGGGCATTGTCCAGTCTCTTCTTGAACACTGTCAGGCTTGGGGCCATGACACCTCCCTGGGGAGCCTGTTCCAGTACTCCATCACGCTCTGGGGGAAGAACCTTTTCCTGATGTCCAGCCTGAACCTCCCCTGGCACATCTTCCTACCACTCCTTTGGGTTCTGTTGTTGGTTGCCAGGGAGAAGAGATCAGTGCCTGCCCCTCCTCCTTTCATTGTGAGGAAGCTGTAGCTCCATGGGGTCTCCCCTCAGTGTCTTCTCCTCCAGGCTGTTGTTTTGTTTGTCTGTTTGGTTTGTTGTTGTTGTTGTTTTTTAATAGCCAAATAGTAACATTTAAAATAGGCCTGGTTTCTATGGCAAATCTCAGATACACTTCCTTAAATTGATGTGGTTAGTTTTCTCATTCTCTTGACTCTATAGAACCATTTTCTAACTGACTGAAACACCAGTTGACACAGAAGTCTCTCCTCTCCTCTCCTCTCCTCTCCTCTCCTCTCCTCTCCTCTCCTCTCCTCTCCTCTCCTCTCCTCTCCTCTCCTCTCCTCTCCTCTCCTCTCCTCTCCTCTCCTCTCCTCTCCTCTCCTCTCCTCTCCTCTCCTCTCCTCTCCTCTCCTCTCCTCGCCTCGCCTCGCCTCGCCTCGCCTCGCCTCGCCTCGCCTCGCCTCGCCTCGCCTCGCCTCGCCTCGCCTCGCCTCGCCTCGCCTCGCCTCGCCTCGCCTCGCCTCGCCTCTCCTCGCCTCGCCTCGCCTCTCCTCGCCTCGCCTCGCCTCGCCTCCCCTCGCCTCGCCTCCCCTCCCCTCCCCTCCCCTCCCCTCCCCTCCCCTCCCCTCCCCTCCCCTCCCCTCCCCTCCCCTCCCCTCATCATTGCTGTAATACCTTTTCATACATTAGGTCAGTCAGTCTCCTATTTTTTTTCCTTGTAATAAAATATATCCTGTAATAAATTTATAATAAATGTACTTATTTATTTCTACAATGCAATTACGTAGCAAATTATACTTAAGATAGTAAGTAAATAGGCAAAAATTAAAACAAAGTTTATGTAAAGAATAGAAATTACTACCTGCATTTTCTACTTATTTATTATCTGAAATATATTTCTAATATTCATCAGTTATTTTTCCTGTGATCATTGAACAGGCCATCTTATTCAGCTGGCCATTATAAATGGGATCATTATCAATCCCCTGGACAATCTCCTTGTGTTCTGCATACATATATAATAACTGTGGATCCACAATTTATTTGTCTGACCTTAGCACCTGTTTCAGCGACATTACAGTTTTGATTTTTTTGTGTTACCCAACATTTCTTTTTCCATACACTTTAATGTCACTCTTTATAGCAAAACCAGACTTATCACATAATTTGTTCATCTTTTTCAATAACTTTTAAGATGTACAGTATTTTATTTGATCATATGTTGACTTGCTGTGTGAACATATAAATACATATCTTTTTCTTCCATAGAAGATGTGATAAAGTATGTCTCTGAATAGCTGATATTATCAGTTGCAATTTTAGAGTAAAAGTCCAGATGTTTATGCTGGAAAACTCCTGAGAGACAATGAAAAAACGTTGTAATTGGGGAAATATATAAAAATTGTGAAAAGACCAAGAATTGTCTATTGCACTAATGAAAGACATTTTATGGTTGAGGTTTCATTTTTTTTCTTTTTTTTTTTTTTTGAGGATTTCTATAATTTTCTGAATTTCTGCATTTTCCTCTTTCTTAAATTTGTCCTTGATAGAATTTCATCCACAAGGAGTGTCTTCTGTGGGAGTATTATTGTAGCCTAAATGTTTTACAAATTTACGCAAGGAAATTTCTTGTGCCTTCTTGTGTCTTCTGTTACCTGTAAAAAACAGAGCAACTTCAAGAAGCCTTCTTTCTTGTCTTATAGGTACACTCAGTAGTCAGTAATCCAGATCTTTGCTTTTCTCTACAGTTCTTTGAAACACTATCCTGCTATTTAACATGGAATTTGTCCTACTGTCTTATGGAGGGGCTGACCATGGCCAACAGCCAAACACCCACACAGTCCCTCACACAGCTCGCCCCCTCTCCCATGGGATGGCAAGATAATAGAAAGCAGGTGAGAAGACTTGTGGATTGAGATAAAACCAATCAAATATATGAGGCAAGAACTGTGCACAGAAACAAAACAGAATGGAATTCATTCATTACTTCCCACTAGCAGGCATTTAGATACTTCCTGGAAAGTAGGACCTCAGCACACAAAATAGCTACTTGCAAAGACAAACACCATAACTACAAATGTCTCCTCTTCCTCTTTTACTGTTAAGGATGATGCCATATGGTATGGAATTTTCCTTTGGTCAATTCAGGCCAGCTGTCCATTTCTTGCCCACACCCAGCCTCCTCACTTGCTGAAGAAGAGGGGCATGGAGAGGAAGCCATGATGTTGTACAAACACTGTTTGGTAATAGCCAAAACACTGGTGTGTTATCAGCCACAAATCCAAAACACAGCACCACACATAGAGCTATGAAGACAATTAACTCCACCCCAGTCAGACCCAGCAATGTGTGTAAACGCATTTGGAGCTCTATTGAAGATGGGAAAGATAAACATTACAGCCTACAACTATATTAAAGTCGTCAGCTGATGTAGCCTTCCAAATCAAAAGAAAACACAAGTGGAACTCAGTAGAGAACAGAAAACTTCACCCCTGGACACATTCTCATTTCTTTTGTATTTAAATGTGATATAAAAGTTGTTACTGAAGGTTTCCACTAAAAATAAGAAATGCTTTCATCCAGTAAAATAGACAACATAATATTTTCAGAATGTTGTTAGGAATACTAGATTCCGAAAGAATAGAAAAGCAATTAGTAGAAAAGCTACACCAAGAAATCAAGAAAAACTCTACAACTACTGTTTTTTTAAATGAGATACACTTGACTTAACCCTCTGCAGGTTTTCTAGTTTATCTAATGAGCTTAGATGTTTACTTGATAGCAGTGTAACACAATGGCATGCAAAACTATGTTTTGCTCTTATGCAAGTATCTAGGGAACACTGCAAAATAGAAATAAGAATTACGAGTTTTAGATATGGCCCAGTGTAGCAAACTAATTTGCCAACATACTAATTTAACAGCTTACAAGAAATTTGTCTAAAAAGAGCATGGCAAGCATTTCCAAATAATTTATATTTAAAATTCTGCCTTGGCAGGATTCCACTCCACACATGACTGGAGTTTCAAAAGTCCTGCCTCTTCCTCTTCAGAATGCTTGGCAAGGAACTCAAAGTGCTAAAAAGTAAGGAATGAAACAGGAAATAAAAATGCTAAGAATGATTGTCATCAAGGGGAAAAGTATGCTAATGAATGACTTATGGCACTTGATCCTGTGTCAACATTGTCTTCTAGCTTAAACGATTTTTTCCCCTCTGTGCTATTTATTCCAAATATCAACTTTGTTTATACTGAACAGTGATATCCTCTCTGAATTTTCATTTTACTGGACTGAACAAGATGAAGTTTTAAACTCTCTTCCCATAAAGAAGGTTGTCAATATTCTTGATCTTGTTAGCAGCCTTTCTTTGCATTTATTTGAGTCTGGATTAATCTCCTTTATCAGAAACAATTAAAACTGTACATAGTGCTACAGATGTGGTCTCACTATGTCATTCTGCATACCTTTACTGGATGTATTTTATGGATTGGATAACTTACAGTTGTTTTTATCTTTTTTCATGATCACACTAAACTGTCATCTTGTATCCAGTTAAGATAGACACAGGACTTTCTTTTTGCTGTTTGTCTCTGAAGGTCAAAGAAGTCTGCATCTCAAATCACTTGATTTTTGAGTTACCAAAGGCTATGAGTCTATATATCAATGATTAGTGATATCAGGAAGTACTTACAAAGGAGGTTTCACCTGTTTTACTCAAATAATAAAGAATTGAATGTAAAGTATTTTTGTTGTTTAAAAATAATATATACACATTTCATATTTATAACCTCATTATCGTACATATATGAACTGTATACTATGCATTTTGTATCTATCTCTGTACACAGCCATTTGTACTCATCTGCATCTCATCTAAACTTCTAACCGTTCTTTCATTTTACCTTAAAAATACATTTTTTTCCACACAAACACACACACACACACACAAAAATCCACTTTCACATACCTTCTCTCTAAAAATAGACTGAGAAACAGAAATGCAGGATTGTAGGAAGTGTAATAGCATTTACCAGATCAAAATACACTGGACTAAAGGCAAGGCATATATAAACTTTGAACTCAGTAGTAGGAAACAACAGAGAGTGAGAAATTTCCCTGCCTTTAATTTGCCTTTTTCATTACCAGAGAGAGATATTTATGAAATATAGAATGCAGATATTGTTATACTGATCAGTCCTACAGCAGATAAGTACGAAGTGATTTTCTGTTCTCACACTTTCAGCTTTCATTTCAATCTTTAATAGTTATTGGCTTAAGCCCTAAAACCTCGTGTTTGACTTTGAAGCATAATATTGAGACATTAGTTTTAACCACATAACTTGCTATCTTGTTTTTCAATATTAACTCAAAAAGCAAGCAGTTGAAAAGTGAACTCTTTTAAATCTGTGCACTACTCTTTAATGGCTATGACATTGAACCAATTTCCAGTATTGCTAAGACCTTGTTGACTATTTGCAACGTAAGCATTAATTTCTGTACTCAGTGAAAAGAATAGTCCCAGGAGCTGGAGGGATTCCAAAACAGTAAGTTGAAAGGGATATAACTTCTTTTATGGCTTTATCCAGAAGAACAGAGAGGCAATCTGCATTCCTGCTGTAGCTGTGCTGTAAGTAGGCCACGAAGCCAGCTGAGATTGCGTTATTTCTGCCTCATCAGTTAGCACCTTTGGATGAGAAGGCAGATAAGATTTATGGTGGAACAGAGGCTGATAGAGCCCAGCTGGAAATGTTCATACTATGGGAGCTGAAATATAAAAAAAACTGGGTTAGTGTTAAAATGCAAAATGTAATCTAGGTCATATAAATGGAGATAAGTAATTCATTCTCATAAAACTGCCAGACAAGGATCCTAAAATAACAAAGTTTTTATCTTCTGTCTTTGATGAGAGATGCCAGAATACTTTTTCACTGTAAGGGCATTCTCCCTTCCTATCACACAGATTAACACAGCTGCAAACAAAAAAGCTATTGCTGCCTGAAGGTAGTTTGATGACTTATAATAAACAAGTTAGCAGTCATTCTCAGGTGGTGGTGGACAGGTGTCTGCACGCATAACCTTCACTGTTGGTACTTATTGTCAAGCTTGTTGGTTAGATGGCAAACTCCACAGTTATATCATTCTAACATTTAGTACACAATATTTCTACAAACACAACTGCTTTTTAATTTCATGTTAGAAAAATACTTGAAAAAATCCTATTGTTTTTGCATAGCCATTAAACATTGTCATGGTGATTGTACGGTATTATGTATGATTTTCTAAGAAGCTAATTTGTAGGATTTTTTTTTTTTTAATTATTATTCAGTTTCTTTTAAGTGATAAAATTAAACTACTAAACTTCTGGCAAAACAAGTAAAATATCCCATCCAGAACTAGAGCTGAATTTTATGCCCCGGATATATTTACAATGCATCTTTAGACGAGGTCTGAGCACATTTTGGCCTTAATCTACTATTTACCCAGTTACGATCATGTGTGAGTGCTCCAAAACCTTCTGCCCTGGTTGACCATCCTCTCATGAATGTCCTGAGTATACAAAAGCTGTGGTATGCTGATGTCAGTCTTCTTGATGAGACCATATGAAGCTTCTCTTCTCCTTTATTCTAATACTGACTAAAAAAGACTTGGGGAGGAGATACCGATGTCACTGATGCAGTGACTGTTTAAAACCAAGTCTCTGGTCTTGGTACCAGGTCAAGAAACTTATATCAAGCAGAAATTATAAAAGTGTATGTCTCAAAATGCTCCAGCAGCTAAAAAAAGATGTGATGGTAGCCATTGCAGTACCAGTTACCCTTGGCTGACACAGACTTTTGCAATCCTGAATACACCATAACCCAGTTTTAATGGGTGATGATAAGGAGAACACTTATACTAAGAATAGTCTCTTGCCTGGTGCTTCCGGATCTATCTTGGAAGACTGGCCTTGTAAATTCCTATTTTTTCCACTGGAAGTAAATACAGCTCTTTGCCTTGCAAATGTAGACTACATGGTAGAGAAAGCAATGGAAAAAAGTTGCAGGTTTGGATATTATTTTATTTTATTTTATTTTATTTTATTTTATTTTATTTTATTTTATTTTATTTTATTTTAATGTTCTTTTTCTCCAAGAAAGGGCTGTAAAACCATGTTTGAGAAGAACTACAGCCCTGAACAATGGAAGATTTGTTGCAGTAAAAATATTTTTGACTGTGAAATAAAAATGTGATCGGAGAGGGAGGGGAAAGAGAGATTTGGTTTTAAAATTTGCTTCATAAACCATATGCTACATTGAATTCATACTTTTTCTTTGAACACACAAGAAATCTGCATGGTTCCAATTTCAGAACTGTCATTTCAGGTTTAAAACTGAATTTTAAATGTGTAATGCCAAAGTCTGCTATTGATGCTGGGGAAAGGCACCATTCACTCTTTTTGATCTCCTGCAGCATAGAATGCTGTCATCATAGTCTTCGCATAACATTACCATATCACTACCCTGTCTCTCTTCCTTTTTTCTTCTTTCTGATCTACTGATATCCTATTCTATTTGTGCTCTATTTTTATAAACTTTATCAGTTTTTCATGGTACCTATATTTACTAGAAATATTTTTTTCTTTTTCATTTCCTTGTAAGATTTCCTACTTTTAAAACTTTTTGTCTTATTTTATTTGCTTCTCTGCACTTTCCTGAAACTCGTATCTCTTTCTTGCATGCTGATTTCCTCTGTTACCTTAGTTTCTTCCCTATTGTTTCTCTGTTCCCTCCAGCAATCTTTTATTTCTGCTAATCATGTCCTCATGAGCCTCTTTGCTATTTATTTTAGTGCTCATTACTTTTCTTATATTCTTCATATATTTTTATCTGTCCTTCTAATTTCCTAGTTAGAGGAAAGTATGGTGAGGATATTTCCATATGGACAACTTTGTTATTAAAACAAAAAAAGGAAAGTGAGTAAGGCTTTTTTCTCTATGTAAAATATATAAATCCCATCTTGCAAAAGTTATCATATAGCAAAGGGAGTTTCCTTTAAACAATGAAAAATAACTAATCCTTCACATAAGGATGAAATAGAGTCCAGATTTTTATTTTTCATATAATACTCATGTACATTTTTTGTTCTCTGTTGGACCTGTAATATAGCTGAAACTTATAGATTTATATTCAATTATATTTGTCACATTTATACTATATAATATTTACACTAAAAATACTCTGTTAAAATACGATCTACTAATACTTAGTATCAAAGACATAAAAGGTACCCTAGAAGAGGTAGTGTTAGTTTATCACATGCTAATAATTTAGTTTATTTGAACTCTGCTTAAGAAGACAAATGTACTATTTTATAAATTTCTTATTAATTTGGCTCATTAGTGATAATTAATTAAAATGTATCAAAATCATATATGTTTGTGGACCTCTTTAGTTTTTGTTGATATTTTTGAAACATTTGAAAAATAATCGAGAGAATTCTTTGAGTTTGTAAAACGTTTTTCAACTTTTTTTTTTTTTTTTTTTTTAATGCAGATCCACTAGAAATATTTAAGAAGTTCCTCTTAAAATGTTGCTTTTGGTATTCCCTCTCAAAAGCTGTTACATTGAAGACACATTACTGAAGTTAGTGGAAGACTTCCTATTGCTAGAATGCATACAGAATTTCCTTATGGCAGCTTTCCAATTAGAGACTAGCAGCCAAGTCATCAGAATCACCAGTGCTTTGAAAACTTACTGATTGGAAACCTTTAGCTTCCTCACTGATAATAGTTTTTAGGACTCTTATTTACTGATTTTTTTTAAGGAAAGAGAATAGTGAAGAACATAAGAGTTAGAATGCAAGCACTGCAGTGGTAAACATGCAGCATGTCACTTCTAACCTATGAAGGGAAGACATGCTGTGCTTATTTTGAAGAACTGTGAAAATGGGAATTGCAATGGGAAATAGAAAAGAGAAATGGGAAACACATACTTCAACAACTACTTACCTTAGACTGTCATTTCTTTATAGATGAAACCAGCAGTAGGCCAGGATTCAATCTGAAAGCTGTTTCATAAAATAGACCTTTTCCTCCTCAAAGTGTACCTCAGTATATTTCTCACTTTATTTCTGTGAAACCCCTGAAGTAGCAGGCGGATCAGACACATAGGTACCTAACAGGATTTCATTCTCTTAGAATCATTTTCATGAAATATTACCACACTGCTGGTTGCTTACCTTTGAGCCTGTGTTATTTACTTCTAAATCCTGCCAGCAACAAGGCTCCAGAACCTTTTCTTCAACTCCTTAAACTAAGAGTTGTTCAGATATGAGTACAAAATGAAGAGTTAAGAAAAGAAGATATTGATGTAGCTTGTGTAACGTCAAACTGAATTTCAAAGCAAAATCTGAGAAAATGTAAGAACTCGAGTAGGAGTGATGCATGACACATAACCATAAGGGATAGACAGATGCCGCTTTGGCAGTAGAAGGATTAACATCATAGCAGCAATTGGATGAGATGGCACGTGTTTTTAGAAGCCTTGCTCTTCTTCCCTGACCCTCTTCCCAATTCTGCCATAGTGTGCACAGAGCAATAAATATAAAAATTGGCATACTTAATCACTTTTTTTCTTTCACAGCTCTCTTTATGTTTTGACTTTAACTCTGAATAATATGTTGTTGAAACTTTAACTATTTTTTTATAAACAAGTTTTTTCATGCCAGTGATTTTCAGTTAGTATTTTTTTCGTGTATGTAACTTTCCATGTCCAGTATTTGTTAAATAAAGTATCTAAGAGGCCTGAAGTCTGTCACTCTTGGTAAATATGATCACATATGCAACTGTAATTACACAGACCTTTGAACTTTTAATTATATGACATGGGCAAAAATGCTGAAAAATATTAATAAACTCTTTGGCTACAATACGGCAAGCATTTTCAGGAAATAGTCTTTCACTTTTAATTCTGGGATCTTAACATACAGCATTACAGAGCTTGCAAGTCTCTGAAATTTTTTTGTGAGTAAAATGTAATTATTGTTTATTTTCTTAAGAAAAGGTCAGATGCATTCTGCATAGATTCCTCCTAAAAAGCTACTTTTTTTTCAGACAACTGTCCAGTTCACTCACTTGCTTTCACTGACTGATCTGTATTTGTGTCAATTCAAAAATGTTACTGCTCACATACATGCCAAGATATAATAAGATATCCTGGATAGAGAGGCTTGCTTCTCACGTTATGTCACAATGTCAGATGGCACTGCCTAAACTCTTTCAAAATTTAAGAATTCCGATCACAATGCCACATACTTAATGTTATGGACCTATGGAAAATCATTATGCAGCAGTCTAATTAAACAATCCACATGCTCTGGATTTTGAAAGCTTGTTTTTTACGTTCTTGAGAAGGATTGGACCCAGAATCCTCACCTTCAGAGTTCCTGAGTAACCAAGGTATTAATTCCAGGTAACATCATACTCTTATCTTTCTGTGATGGTGACATAAAAGGAAGCATTATGGGTCACTCTCTGACCTTTGATAAGCCCAGTATTGCAAGAATTTGAAAATGTAGGGTAACTAATCAAGATCCACATTCATGTTAACTGTTTCTGGGAAAAAGGGAGACTTACTGGCTTAGACAATTTCTTCTACAGCTTAGCTTAACTAGATTGCTTCCCAGGCAGGCCTTGATAGTCTATATATGATGTGTACTGCACTGCAGAAACTGGCTGGTTTGACTTTCTGACAGTTCTATTGTCTGTGAATTCTGTTCCATATCATTGGACAGATAGACTTAGAAGCTAAAACCTATTTTAGCAATCATTTACCATTTTTAAAATTCTTCTAATTGGGAAACTAGATCTCCTTGGTGTGCCGTTCTCACATTCAAGATGATAGCAAACCGGAGTGGTTTGCTTCTCATAAGCATCATTTCATTTCAAAAGTAATAATCTATTTCACATATCTTTCATGATCCTATATCAGTATTCCCATATACTCTCAATTGTCTATTTAAATAAACTATGCAATAAAGGAGGGTTATTTTGTTTTTGTTTGAAGACCAATGTTTCTTAGGTTCCACACTTTCTTCTTTCAGGCTGAAACTGACTACCTTTGAATAAGCTTCTTAGGGCTCTGTTCTTAACAAACAAAAGAATATACCTGAATATCTGACTTGCACAGAATTTCAAAGAAGTCACCAGACATTTTCTAATGAAGTTCTTTAACTTAAGTCTTCACTTTCACGATGATATTTTTGGGTTACTTAATAGGTAGTATCAATAGACTATTGCTGCCAGGTCCACCCACTGAAGATTTATTCTCAAAAACCACAAATGGGAGCAATTTTTTTAGCCAATTTTAAACCCTGCTTAGCTAAAGTAGTATCCGATTATTTCTGAAGTTCCCTATAAATTTATCTGAAAATGCTTCTAAATACATTTTTAGGATTGGTTCAGAATAGCCTATGTCCAGCTGAGCTGAATAACTTTGTCACACATACCTATGCTTTCATTAACAAAATGAATAACTAAAAAAAAAAAAAAGTCTAGTTCCTCCACCTACCTTTTGGCCTAGCTACTCTTCTATAAAATAGCCTGTATGGTCTGAGCTCACTCCAAACAAGGCATAACAATACTGACTTCTTGGTAGTAAAGTTTTATTATTGGAACATTTGACTAAGCATATATATGCTAGAAAGATGCCCAGAACTCAGTCCTGTTAGAGCACTCAGCATGTACATTAAGCAGAAGGATGCTTGTTGTGAGGTCATTTTGCTTCATGCTAGAAATAAAGCCTTTAGTTGTCTGTAATTGAGTCTCTCACCTTAATCTCCTTTATAGTCAATAGAAAAACCAGATATTTTGAGTTGTAATTCACCACACTTTTTTAAATGTCTACTTGAGAATGAGGTGACTTATACCCTAAAAATACCTGTTTCCTTCAGTTGATTGGAAAGAAGGTTGAGATGCTTATCTAAATTTGTTATGAGGAATTGCGCCCGGTGTTTCCCACTCTTCAAATAGTATTGAAGATGATTGCAAATCCACTCAAAAAAGGACAGCTGGGTTACTTGAAGCTCAGTTCTTGAAGGCTCCAGAATTTTCAAGTGAAATAATGTGATCTAAATTAAAAAATTAAGAAAACGGGGTTGTTTTATTAATATTATTAATAATAATAATAATGTTATTAATATTATTATTTACATCAGAATTTTGAACAAAAGCCTGTAAATTCCAGATAACTTCTCTTTCAGGTGTAATAGACACATATTGGATAAATATTCTGAATTTCTACAACTATAGTTGTAACTATAGTAATAACCTAAAGTAGCTTTTTGGCATGTCATCTAGCTCAGCGGTACTATTTTTTCAGAAAATAAAATAAATTAAAAAAAAATAGAACTCCACAGAGTAATAGTAACACACTCTGTGCTTCAGAATAGTTGACAGCTCTGGTCTAGAAACAGAAGTGCTAGTGTGTTGTTGTGCTTGAACCATCATCTTCATAAGGTTACTTTCAATAAACACAAGATAATTGTAGCATTTCTAAATACCTTCCAATCTGAATGATTACCTCAGATCATATAGAGAACAGAATGGCGATTACTCAACAAGTAGAGCACAGTGAGAGTGGAAGCTGTTTCTTTGTTTAATGCTGTAACAGATAAAATACACTATGGTACATTTCACTTAGTGCATATATTTTTCATAGATTTTGCTTATTAAGGCTCTTCAGGACCCTTATCATATGCTACATTCCTTTCAGCTGAAAAATACTGACAACATAGACAGACTATTATCTTCCTATTTTTTCAAATATATAAGTAATTTGCCACCACCATGGCTTTTTAGAAATATTTCTTCATTTAACCCTTTAAATTGTAATCAAATGCCTCAAATTATTTGCTATTGAAGTAATTTTTCAAAATTGATCAACTGATCCCTTTTTGTAAGTTGTACACTCACCTTTAGTTATATATATAGTTATGTGCACAGCTTCTAACAGGAAGAAAAAAAAAAAAAAAGGAAAAAAATAAAATAAAAAACTAAGGAAACAAACCCAAAGTCCAATAGGTAGTGGTGGTACAGAAGTCATAAATAAAGTAAGAGGTCACCAGTAAAGATATTTTCAAATATGTAATTTTTTCTTAGCCTCAGGTTCTGTTTCTAACAACATTTAAGTATTTGAACAATACTTGACTGAATTTTCTGTCTTACCTATGGATGATCTTCATTGGTATCTTATTAATTATTTTTTTATTCTTATCAACAATGTTTCAGTTTGGAAACTCTGAATACAGAATTGACATGAACCTTTAAGGGTTTGTGGGGTCCCGGTCCAATTTTGGACTCAGGAAGGTTCAACAATATTTCCAAGAGTGAGATTAAGGCACAAATGAGGTCAGATGCCACTAAACAATCTTATTTTATTTTTATGTATAAGACAGAGTAAATTTATTTCATTTTCACGCCTACAGCTGGAGCAACAGAGACAAAGGGGGAGAAATTAGGAGGAAAGTCAAGTAAGCATGCAAGAAGATAAGCAAGAGACAAGCAAGAGATAGTCATCACCAGGGATCCAAACATCATCTCCTGTGGGGCAGCTCTCAGGTTTCAGGCCTTGGTAGCACTGGTAGTTCGCAGGTCTCAGGTCCTGGTAACACTTGGCACCTTGCTGGTCTCGCGTTGTGCCAGTATTAGAGTCCAGGTCCCAATAGGCATTGGCAGTGCTCGGGTCTCAGGTCTGCTGGACCCGGGTGACAGGTTTTGGTCCTGGTGGTGGATGGCCACACTCGCAAGTCATAACTTGGTCATTTTATGGCAGTTGGTGGCGGGCGTTGCCTGAGCACACTGCAGGCCTGATTGCAGATGGTGGTGGTTGACATCACTGGAGCTTCACTTGAGCTTACATAAGCTACAAGTATTATTTGAGTTTTAGCAATTCACAGTGATCATGCATTTTGTATTTTAATTCACTGTATTTAGGCCTTTACAGCGGGCCCAATTGAGCAAGCAGTGTGAGCAAGCATTTTTCTATAACAAGCAGGCCTTAAGTATATCATTTTAGCAAGGAAACTTTGAGACAAATAATTCGCAATATCTCAGCATTCCACATTTATGCTGTGTGTTAAGGACCATCATCTTTCACACACACTCAAACCACATGCTGAGAACCACCTTCTCTCACAGGGTTCAACATCTGTCTAGGGAACTGTATAGTTTAGTCCATTATATAATAGTGTTGGAGCGAAATAAGGACTCAGCAAAACAAGTCAATTCAATGTGAATCACGCTAAAGCCATTTATTACAGAAACAAGTCTCCTTATATACGTAACTATATTCTAATTACGCGTCCACGCTCCAGGCATGGATTCGCTAAATGAGTATCATGGGCTGTCCATGCACTGGAGTCTCACTGATGATACGTCCGATGATTCACGCCACGCCAGGACCCCGGTGATTGTGGAACGCCCCTCTTTCTCACAGCAGATTCTGTTCTCAGCTTCTCGAAGAGGCCTTGAGATTCCTTTGAGCCTGACTAATTCAGCAACAAATCTTTATCTATCAAAACCCCTCCACATAATAGGTTATGATTCCCATGATTCTCCTTAGATAACTCCCAGACAGAATAGTCTTCTCTATATTTTTAATGCTAATTATTTTTTTCTTCTAATGTAGGAAGCAAACTAGTTCCACAGAGGAATACTCTCCTCATTATGGATCATCACAAATACATACTCTCTGAAAAAGAAAAAAAAAAGAGTAATTTCCAGGTTTTCTTCAGCAAGCCTATTAGCTAATACAACCTTTTGCTTCCATTTTCATTCTACATGTAACTGACAAAGACAGCATCCCTCTCAAATTGCCAGATTTTCATTTACTTGTTTACTAGAAGCTGTTTATACTCTTTAGTAGAAAAATACATTGTTGGGTTGGTTTGGTTTGTTTTTTTTTTTTTTTTTTTTTTAAGAAGGGCTTTAGTAAATATTACATAATGAGAAACTAAAATCTCCATTTGAAAGATTTAGTGTTTGAGAAAAAAAATATTGAAAAAAAAGACTAAAAGAATATGTTTTAGATTGTCTGATCTAGTGTAATTTTGCACCAGAGTTCGAGACATATTTGTCATTGTTAACTTTATAATTCAGTATAATGGCATTTTGTGCTAAAAAGGTAGTGTTTGCTACGACCATGCATGCATCATTCTCTTTAATGCAAGCAGCTAGCATACATTACCTGCATTAAAAAAAAAGTAAGAATTAGAATCATAGAATCGTAGAATAATTTTGATTGGAAGAGACCCTCAGGATCGTTGAGTCCAGCAATAATCTAACCTAACTCTAGCACTTAACCATGTCCCTAAGAATCTCATCCATATGCCTTTTAAACACCTCCAGGGATAGTTGCTCTGCCACTTCTCTGGGCAGCCTGTTCCAATGCCTGACAACCCTTTCTATTAAGAATTTTTTTCTAATATCTAAACTAAACCTCCCCTGGCACAACTTGAGGCCATTTTCTCTTGTCCTATCACTTGCTACTTAGGAGAAGAGCCCAACACCCTCCATGCTACAACCTCCTTTCAGGTAGTTGTAGAGAGCAATAAGGTCTCCCCTCAGCCTCCTTTTCTCCAGGCTAAATAAAGCAATCAGATAAATAATCAATTTTCGTATTTAACAGTTCACTGCATCTCTTGCCCTCTGTCTTTAGTGTGTACAAACTATGATTCTAAATAACTTTACTTAACTTTACATTTCACTTTACCTACTATGATTTCTGAAAATGTGAAGAGTGGGCACCAAAAGGGAGCACAGACAAGTCAGAACAAATCCTTGCACATGCAAAGAAGAGCACAACCCTGTGAGCTGGACTGAGAGGTCCCTTCACCCAGGCCCAGCCCAACAAGATGACAAAATTACTGGGACAGACTTCAGGCTTTACATCGTGCTGGAGGTACTGGGTTGGCTGAGATACGGTAAATTTCCACAGTGCCAGGGCAACTGACCCAGACCTAGGCAAAAGGTGTATTCGATTACATATGAAGTCGTTCAATTACAAAGGGGGTAGGCCAGGGAGTCTATCTTGCCCTTGCTGCTGGGAGCAGGGTGGTCAGGGATACTCTCAGTTCTGTCTGGGCTGTGTGATTTGGTGCTTTTGTGTTTTGGACACAAGACACATTTCAGGGCTGGGGGTGGGGGGCGGGTGGTGCAGTTTCAGCACAAGCTGTGACTGAGAGTCCATCAGCTGCTGTGTGGGGGGTGGGCTGCCACCGCAGAACTGCCATTTGGTTGTGTTGTGTTGTGTGTTTTGCTTTGTAGGTTTTTTCATTTTTGTGTTTGTTACTGTTAGTTTTTTTTTTTTTTTTCTTTTCTATTCCACTAAACTGTTCTTCTCCCAACCCACAAGTTTTGCCTTTGTTTTCTGATTCTCCGCCTCATCCCACCAGGAGTGGGGGAGGGGTGGGTGAACATGGAACGGGAAGGTAGTGGTAAGGGAAAACAGCCTTTACCCATGGAAGACGTTTAGTGATTTAAACAATAGTCTTTATAAAATTCATCCTGAATGCAGCAGAAGACTATTCAAGCTATGTTAATAACAGCATTGTTGAGCTCAAGCTCTTTCAAAAGGCAATTATCCCTGTTTCCACAATTTATGTTCAAAGAAAAAAATATAGAAATTAACTCAAGCTATTTACAAATTTCAGTTAGGAGACTCAAGCTTCATTGGCTTCTCTGTTTGAATTCCTGCAATATCTACCAACATCATTTTTCATTTGGGTTATAAGATAAACACCTTGTTAGTTTTTAGTATTAGTGGCTATTTCCTACTATAAAACATGACTTGACTGAGTACTATTAAAATAAGGGTCAGTCTCATATGTAAATATTGGTTAGTTTGTTTTAAAATTTCTTCAAGGTAATGTTTTTGTTGTGACTGAAATTTATGAGCAAGGTAATTCGAAATATCAGATGGACAGAAAAGACTTTAGAACAACACTACATTAATAATTTCTTAATTACCTGTATCTCAAATTTAGATTACTTCTATTGAAAGAATCCACAAATACTCTCATTGCTTTAGCACCCTTTTTATACCAATCTTGCAATGGCAAGTCCACGTAATTTTGAATTTCCTTCATAGTGATGCACCTATGGACACAAAATGCTAATTACGCAGTTTCAGAAAGAACAATGGTGTTCAGCATTTCTTTAAAAGTGCTGAAATGTTACTTTCCACAATATCAGGAAATAATGCTGATCAACATAAACTATTGCTAAGTCTCTAAAATTTGGTTTTGCAAAAACTTTCTAGACAGAACAATAAGAGTAAGCTCCACTGATCTGTGCACAGGTTTCACATTAACAAGGAAAAGCTAGAAATTTTTTTTTACAGATTCATATAATTTAATATTGATTCGCTGGAAATCAATTCTTTCATATTTTTATTCTCTAGATTTTCAGTCATCTTCTGCTGTTGTCCCACCTAGAAGAAGAGGTAGTTGGATCATGAGGGCAGGTTGGCCTTGTGTTGTGTGCTATTTGTGCTGCTGAGGTTTTTGGGAAGCAGCTATGGCTGCCACAACAGAAAGAGGAATAAATTCTCTTTATCACACAATCTCTTGCCCCTAGCTTCAGTATAGAACTAAGTGACTGGGAAAGACATCCAGACACAGAGAGTGAAATGAGTTTCAATGAATTAGTCACTGAGTTAATCTAGAAAAAAAACTTGGTGACTGCCTTGCTGACTCCTCTCAGTGTGACAGAATAAAAGAATGGGAAAGACATATGATAAATAGGATTCTTTATTTAGAAGAAAGGGGTGCTGACCTGAACAGATTGGGCAGATGATAGCGTTTTGCAATAGCTTAGGATTCTAATAAGCAGACAAACAGTGCCATGTAGGGTTGAATTTAAGACTGAGTGCAAACACTAGGATGACATTGATGTATTCATGTGATTGGCTTCTTTAACAAAAGACAGCTAGTGATTATTTTGTCATGTATTCTGGTCCATATCATGTTATCTATGACACAATAGTCTTGTCTTTGTTACTTCTGGCATATTACAATTCCACAGGAAATTTTATTGATCTTCTGGATTCTACTAAGTAATCTAAAAAATATTTGCAGGTGTTCTAAAAAGAAGCATTCAAACAATCCAGAATGAGATAAAATAGGCAAACAAACAAAGAAAACCTGAACAAATGAACAAAAATCATCCTCCCCTCAATAAAATGGCAGACATTTTACAAAATTAAAATGTTTAAAAATAGCCATTGAACTATGGAAAAAATAATCTTATATTGTAGATTTTAGGATAAAAAATAGGCATTTTTAAGAAAGACCATGTTGGAGGTGAAGGAAAATATCTGTAACTCCTATGAAACCAGGATTTTTTGTTAACATTTCACCAATATTAAGTACATTTCAAGGGTTATAAATATGTCCTGCGTCAGTCATAATCGGTATTAGAAAACTAGATTTTAGGTTTGAACTAATCTGTGTTTTATATCTTGATTTTACTCATAGAAATATCTTCTAACTTTAAATGTTATATCAATCTTTTAATTACTGAACATCTTGTGGGTTTTGTTTTGTTTTGTTTTAATTGTCAATTTAACTTTAATTATGGATTTTATGTTTTCAGGTTGAAATTCCAATCAGAATTAAAATGGGATTGGATTGAATGTAGAACAGAAGTGAATGCAGCTGTTCTACCTGAAAGTTTTTTAATGGAAATTATGTATTGAAATAACATCAAGTCTTGCACAATTATGTTGACTTGTTCAATGGTCAGAAAGACTCGTGGACCTTTGGAGGGACAAACAATTAATTTCAATTGAATGTGACTTATTAAAGGATTTAATGCTTTTATGCAAGTGTTATTTAACGAACGTCATCCTGTCCTCAGAAGGAAGCCATTTAACAGGTGTAAAAGCGGTATTATGTTTTATTACAGACTATTAGTATATATTATTGATGTCACATATAAATGTGTTTAAAAATTCCATGTCTATTATTGTTTTAAGGACATTAAAAACAAACAAGCAGACCCAAAACAAAACCAAACCCAGTTGTCTTATGGTTTTAAGCCCAACATAGCAGTAATTCAGAGCTTCAGAGAACCACAGTGAAGTGACTAATGCATTTGTGAAATGTGAAAAATTCTGGCTTTGAGCAGCTTTTTTAGTCTGGATCTGAACAACAGCCACAGCTACAAACTGCCAATGCTTTTTAAAGAAGGATGCACTCACACATAATGATCTTTTTCCTTAGTCTTTTCATGTTTACTTGTTGTATAGGCCAATATTAACATGTAGAAAGATATGATTACCTGATTTGACTTTGAGAGATGAAATGAGCCTGTACAAAGTCAAAGTTTATAGCTAGGACAGTGGAGGTTCTCT
Organism: Columba livia; assembly: GCF_036013475.1. Classification (NCBI taxonomy): domain Eukaryota; kingdom Metazoa; phylum Chordata; class Aves; order Columbiformes; family Columbidae; genus Columba; species Columba livia. The sequence continues at coordinate 115,318,929 of NC_088602.1, forward strand.
GGGTTCTAAAAATGTACCATTTGAAGGAATACAGTACAACATGCATCTTTGTTCCTTAGTGTCTTCAGAGAATACATATGAGATACTTGCTTATTTTCTTAAGGCTCAAACCTCTGAATTTTGTAGAACAGTTTGCATGGAAAGGAATTACTCCAGCCTATTGGGAATGTAAGATGTTGGGAGGTTGAAATGTGTCAATAAAGTTCTGTCTGTGAATGAAATGAATGTCTATATTTTTCTTTCTTTTAGATTGCTTTAGCGAGGTGTTGATTAAACAATGATGAGGACGGCTGTTGCAATTAACACTGAATGAGATTTGTTAATTGGCTTCTTTTGAAGCAAACTAAGGTGTTTCTTCTGCTACACTCTGTACTCCTTGTGAATTGATATGTGGAGTAAGGGTAGTGAAAATTGACTGTCAATCTAATTACTACAGCTACAGCTGACATTAGAATTTAAATAAATGAAAGTGAAAAGATATTATAAATAGACTTAAACCAGCTATTAGCCAAAATGTAATTGGTGTAGTATGTTAATTTGTTTATTATTTAGAATTATTAAAATTGGTATATGACTTAAAGAAAAAGAAACAAGCAAACAAAAAAAACCTAAAACCTCCAAGCAACAACAATAAAACACCAACTCAAGAACACACAGAAACACATTATCTCTCCAGAAGATGAATACAGAACAAACTTCCTCCATGCAGAAAGGCAGGTTCTTTTTTGCATTTTTGTTTATTATTTCAATAGCATGCTGAAAATTAGACAATTGCACAGATTGTAGGACAGAAATTAAAAAAAACAGGGTTTTGTTTGTTTGTTTTTAATTTTCACATGGAAAAAGTAAGAAAAAGCTGTTCTCAAAATGTGTTATCTGCAGAACTAGTACTGTCTAACAAAGACTTTCTTCAAAATTTGTATAAAGCTGTCTTCTCTTTAAGAAACTTTACACTCAAAGGTTAAACATTGTATAAGACTTAAGTACTATGAAGCATAATATTTTAAAAATTGACATGTGGACTTGAATCTTTAATCCTATATGAGGTTCTGGGCTTTTTATAATTTATATTGAGTATGTAAAGACTGTCAGATGACGCATCAAAAAAAACAAAACCACTCTTAAATAAATAAACAAAGGCAAGATAACTGGAGACCAATGTGCTTAGGACCACTAGATATAAAATGATATGCATAGGTGTATATGGAATGTTTTCCAAATTAAAATGTGAGCCAAGATAAGTCAAGGAAGGATATAAGGCAACTGTTCTTAAATTTTGCAGTTCAAGCTATGTCACTTGGCAGCACTGTGGTTAAGAATGAAAATATTTTTGGCTAGAAATGGAAATAAAATGGTGAGGATCTTACTTTGCAGTCTAATTATGAAGATGCTTACCTAATATAGTGGATTTTATAGTGGAGTTTTGTATGTAGATTGCTTTTACACATCTCATTCTTTTTTGTTTCTTTTATTTCCTGTGCTTCATCTTAGCCATATTGATTAAATATATTCCATTTACAGAGCAACCAGTCTAATCCAATTACACCGGATTAATTTAGCCTCTAAATAGTATAACATGTAACGGGGTCCTTTCCAACCTAAAACATTCTGGGATTTTTGAATTTTGGGAAGAGGATTCCATGCCTTCAACTACAGATAAGGAACATATATATATCCTGAACACTGTACCCTATGTACACAGTGGCAAAAAAATAATAGTAAATCTCTACGGGCTTGATGCATCGCTATAAATTTTACATTCTGAACTCCTTTAAATGCATCTAAGAATTTTTAAGATAAAATCACTCATGAAGGTATTGTCATCCTAGATAACAGAACCCTCACTTTTTTGAAAATAAAGGAACAGATACCCTAGGATGGTCTGGACTATTGGGTAGAGGCCAATTTGGGGTCTTGAATTTGACTGCAATACTGGGAAATAAGTTCAGATACAATAAACAGACTTACAGTAGTAAACTTTAGAATCTGATTGTGATAATCCAATTTTGTATGGGGCATGAAACTTCTGAAAAAATCTGAATATTTAGCTACCATTACAGGGAAATTGTAGTTAAGGTGCTAAAGTCCTTTCAAAAATTTCAGCATCATCATTTTTTAACTATCTAATTAATGTCTTGGCTATTCTGTGGTTTGGATATTTCAGTTTTAATTAGACTTAATTCCAGTGATACCATGAGGAATGACCTTTAGGAGACTTTTTAATTTGGAAGGATGACACAAAAAATGTTCTTGATCTCAAAGATTCAGTGTTCTTACATAAAATGGTTAACTCCTGGTCTTTGATTAACAACAGGCGATCTAATAATAATATAGAGAGGTAGTAACAATAATACATGTAAACTTTGAAAGGTATCTAATATTATTAATATATTTCTTAGTACTCCACTTAGCAAATTTAATTTATTTTCTTCCTTACAACTCATATAACAAAGGAGTCTTCACAATTTCTTTTCTCTCTTTGTTCAGAGTCTATGTATGTGATGAAGTTTCTTTGTTTCTGAACTGGAAATCTGTGCACTAATGGATATATAAGCATTATTATGAGATTTCCACACTTTCACAGTCTTTGGATCTTACATGAACTTGCTTCATATTTTTCATATTTTTCCTGGTCTTCATCATTGAAATAATGACGATGTTGTTAGCAAGTGTTGATACATGTTCCTGATCCCCTCATTAAAAGTTAGGATTTATTCAAAGGAAAAAAGCTCATAATTATTACTTATATGTTTGGAATGCTTTATTATAAAGCCAAAAATAATTAAAAAAATATATAATCCAATAAAAGCATAGAACTTACTACAAACAACAGAAAAATTCACTCCTGTCATTACTGAACTGTGTCAAATTAGTTTCTGAAAGAGAAGCCACCTGTAATTTCTGAACTAAAGAATAAGATTAAAAACTGTTAAGATATCAAAGAAAGATTTTCTGAAAGTAAAGCATTTCACAATTAAATAATCTAAAGTATATACTAAAGTCCAGCCAAATAATAGTTTGCTATGAAATGAGGTAATTTTGAGTATGTTTCCCCATTCTAAGGGCGATTAAGGGAACAGATGCGATGATTTTTTTGTTTGTTTGTTTTTGTTTGTTTGATTGTTTTTGTTTGTTTTTGTTTTGACATAGAATGAAACTAAGTAAACAAACAGGAAAGATTTCTCAGCTTAACAGTGATTTTGAGAATTATAGCTTAGGTCACTTCAAATCCTGCAAGTAACTATGTTTCACAGTTTCCTAGGAAAAAAAAACAAAACAAAACAAAATAAAAACGGTGTCACAGGAGCCTTCAAGTTCTGCCCTGGCCAGAAGCACCACCTGTTCTCTGGGCATGATAGCCTTGCACCTGCCTTCCTGTTCTGAGCCAGACAGTGTGCACTGGGCAATTGTTATTTTCAGGAGACCGCTAAGTTCAGGTAAGATCATTTCTTATTCCTACCCCATTGTTCTCAGCAATAAAGGGAAAGACAGGAGAGAGAGCTGAGAAGACACTCCATCCTCATGGCCAGAACAGTGGTCTAAAAGGCATCGATACCGAGCTCCGCTTTCAGGACTTTTGTATGCTTAATGTAAGAACTGTGTGTTACAACATATGATAAAGTTACTGATAACATGCATAGAAGTATCAGGCTATCCTTGCTGTACATTTTTTCTAGACCAGTCTATTTTATCATTGAAATTGTATGCCAGGGACAAAAGAGGACTGTGAAACAACAATGTATAAGGAGACTATGAAACAACCTTCTATAAGGAGAAAGGACAACAATCCCTATTTTTTATTCCCAAAACAATGTTAATTCAGT